>NW_028317972.1:3602500-3952500 GCF_062004578.1 Staurois parvus | reverse complement strand
CACCTCTGCTCCTGGGTGATGGTATGGAGACACCTCTGCTCCTGGGTGATGGTATGGAGACACCTCTGCTCCTGGGTGATGGTATGGAGACACCTCTGCTCCTGGCACCCTGCACAGTGTCCGCTCTGACAATAAGAGGGAAGGGTGATGGGTGATGGGGGGGTTGGGGGCTCCTCTATAGGGTGATGGTATAGGGCCACCTCTGCTCCTGGCACCCTGCACAATGTCCGCTCTGACAATCAGAGGGGAGGGTGGTTGAGGGGTTGGGGTCTCCTCTGCTCCTGCTTTAGGGTGATGGTATGGAGCCACCTCTGCTTCTGGGTGATGGTAGAGGGCCACCTCTGCTCCTGGCACCCTGCACAGTGTCCGCTCGGACAATAAGAGGGAAGGGTGATGGGGGGGTTGGGGGCTCCTCTGCTCCTGGGTGATGGTAGAGGGCCACCCCTGCTCCTGGCACCCTGCACAGTGTCCGCTCTGACAATCAGAGGGGAGGGTGATGGCAGTTATCTCCTTCACTGGACCGCAGGAGGTGACAGAGGGCAAGGATCCAGCAGCGGCTGTAATCTGGATTACCAGGAGAGGAGGGCTGGACAGAAGGAGAGGCCTAGTATATCCACAGAGGTGGAGGGGACTGGAAAGAGGAAACCTGTATATGAAGGCCATCCCTGCTGGCCTCGTCTTCTGAAGAGACTACATTCCTGGCTGTCATGGTGACTTTTTAGCTTCAGTACTTTGAGTTGCTGATCCACAACAAATACACAGATTCCTGGCATCATTCTGATTCTTTATTCCTGTTCCCAGCCACAGATTCAGAAGTACTAAATCCTGACACAGCCAAGCAAACAGCATTTTCAGCTTTGAGTATTTGTATTGTGAGGAATCCATCCATAGAGTGTAACATGTATCCACACAAAGCTGAGCTGTCAGGTCAGGGTGGAGGTGTTCTTCATACACAAGTACACTGCCTGCACTCCTGGACTGACTCATGATACTCCGATCTGTAACATTTCTTCTCAATGACTCCATGATGTGCACTGTGTCTACAGGAAAGGCAAATTCTCCACAATGCCTGGAATATTGTCATCATGGTACAGGTTTTTACCTGGCCGGAGCCCCACGCTCCAGCTCCAGTGTCAGTGGTGCCCATCTGCAGGATACCTCAACTCATACACTTCCTCCCAGCTCCAGAGTCTGTTTAACAGCATGGAAGCACACAGCCCTGTCCTTTATATGTTGGCGTTGGGCCTATACTCCGAGGCCTGAAAGAAAACTAGGGAACCTATCATTAAAAAAAACTCTACCAATCACAACAATCGCCTCTAAAACATCACGTTATTACTGCATACCTTACCATAGGCTGTAATGTTCTACACCAGGTGACCGAGGCTCGCCTGAGCCGAAATGCCACTGGTCGGTGCCCAGATTCCCCCCCCATACCGATTAATCTCCAAATCCCCCCCCCCCCCCATTACCGATCCCAGGCGGTCCCTGGAGTCCCCCCACCAACCATACCGATCCCAGGCGGTCCCTGGAGTCCCCCCCCTACCGATCCTAATCGGTCCCTGGAGTCCCCCCCCCCCCACCTACCGATCCTAATCGGTCCCTGGAGTCCCCCCCCCCTACTGATCCTAATAGGTCCCTGGAGTCCCCCCCCCCCCACCGATCCTAATAGGTCCCTGGAGTCCCCCCCCCCCACCGATCCTAATAGGTCCCTGGAGTCCCCCCCCCCCACCGATCCTAATAGGTCCCTGGAGTCCCCCCCCCCACCGATCCTAATAGGTCCCTGGAGTCCCCCCCCCCACCGATCCTAATAGGTCCCTGGAGTCCCCCCCCCCACCGATCCTAATAGGTCCCTGGAGTCCCCCCCCCACCGATCCTAATAGGTCCCTGGAGTCCCCCCCCCACCGATCCTAATAGGTCCCTGGAGTCCCCCCCCCATACTGATCCTAATCGGTCCCTGGAGTCCCCCCCCATACTGATCCTAATCGGTCCCTGGAGCCCTCCTCATACTGATCCTAGTTGGTCCCTGGAGTCCCCCCCCATACTGATCCTAATCGGTCCCTGGAGCCCTCCCCATACTGATCCTAATCGGTCCCTGGAGCCCCCCCCCCCCCATACTGATCCTAATCGGTCCCTGGAGTCCCCCCCCCCCCATACTGATCCTAGTCGGTCCCTGGAGTCCCCCCCCATACTGATCCTAATCGGTCCCTGGAGCCCTCCCCATACTGATCCTAATCGGTCCCTGGAGCCCTCCCCATACTGATCCTAATCGGTCCCTGGAGTCCCCCCCCCCATACTGATCCTAATCGGTCCCTGGAGTCCCCCCCCCCCCATACTGATCCTAATCGGTCCCTGGATTCCCCCCCCCCCATACTGATCCTAGTCAGTCCCTGGAGTCCCCCCCCCCATACTGATCCTAGTCGGTCCCTGGAGTCCCCCCCCATACTGATCCTAGTCGGTCCCTGGAGTCCCCCCCCCCATACTGATCCTAGTCGGTCCCTGGAGTCCCCCCCCCCATACTGATCCTAGTCGGTCCCTGGAGTCCCCCCCCCCATACTGATCCTAGTCGGTCCCTGGAGTCCCCCCCCATACTGATCCTAGTCGGTCCCTGGAGTCCCCCCCCCCATACTGATCCTAGTCGGTCCCTGGAGTCCCCCCCCCCATACTGATCCTAGTCGGTCCCTGGAGTCCCCCCCCCATACTGATCCTAGTCGGTCCCTGGAGTCCCCCCCCCATACTGATCCTAGTCGGTCCCTGGAGTCCCCCCCCCATACTGATCCTAGTCGGTCCCTGGAGTCCCCCCCCCATACTGATCCTAGTCGGTCCCTGGAGTCCCCCCCCCCATACTGATCCTAGTCGGTCCCTGGAGTCCCCCCCCCATACTGATCCTAGTCGGTCCCTGGAGTCCCCCCCCCCCATACTGATCCTAGTCGGTCCCTGGAGTCCCCCCCCCCATACTGATCCTAGTCGGTCCCTGGAGTCCCCCCCCCCCATACTGATCCTAGTCGGTCCCTGGAGTCCCCCCCCCCATACTGATCCTAGTCGGTCCCTGGAGTCCCCCCCCCCATACTGATCCTAGTCGGTCCCTGGAGTCCCCCCCCATACTGATCCTAATCGGTCCCTGGAGTCCCCCCCCATACTGATCCTAATCGGTCCCTGGAGTCCCCCCCCATACTGATCCTAATCGGTCCCTGGAGTCCCCCCCCATACTGATCCTAATCGGTCCCTGGAGTCCCCCCCCATACTGATCCTAATCGGTCCCTGGAGTCCCCCCCCCATACTGATCCTAGTCGGTCCCTGGAGTCCCCATGCCCTGGAAATATCGGTGAAGATCCCCATCCCCGGGGACAGGTTCTCTTCTGGGGGTTATATATTATCCAATACACACCATGGCAGAGCTGGGGGCACTAAGAACTTCAAGGTGACTGCCCCCCATACCAGGGACTCCTGACTAAGGACAGAGGACTTATAGGTGGAATCTAGGACTTGGGCAATGCTGGCCCATCTACAGGGTTCCTTGCTGCACAGGAGGTGCTGGGACCTGTAGTTCTCTATCAGTCAGCAATCCTTAGGACTGAGCAGAGCCCATGGTCGGCTCCAAGTCTCCTGTCATGCTGTACGTCTCCCCTGGGTGCTGGAGGTGAGGCCAGCAAGTGCCAGTTATAGGCCCCCCTGCCCGGGTGCACCTACCTTTGTAGTGCAGGGCAGCGCTGGTCCTGATGGTGACCGTCCCGCACAGCGCCTCCCCCGGGCTGTACACCACTCGGCTGTCCCGCAAGCTGATCTCGAAGAGCTGCACCTTCCCCATGGCCGGTACCGAGCGCTGACTGAGCGGAGTGCCAGCTGCCTCGTGACGTCACCGGGAGCACGGCATCCAGCCCCGCCCCCCGATACTGGCACGCCCCTCGCCTGCTCTCAGCTGTAGGGAAGGAGGGAGGGAGGGGGAGACAGAGCGGTGCTGGCACTGCTAGGGGAGGGGCCTGGGACTGTGCATGGAGAGGAGGGGGGCGGCTGTGCACAGCACTGTGTGGGTATCAGTGCTAGGGGCAGTGCACTGGGGGCATTGGAGGTCAGAGGTCTGCCCTGCGGGCACAGCACTGTGGGAAATGCATTGTATGGATGTGGAGTGTCAGGGGTCTGTGCTGTATGTATGGGGGGTCAGGGGGTCTGTGCTGTATGTATGGATGTGGGGGTCAGGGGTCTGTGCTGTATGTATGGGGTGGGGGGTCAGGGGTCTGTGCTGTATGGATATGGGGGGTCAGGGGGTCTGTGCTGTATGTATGGGGTGGGGGGTCAGGGGTCTGTGCTGTATGGATATGGGGGGTCAGGGGCCTGTGCTGTATGTATGGGGGGGGTCAGGGGGTCTGTGCTGCATGTATGGGGGGTCAGGGGGTCTGTGCTGTATGTATGGGGGGGTCAGGGGGTCTGTGCTGCATGTAATGGGGGGTCAGGGGGTCTGTGCTGTATGTATGGGGGGGTCAGGGGGTCTGTGCTGCATGTATGGGGGGTCAGGGGGTCTGTGCTGTATGTATGGGGGGTCTGTGCTGTATGTATGGGGGGGTCAGGGGTCTGTGCTGTATGGATGTGGGGGTCAGGGGTCTGTGCTGTATGGATGTGGGGGGTCAGGGGTTTGTGCCGTATGTATGGGGGGTTAGGGGGTCTTTGCTGTGGGTATTGAGGGGTCAGCCGTCTTTGCTGTATGTATGAGGATCAGAGGTCTGTGCTTGTGAGTATGGGGGGGTTAGGGGGTCTTTGCTGTGGGTATTGAGGGGTCAGCCGTCTTTGCTGTATGTATGAGGATCAGAGGTCTGTGCTTGTGAGTATGGGGGTCAGTGCAGTGGGCAGAACACTGGAGAAGGTCATGGGTCTGTGCTGTAAGTATGGGGGGCAGAGATCTGTACTGTAGGTATGGGGGACGGGTCTGTGCTGTTGATATAGGGCTGACTGGGGTCTCTGCTGTCTGTATGGGGGGCAGAGGTCTGTATTGTAGGTATGGGGGGGGGGCAGAGGTCTGTGCTGTAGGTATTGGGAGACAGGGGTCTGTGCTGTAGGTGTTGGGGGACAGGGGTCTGTGCTGTAGGTATGTGGGGGACAGGGGTCTGTGCTGTAGGTGTTGGGGGACAGGTCTGTGCTGTAGGTATTGGGAGACAGGGGTCTGTGCTGTAGGTATTGGGGGACAGGGTCTGTGCTGTAGGTATGGGGGAGACGGGTCTGTGCTGTAGGTATGGGGGAGACGGGTCTGTGCTGTAGGTATTGAGGGACAGGGTCTGTGCTGTAGGTATTGAGGGACAGGGTCTGTGCTGTAGGTATGGGGGAGACAGGGGTCTGTGCTGTAGGTATTGGGGGACAGGGGTCTGTGCTGTAGGTGTTGGGGGACAGGTCTGTGCTGTACGTATGGGGGGGACAGGGGTCTGTGCTGTAGGTATTGGGAGACAGGGGTCTGTGCTGTAGGTATTGGGGGACAGGGTCTGTGCTGTAGATATTGGGGGACAGGGTCTGTGCTGTAGGTATGGGGGAGACAGGTCTGTGCTGTAGGTATTCAGGGACAGGGTCTGTGCTGTAGGTATGGGGGAGACAGGGGTCTGTGCTGTAGGTATTGGGGGACAGGGTCTGTGCTGTAGGTATGGGGGAGACAGGGGTCTGTGCTGTAGGTATTGGGGGACGGGGGTCTGTGCTATAGGTATGGGGGGAAGAGGTCTGTACTGTAGGTATATGGAGGGCAGAGGTCTGTACTGTAGGTATGGGGGGGGGTCAGGAATCTGTGCTGCAGGTATAGGGGGTCATGGTTCTGTGCTGTATTTAGGGGGGGGTCAGTGCTATGGGCAGAACAGCTAAGAACATACATGCATCATACATACTGGGGGGGGGGTACAACTGGGGGAATGAATGGTAGAGAAGGATCTGGGGGTTCTGGTAGATCACAAGCTTAATAATAGCATGCAATGCCAAGCTGCAGTTTCTAAAGCGAGTAAAATCCTCTCTTGTATTAAAAGAGGTATAGACTCCAGAGAGAGATATCATATTACCCCGGTACAAATCATTAGTAAGACCTCATCTGGAATATGCAGTTCCGTTTTGGGCACCAATTCACAGAAAAACGGGAGAAAGTACAGAGAAGGGCAACCAAACTGATAAGAGTCATGGAGGAGATCAGCTATGAGAAAAGATTAGAGGAACTGAATTTATTCTCTCTTGAGAAGAGGAGATTCAGGGGGATATGATCAACATGTATAAATACATCAGTGGTTCATATAGTGAACTCGGTGTAGAGCTATTCACCCTGAGGTCATCACAGAGGACAAGGGGGCACTCTTTACATCTGGAGGAAAATAAATGTAATCTCCAAACATGGAAAGGTTTCTTCACAGTAAGAGCTGTGGAATAGACTCCCTCAAGAGTTGGTTCTGGTCATCTCAGTGGATTGCTTTAAAAAAGTCCTGGATTCTTTCTTAGATACACAGAATATAACTGGATACTAACATTTATAGGTAAAGTTGATCCAGGGAATATCCAATTGCCTCTCGGGGGATCAGGAAGGAATTGTTTCCCCTGCAGGAGCAAATTGGATCGTGCTTTGCTGGGTTTTTTTGCCTTCATCTGGATCAATTGTGGGTATAGGATTATAACTTTTTCTTTTTTTTTAATGGTTGAACTGGATGGACTTTTGTCTTTTTTCAGCCAGACTAACTATGTAACTATGTACTATGATGGGTGTCACAAGTCTGTGCTGTGGGGAAAGTACAACTTAGCCTGGATGTCACATGATCAGCACCTGAGTTGCCTAATTGCGTGCCATGACGAATATTGGTAATAAAAGCAATGTTTTAGTGTTTGCACATGACATTGAGTAATCGATTTGCATTGCTTAACCTGGAGTACACAATAAAAGGAAGAAGATGAATAGTTTATGAGACATTTTCTCTAATAATAACCAGGCTCTATGGTCACTTTATACATTTGGTAAAGTAATGTCCATGTTAGTAACAAGTGCATTATCTAGAGTTATTTATACAGTGCAAGTATACTCCACCCCAATCTGTGTTGATTGACTCAATACCAGTCCTGCACTAATATTTAAATACTGTAGCTTCATTCCACAGTGCTGTACAGAGAACACTGAACCATTCCCATCATTGTCTGTGCAAGAGGAGCTATCAATCTAATGCCCTCTCAATGGCCATTCAAGCAGTCCCACAGATTGCTGCTACCCCAGACAGTATATATTTGGATTGGAAGTAAACTGGGGATCACAGAGGGCTGGATCTTCACACAATCATAGGAAGAACACACCATGCCTTGAAAAAGTATTTATACCCCTTGAAATTTTCCACATTTTGTCATGTTGCAACCAAAAACATAAATGTATTTTATTGGGATTTTATGTGATAGGCCAACACAAAATGGTACATAATTGTGTAGTGGAAGGAAAATGATAAATGGTTTTCAACATTTTTTACAAATAAATATGTGAAAAGTGTGGCGTGCATTTGTATTCCACCCCCAGTCAATACTTTGTAGAACCACCTTTCGCTGCAATTACAGCTGCAAGTCTTTTTGGTGATGTCTCTACCAGCTTTGCACATCTACAGAGGGACATTTCTGCCCATTCTTGTTTGCACAATAGCTCAAGCTCTGTCAGATTGGATGGAGAGCGTCTGTGAACAGCAATTTTCAAGTCTTGCCACAGATTCTCAATTGGATTTAGGTCTGGACTTTGAATGGGCCATTCTAACACATGAATATGCTTTGATCTAAACCATTCCAATGTAGTGCTGGCTGTATGTTTAGGGTCATTGTCCTTCTGGAAGGTGAACCTCCACCCCAGTCTCAAGTCTTTTGCAGATCCTAACAGGTTTTCTTCTAAGATTGCCCTGTATTTGGCTCCATCCATCTTCCCATCAACTCTGATGAGCTTCCCTGTCCCTGCTGAAGAAAAGCATCCCCACAACATGATGCTGCCAGCACCATGGGGATGGAGTGTTCAGGGTGATGTGCAGTGTTCGTTTTCTACCACACATAGTGTTTTTAATTTTAAGCCAAAAAGTTCAATTTTTCTCTCGTCTGATCAGAGCACCTTCTTCCACATGTTTGCTGTGTCACCCACATGTCTGCTGTGTCACCCACATGGCTTCTTGCAAACTGCAAACTGGACTTTTTACGGCTTTCTTTCAACAATGGCTTTCTTCTTGCCACACTTCCATAAAGGCCAGATTTGTGGAGTGCACAACTTATAGTTGTCCTGTGGACAGATTCTCCCATCTGAGCTGTGGATCTCTGCAGCTCCTCCAGAGTTACCATGGGCCTCTTGGCTGCTTCTCTGATTAATGCTCTCCTTGCCCGGCCCGTCAGGTTAGGTGGACGGCCATGTCTTGGTTGGTTTGCAGTTGTGCCATACTCTTTCAATTTTCACATGATGGATTGAACAGTGCTTCGCGAGATGTTCAAAACTTGAGATATTTTTTATAACTTAATCCTGCTTTAAACTTCTCCACAACTTTATCCCTGACTTGTCTGGTGTGTTCCTGGGCCTTCGTGATGCTATTTGTTCACTAATGTTCTCTGACAAACCTCTGAGGGCTTCACAGAACAGCTGTATTTATACTGAGATTAAATTACACACAGCTGGACTCTATTTACATAATTAGGTGACTTCTGAAGGCAATTGGTTCCACTCGATTTTAGGCAGGGGTATCAGAGCAAAGGGGGCTGAATACAGATGCATACCACACTTTTCAGATATTTATTTGTAAAAATTTTAAAAACCATTTATCATTTTCCTGCCACTACACAATTATGTGCCACTTTGTGTTGGTCTATCACATAAAATCCCAATAAAATACAGTTACATTTTTGGTTGTAACATGAGAAAATGTGGAAAATTTCAAGGGGCATGAATACTTTATCAAGGCACTGCACATATCCAATGTACAGAGAAGGAAATACGTATTTGATCCCCTGCTGATTTTGAATGTTTGCCCATTCACAAAAAAATGATCAGTCTAAAAATCGAATGGTAGGTGTATTGTAACACTGAGAGACAGAATAGCAACAAAAAATTCAAAAGAAATGCATGTCTAACAAATTATGCACTGATTTGCATGTTCATGAGGGAAATAAGTATTTGATCCCGTTCACAAACCATGACTTAGTACTTGGTGGCAAATCCCTCCTTGGCAATCACAGAGGTCAGACGTTTCCTGTACTTGGCCACCAGGTTTGCACACATCTCAGGAGGGATCTTTGCAGATCCTCTCCAAGTCATTAAGGTTTGGTGGCTGACATTTTGGCAACTCGAACTTTCAGCTCCCTCCACAGATTTTCAATCGGATTAAGGTCTGGAGACTGGCTAGGCCACTCCAGGACCTTAATGTGCTTCTTCTTGAGCCACTCTTTTGTTGCCTTGGCCGTGTGTTTTGGGTCATTGTCATGCTGGAACACCCATCCACGACCCATTTTCAATGCCCTGGTTGAGGGAAGAAGGTTCTCACCCAAGATTTGATGGTACATTGCCCCATCCTTCGTCCCTTTGATGCGGTGCAGTTGTCCTTGTATGTGCGTTGCAATCTGAGCTCATTAATTTTGTATGGCTCAAACGGCACTGCATCTGCAGGCACCTTATTTTTTTTTTTTGCTGCACTGGATTCCGATCGTATGGATGCTCACACCTATGTAATCTGATTCAGGCAATCACACTGCATTTTGCGACCTGTTTTTTGGGTGTCGTTTACAGTGACACCCGCAGCAGATCGCATGAACTGAGTGTGATTGTGTTGCGGTGCAGCAAACACGCAGGAATCGCTGCAAATCCCACACCACATCAGTGTGAACTGAGCCTGAAAGTAGAAAACCTTCAGCCTTTAGAACCACTTTAATGTGCATTGCTCCTTCCAACCAAACAGAAGTGAGAGGGGAAATGAAAGGTCTGGGAACTTACGGAGGATGTAACAAGGAGGCAGAAAATCAGAGGAAGAAATTATTTATTGAAAAATGAATTACAGGGCCATTATGTTGTAGATATTGTATGTATGGATTATTTTGGAGAATAATGATATAGTTAGTGTCACTTTAACCACTTCACGCCAGCGCCTCCCGGCCATTTAAGGGGCTTCTGACGTCGGGGGGTGGGGGTGGGGTTTAGGGTCATGTGACCGCTGTGATTGGCTGTCATGGCAGTCACATGATCGGAAAGGTCCCAATTGCAAGGAGAGATCAGGACCTTACCATGGGATGTCGAGACATGCTGGGAGCGCGCACTCTCATCACGCTTGTTTCCAAATAGCATGCAAATATGCTGCCACTCGGCGTCAAGGTCCATCTGCTGAGAGGCCGCATATTTGCATATGCTCGGCATGAAGAAGTTAACATATAAAATAAACTCCACTAACTACTGTTTATCTTTGCAATAATCATAGAAACAATCAATTTTATAAATACAAATGATGTAGCGCTAAATAAATACTAACATGCTCATATAAAACAAATATAAATAATGTAAATACCACTAACAATACCGTGTTAACATAAAGTGAAAACAGTGCAAAACACAACAATAAATGTGAAAGGATTCCCCCAACTAGGGGAATCAGACAAATGTGGGCAATATGATCCCACTTGAAATAAAGGTGCAAGTGTACACACTCAGTGAAAATGATAAATGTCCAATCCAAATGATAGTCCACACGCTATGGATTCCAAAACAGGAATGGTTTTACAGATCAGCATGTCCTGTGTATCTGAGGGCCTTGAAGTTTGGGAATGGAGGAAGGAATGTTGAAATCTCTCAGCCAATGAATTCACACTATGGAGGATCTCTATTTGATTCTGCCATAAGCCTGTATGGGTGAATTATCATTTAAAGTACCAGGGGATTGGAGAAATCAGGAGGATCACTGGCCTGTAGGATTATCTCGGAGGGTCCATTTGGTGGTGACAAGATTAATCCTGGAAAAGCGCATTTTGCCCTAAAGCGAGCTGGCCCTTGTGGTCACTGCAAGCAGGTGAGGGGGCACTTTGGCTATCTGTGGATTCACAAGTTGTTTAGCACTGGATTCACGTTGTGCTGTATTTTTTACACGCAAGTCATTGTTGTGGATCACGAGTTATTATTTGTATACCGTGTGGACTATCATTTGGATTGGACATTTATCATTTTCACTGAGTGTGTACACTTGCACCTTTATTTCAAGTGGGATCATATTGCCCACATTTGTCTGATTCCCCTAGTTGGGGGAATCCTTCCACATTTATTGTTGTTTTGCACTGTTTTCACTTTATGTTAACATGGTATTATTAGTGGTATTTGCATTATTTATATTTGTTTTATATGAGCATGTTAGTATTTATTTAGCACTACATCATTTGTATTTATTGTTCACTGGCACTTTGTGGTTGAAAGTAGGTGTTAGCAGCTTAGGGTAGGGTATCTTCATTTGAGCGCAGGGGTTTCTTCTTATCTATATAATCAATTTTATAACATCTTCAAACATTTTTGTAAACAAAAAACATGCAGAAACCTGTATTTTGTTCCTGTGCTTTCACTCTTCCCTTCCTCCTCCATATGTGAGATACATGGCCCCAATTGTTCCATTTTGTTGCAAAAAAAGCCAATTGTCAGTTGGGATTCTGTCTAAATAAAAGATGGGTTTCCACCAATTATCTGTAGACCATGTGACCACCCCTCTACTCCCATTCTCTTCTTTCTCTAGAGATGTGGGCTTGTCTCTAACTGATGCTCTGTGCACATGTAACAGTTAATTAATTACTGTTGGACATTCCAAAACGTCAAGGGCAGTCTGACGATAGAACCACTCCTTTCCAGCTCTCCCAGGATAGATTTCAAGGCTGCTTTGAGGGCTTCAGGAACGCTCCCCTGATGCTTATTAAATGGTTTGTAAATGTGCAGAGCGTGATAGCCTTCAGATGAAAGTTTCCAAACTAAGATTAAAAAAAGAATCACACACCTAAAGCAGCTCTTCCCAACATAAGCTACACAGGTCCTAGCCACCACAGGGTTAAAATTGATAACTTTACAGCCTGTAGTGACGTCTGCGGGTGCGGCAATGTCCCTAATACATCGTATTATTGTGACACTGGAAAAACAGGAACTGAACTGTCACCTGGTGTACACCAAGGTTTACATAGGCCGATACGTCATCTCTGGATTGTTGGAAAATATGATAGAAAAAATGTCCTTATTATAGATGAAAGCGTGCTTATTTTAGACACACATTAAGATCAGTTCAAAGGGATAAAGAGAGTTATTTTTAGCCATGTGACCGTAATCCTATTGGACTCAGCTGAAAATAACTGTCACTTTTTTAAAATAAGGATCTTTGTTCTGAGTTGTAATGCAGGCCATAGACGTGGGTAAAATCAGACTTTTTTTTTTTTTTTTTTTAAATCGTATATCGGTCGTTCAGACAGCCGACGTTGCCACTAATTTAAAAAAAAAGTTGGTGGGTTTTAGTCTCGTCTACGGCCGTCAATTAATATAATAGCAGTGTCCCTGCATAGAGACCCGCTATTATATTTGACAGAAGAAATAGATTATGCAGAAGAAGAAGAGAAACAACATTGTATCTGTTTGTACTTGAATAGAAACATCTGTATCCAAAATGGATACAAATAGATACAATGTTGCAACTTTTTTTCTTCTCCATCTTCTTCTGCAAAATCTATTTCATCTTCTCCTCTTTTCTTCTATTCTTTTTCTTGATATTCTATTTCTTCTTCTCCTGCAAAATCTATCTCTTCTATTACTTCTTTTTCTTCATGGTCAATTTATTGTCAAATCGGCCAGAAGAATGGCCGATTTGACCATAAATTTTCACGAAAATCGGCCGATCTAACAAATCGTCCCAGGATTTTCCAGCTTGGCCGATTTTCAAAATCTCTTAAAATTAAGAAAAACAGCTGACATTTTTCCCCACTAATGGTACGATTTTTTTGCCGAATTATCGGCCAATAAAAAAATCGGCTGATAATTCGGCAAAAAAATTGCAAATCTATGGCCTGCCTTAGCTGCGCATCGAGCCTGTGCTTGATTTTTGTTTTTTAACCATTTCCATACCAGGCAATTTTACACCTTCCTGCCCAGGCCATTTTTCAGGTTTCAGCGCTGTCACAATTTGAATGACAATTGCGCGGTCATACAACATTGTACCCAAACTAAAATTTTATCATTATCTTCACACAACTAGAGCTTTCTTTTGGTGGTATTTAATCACCGCTGGGGTTTTTATTTTTTGCTAAATTAACAAAAAAAGACCGAAAATTTTGAAAAATAAAACAAGTTTTTCTTAGTTTCTGTTATAAAAGTTTGCAAGTAAATTATTGTTCTTCATAAATTTAGGCCGAGATGTATTCTACTACATGTCTTTGGTGAAAATAACCCAAATTAGGATGTATTATTTAGTTTTTAGGAAAGTTATAGAGTTCACAAACGATGGGATATATCTGAATATTGATCAATCCTGAAGTACTGACAGCCAATCTAATTTCTTGAGGTCCATGAATGTCAGAATAGTACAGATATCCCCCAAATGACCCCTTTTTGCAAAATAGATATGAAGTACGTCAGACTAAGAGACATGGTGGGTTTTTTGAAGTTGTATTTTTATTGTCATAATTTTTTGGAAAATGAAACAATGAAAAAAATTATTTTCACAATTTTTTTTTACATACTGTCACCAGTGCAGTACAGCATCATCATATAACTGGCATGGCGGTGATCAGGGACACTGACTGGTGACAGTATGAAAAAAAATATAAATATATATTTTTAATTTTTTATTACATTTTTTACTTTTTTTTAAGATTTGTTTTTCATATTTCACTATGTCCAAAGTAGTACAATGTTACCATAGTAACATTGTACTACTTTGGGGAAGTGATCAGTATTTTTTTTTTTTTTTACACAATTTGCTTATAGCAAAGAATTACTTTGCTATAAGCAAGCATTTACCTGAATGACATTGATTCATTCAAGCTTTTTATTTATTTATTTATTTTTTGTGCTTAGCTGTGATTTGGCCAGAGTTAATCACATGACATGTGCATGTGATCGCTGTGACCATTCACAGCTAGGCACTAGAATACAATGGATGGCATGAATGAAGCCATCCATTGTATACAACTGTCATGTGACCTGCTGTAATTGGTCACAGCAGGTCACATGGTACCGGCAACGGGGACCGGTACTCAGATCTGTCATCGGCCATGTCCGAGGTACACGGCCGGTAACAGATCGTGCCGCTGTGCGGCTCTGCAAGCGTGAAAACTGCGCATGCCCGGGAGTACGCCATATGACGTCCACCCGGAAATCTACAGCATTTTGCCGGCCGCCAAACGGCTATTGGCTGGGCGGCTATTGGTTAACATTCATTCATGCTTGTGTGCTTTAAAAAAGAGAGATGTTTGTAAAGCCTAGTACACGATCAGAAAATAGTACAAAAAATACTGCTTTCGTAGCGATTGTACAATAATCTGATCAGCTTTCATCCGAAATTATTTGAAGGGACGAGTACAAAAATGTTTCTTGTCCGATACCAGATCATGCTATTTTTATTTAATCAATACAGTTTTTGTCCGAAAGTACAATACAAATACATTACATCATTTCTGAATTTATATTCTGTCGAACTGCACCGATATGACCGCTCTAATAGCAGACAATAGGGTGGGACTTGGCATAGGATTTATAAGTCGCAGGGCATGCAAAACGCAAGCCAAGTCGCACCTGATGTGACCGGGGGCTAAAGAGTGATTTTTGGGAAATTGCCGTGTCATGCACTTGCCAAGCCCATGACAAAGACTTATCATCTGGAAAATTGCTACTTTCCTGGCTGTCACACAGACTCTGCCACTCTCAGAGCTTCTGGCTCCGAATTAATATAGTGTTCTGACTTTACTTGCTGCATGCTTGTTTTAGGTTAGTGACTCACAAAGTATTGAAACCATTGAATCAGCATGCCAGCCAGGTAACTAGCATGTTCAGAAACAGATCAGCAATGGCAGTCCTCAGATTTCTTAAAGGACTAGTTTCCCCTAGAGCCATCTCTGATGTGTGATCCTGTATCTGGCCACACCCTGCCAGCCACAAGGTCACTAATGGACAACTTACCTTTTCCTATGGAGTTCCTTGACTAGCCAGGCCAGTGGTATGACGTTGCCTTGCTCTGGCAAGTGAGATTCTGAGTGTTCTGAGCCAGCAAGTTCCTTGCCCAGGTAATTCTACTGCTAAAGATGGGTCACCAATGGCAGAACTGCTCGTCTGACATGACCCTAAAGCAGTGATGGTGAACCTTTTAGAGGCCGAGTGCCCAAACTGCACCCAAAACCCTTTTATTTATCGCTAAGTGCCAACACTGCAAATAAACCTGAATACCGAGGTTTTAGTTTAGAAAAAACAACCAGTACATTAATATATTTTGTATTAAAAGAAAAAACACAAAAACAGAGCTACCACTGACCACCAGCACAAGGGGCAAAGTTCCATTGACCACTAGCACATGGGGGCAAAGTTCTACTGACCACCAGCACAAAGGGGCAAAGTTCTACTGACCACCAGCACAAAGGGGCAAAGTTCTACTGACCACCAGCACAAAGGGGCAAAGTTCTACTGACCACCAGCACAAAGGGGCAAAGTTCTACTGACCACCAGCACAAAGGGGCAAAGTTCTACTGACCACCAGCACAAATGGGCAAAGTTCTACTGACCACCAGCACAAAGGGGCAAAGTTCCACTGACCACCAGCACAAGGGGCAAAGTTCCATTGACCACTAGCACATGGGGGCAAAGTTCTACTGACCACTAGCACATGGGGGCAAAGTTCTACTGACCACCAGCACAAAGGGGCAAAGTTCCACTGACCACCAGCACAAAGGGGCAAAGTTCCACTGACCACCAGCACAAAGGGGGCAAAGTTCCACTGACCACCAGCACAAAAGGGCAAAGTTCCACTGACCACCAGCACAAGGGGGCAAAGTTCCACTGACCACCAGCACAAGGGGGCAAAGTTCCACTGACCACCAGCACAAGGGGGCAAAGCTCCACTGGCCACCAGCACAAGGGGGCAAAGTTCCACTGCCCACCAGCAGAGGGGGCAAAGTTCTACGGACCACCAGCACAAAGGTGCAAAGTTCCACTGACCACCAGCACAAGGGGGCAAAGTTCCACTGATCACCAGTGCAAGGAGGCAAGGTTCCACTGACCACCAGCGCAAGGGGGCAAAGTTACACTGGCCACCAGCACAAGGGGGCAAAGTTCTACTGACCACCAGCACAAAGGGGGCAAAGTTCCTCTGACCACCAGCACAAGGGGGCAAAGTTCTACGGACCACCAGCACAAAGGTGCAAAGTTCCACTGACCACCAGCGCAAGGGGGCAAGGTTCCACTGACCACCAGCGCAAGGGGGCAAAGTTACACTGGCCACCAGCACAAAGGGGCAAAGTTCTACTGACCACCAGCACAAAGGGGCAAAGTTACACTGACCACCAGCACAAGGGGGCAATGTTCTGCTGACCACCAGCAAAAAGGGGCAAAGTTCCACTGACCACCAGCACAAGGGGGCAACGTTCCGCTGACCACCAGCACAAAAAGGCAAAAGGGCCCCTCAAGCATGAGTTTGTTAGAGCCATCAAAGTCTGTCTTAAGATTGAGTACTATCTCTGGCACTTCTATTTTGAATTTCTAACAGAGGTTTATCCTTTTTCCACATTAAAGCCAAACTCCATGCAAACAGCTAATGGCACATATTTGTGTTTCTGTCCATCCTTTCCTGTCCAGCTCTGCCACATAGCAAAGGCATGGAGACCTTTACATTTTTTTCAACTTCCATTATATTACATTTACTGGTCTTGTCCCTCGACTCAGCCTGTGACTAGAGAGTGAAAGAAGAAACAGCAGGCTGATGACCAACTTTTTCTGCTGCTCTACTCTCTCCTCCTGTCTGCTTGCATAGTGCTCCTTCTGTTGCTTCTCCTTCTTCCAGTTTGAGTTCTGCTGTACGGAGTGACTGAAAGAAGCCAATACCAAAAAATTTGATTATTGTGTTTGCTTAAAAATATATATTTATTGCTATATTAATTAATACTGAGGTGTATTTATTTGTGTTTTATTTCTGCCGGGAGTACTGCTTTAACCAGGGAAATAGTGAGCTCTTTCATCATAATACAGTAAGAGAATCTTGTCATCTACTGCCAATCAGCACAATACAATGGAGATGGTGCCCACGGATACAAAAATATATCGGGGTGTCAGGAAGTGGGCTGCCCTTTATTCTCTTCTACAAGGAAAGTCGTATAGTTTTTTGACAGCTCCTCCTTTTAAACTAATCCTCAGCTTCTAACTGTGCAGTGGAATGAGGAAACAAGGGTTGTGGGGACACATTGTTTATATACATCCCTGCATGTTGTGTGTTTGCATTCCAGTTGTATAGCCTTGTGCCTGGTTATGTAATCCAAATCACGTGTCTGTCACACGATGCTAAGGCTGCCGATTGCCATACCCTGCGGCCAACACACACAGACTAAAAGTTTAAATGCAAACTTTCTTGAAATGCATGTTTCTAAAAAAAAAAATGAATGACATGCATTTCCACCAGGAAATGTTGTCGTCATATATTTGGCATCATTGCCAGGGGAAAATCTAGACTGTTTATGATATATATATATAAAATCTTTCCCCAAGCCTGGAAAGTGCTGCCCTACATCGTTAAATACAGTAACAATTTCATAATGAAAAAAAAAAATGTTGTACTTACAGTAAAATTCTTTTTTCTTAAAATCCATTGAGGGACTCAATCAATTTTGAAACAATTGGGTTATGCTGCTGGATACAGAAGCTTTGGGCCCTGGCAAATGGAAAACCTGTTGCAGGCCCCCATACATAAGCAGTACTCAAGACCACTAATATAAAAAGGTTGCGACCTGTGGTACTCAATAGACTTCAAGAAAAAGATTTTACAGTACAAAAATCTTATTTTCTTTATCATCTGTTGAGGGACAAAGGAATTCTGAAATAGTAAGGACGTCCACAAGCAGTCCAGATGTGGGGTGAGCATCAGCATCTGTAGGAGCAATGCCCAAATCTAACTAGAAGAGGTGAAGTACTTAACTGAAAGTCACCCAAGGGAAGTTACAGAAGATCAACCTGATGCTTAGACCAACCAGGACATGAATTGCCACCAAAGGGAATGACTACTTGGAAGGATACAGAATTCACATCAGCAGAAGCTTGTCAGGGCAGGGGCCGAGGAACGGACAGGCAGGCCTAACAATGTAACGCACTGGCTGACGACAACCACCACCCACAGACCAAAGTCCCTCAGGGCGCGGAGTCTAAGTCCCAGGCTGCCCTTCACCAGGGCCCCTGATGGTGGGGATGGATTTGACGCAGCCAGGAACCAGGTCGTGGCCCCCGAGACACCCCAGCTGCGGTAATGGCCGCCGCCAATGGCGTGTAGCAGGTGGAAGAGACAAAAGAGTAGTCAGACAGGCCGGGTCAACAACAATAGGACTAAACAGTACAGGACAGCAGATGAGAATCACAGGTCACGAGCCGGGTTCAGCAACGGAGAGTCAGATCAAAGGAGAATACAAAGAATAGTCGAGTACAAGCCGAATCAGATACCAGGAGAGTCACGAGAGTCAGAACAGAGTAATAGCAACACAAAGACACAAGTGCAAAGAGCATGTGCGGACCACAGGCTTATATGTCATCAGCCACACCCCTCTGGGGGATGGACCTCAGAGACCTGAAGGCATAAAAGGATTCCCACCATGCACAGCAGAATCCAAGATGGACGCCAGCACATGGAGTAACATAACCTCAGGGAAAAGGTAGGACCTTGACAAAGCTGTGTGCCAAAGTGGCTATCGCTACAGCTGGAGTATATTAACTACTAGAATGGGAACAACAGACCAATAACAGGAATGGCCAACAAAATCTACACTGGCTTCCCACCCTCCAAACAAATTAAATGTGAAACCAGACTAAGAATGACAAAGGGCCCAAGCCTTAAATTCTCGACTACAAGTATCAAGAAGAAAAGGTTCCAAGAAACAGTAGGAATGTCTAGGATAGCCATCCAATCTCATCTGAGATAAACAATAATACAACATAATTTCCAGAGGAGATGGTCAAGGAGCTAAGGAATTTTAAACAACCTCAATGGGAACAAAAGAACTCAGAATCACTGATGAGCAGTAGGTTAAAGGGGTGTAAGAAGTACCCCCACCAAAATAGGAGTGGGAAGACAACTACCCAACCTGATGCAGCAACACCAGAAAACAGTAGAACTAGTAGACCTGTCCAAAAGGACACCCAGTGGTGTCACTAGTACCTAACAGGAAATTCCCTGCAGGAATGGTTTACCTGAACCAGAATATGGAAATACAAGTTCTATGACTTGTCTTTCAGCAAAGTCTCCACGGTCATGGAACAAAGGTAAGGAACCGCCAGAAGACTAAGAATGATCATCTGAGTAAGGAGAGGAGCAGTAAGATACGAGCAGCATTCATGTTAACCTGGGACTTTTTAGTTTATATAATAAAAGAAAAAATGTAAAGGAGTGGAAACAGCATTTATTTCTTTATATACTCCCCTGCTACATACAGTTGTGTTCAAAATAATAGCAGTCAGACATCACTAACCTGATCAATCACTGTTTTTGGTAGAAATTATATTTCTACATGGCAAATAATATACTAGCAGGTGTAGTAGAGTAATAGAAATCCAACAGACCCAACAGTCATGACACGCATGCTGCTGATTCTGTGTAATTGAATCACTAATTGAAAGGGGCATGTTCAAAATAATAGCAGTGTGGAGTTCTATTATTGAGGTCATTTATTCTTTGAAAAACAGGTGGCAATTATTGCCCTTATTTAAGGAAGGAAGGCAGCAAATGTTGTACATGCTGGTTACAGTGCCTTTTTCTCTGAATTTCTGAGGAAAATGGGTCGTTCCAGACATTGTGCAGAAGAACAGCGTACCTTGATCAAAAAGTTGATTGGAGAGGGGAAAACATAAAGAAGTGCAGAAAATGATAGGCTGCTCAGCTAAAATGATCGCAAATGCTTTAAAATGGCAACCAAAACCTGAAAGTCGTGGAAGAAAGCGAAAAACTACCATTCGAATGGATAGAAGAATAGCCAAAATGGCAAGGACTCAGCCAACAATCAGCTCCAGGAAGATCAAAGAAGGTCTAAAGTTACCTGTGAGTACTGTTACAATTAGAAGACGCCTATGTGCAGCCAAGCTATCTGCAAGAAGCCCCCGCAAAGTCCCACTGTTGAAAAAAAGACATGTGCTGAAGAGGTTACAATTTGCCAAAGAGCACATTGACTGGCCTAAAGAGAAATGGCGCAACAGTTTGTGGACTGATGAAAGTAAGATTGTTCTTTTTGGGTCTAGTGGCCGGAGACAGTTTGTCAGACGACCCCCAAACACTGAATTCAAGCCACAGTACACTGTGAAGACAGTGAAGCATGGTTGCGCAAGCATCATGACATGGGGATGTTTCTCATACTACGGTGTTGGGCCTATTTATCGCATACCAGGGATTATGGATCAGTTTGAATACATCAGAATACTTGGGGAGGTCATGCTGCCTTATGCTGAAGAGGAAATGCCCTTGAAATGGGTGTTCCAACAAGACAACGACCCCAAACACACCAGTAAACGTGCAACATCTTGGTTCCAGACCAACAAGATTGACGTTATGGAGTGGCCAGCCCAATCCCCGGATCTTAATCCAATAGAAAACTTGTGGGGTGACATTAAAAATGCAGTTTCTGAGGCAAAACCAAGAAATAGAGAAGAACTGTGGAATGTAGTCCAATCATCCTGGGCTGGAATACCTGATCACAGGGGCCAGAAGTTGGTTGACTCCATGCAACACAGATGTACAGCAGTTCTCAGAAACAGTGCTTATACAACAAAATATTCATTAAGTGATTCAAAGGAAAGCAAAATCTTCAAACATTTTTCAGTTTATATAGTGAATGTTTGAGTTTGTAAAGAAGAATACAAACACTGCTATTTTTTTGAACAGTCTAATATTCACTTTTCTTCAATTTTTTTAGAGGAACAACACACATTTGATATATTTTTCTTCATGTTTTGATTTGGAATAGAATGTGTAGTGTTCCCAATGCATTTGTGTGTATGGAAAAAAAAGCTATTAGAAGGATTTTGAGCTTTATTTACTTTTTTCAACACACTGCTATTATTTTGAACACAACTGTATATATGTATATGGAGGCTAAAATTGTCATCCTAGATAGAATGGTATTAATTAAGGTATATAAGGGTAGTTAATTACCTTCCCACAGTGGAGTTAAATATGAGGTGATCCCTTGCATCAAGAAGAGTAATAATGATAATCATCAGCTAGCCTACAATCCTTTTCAAGAAGGAGGTTTATATCCAAATAAAAGATACCAAACTTTTGCAGTGTTGTAAAACAATACATCTATCTAGAAGGGATATATTAGCATTGTATTAATATGCAGGACGTGTCTAAGGGACCATCTCAGATTTCATGCATGCCACACAGCAAAACCTACCGATTAGGGTAGTATGAACAAGCCTTATTCACAATGGTATAGTAATAAAGACATCCAAAGCTAGATCGTAGAGGATACACACAAAGTATAACCAAGTCTCTTTTGTTGTTAGTGGTAGAACACCTCATAACAGAAAATTGGCAAATGGGCCTAAAAAAGAGAGGGGAGAAAAAGGAAAACAAGCCAAATAATGTATATATAGTAGTATAGTACTAAGCACTACCTTGTCAGACAGTTACATAAGTATCCATGATTGGTGGGTGTCTTACCGAGAGTTCGGTGCAACGATACCTTTTAGAAGGTATCTCGGTTAACATGCAACACATTGGACATGGCTCACCAATTGGTGAATCCCTTTTCAAAAGGGGAATGCTGTGGCACAGTTTCAGGTAAGGCCCAATAACTTTTAGGAGTTTTCCAGTCCACTTGGAGGAAGTCTTCGAACTGAAGGTTTAGTAGAATGGTGTTTTTTTCTTTTGCAGCTATAAGACCTCTATAAGACCCAAGTTCCATAACAGCAGAACAATCCTCCAAACATAGGGTGATAAAGTAGTGTGGAAAGCAACACAATGCAGAGCCTAGTGCTTTAAGCTCACATTCCTGCCTAGCCTCACCACATCCAGAGGCCTACTTGCCACATGAGTCTTCATAGGCTGGGCCAAACCAGAGGATGTGCCTTGGCTGTGGACCTGAAGAGTGCTCTACAGCTAACTAACACGTACACAAAGGTCTGGAAAGCAAACAATGCATAGCCCAGTGCCCGAAGGTCACATTCTGGACTAACCCTGCAATCTTCCAGTTAGGCGCAGTCTGAGTAAGACCTACAAAGCTGTTGTTGAGGATATGTCGATCCAGATAGCTGCTGTGTAGAGATTAGCTCAAACAGCACTTTTGAAGTGAATTCACCAAACAAAAAATATCTAATTTGTACTGAGTAAATTGAACAAATAATAAAAAAAAAAGAGTAAAAAGGCAAACAAAAAAATGGCTAGACTTTTTCTTAGCAGAGCTGAGGAAAAGGCACTCAACCTCCTAGAACATTAGCTGCTAGCAAAAAATGAGGCATGATAATTAGAGGTCTTCAATAGTTTTTTCTGTTTGCAATTGTGTGTGGGTGGGCCTAAAGCGCCCTAGTGGGGGACACTAGAATTACACTCGCTAATTGCCTAGGTTCTGGTCAGGAGTTTGCTTTCATACCAAAATCAGCATTAATGCAAAACTCCAGTCTTAGGAGCAAACTGCAATGAACACAGTTAAAGTGGTTGTAAAGGCTGACGTTTTTTTACCTTATTGCGTTCTATGTATGAAGGTAAAAAAACCTTCTGTGTGCAGCAGCTCCCCCAGCTCCCTCAATACTTACTTGAGCCCCATCACGATCCAGCGATGTGAATGACAGCCTCGGCTGTGATGGGTCTCTGCCTCCTCATTGGCTGAGACAGCAAGCGGGAGCTGCTGCTGTCAATCACAGCCAGTCAGCCAATGAGGAGAAAGAGGGGGCGGGGACAAGCCGTGGCTCCATATGTGAATGGACACATGGAGCAGCGGGTGCCCCCATAGCAAGCAGCTTGCTATGGGGGCACCTGGCAGGAGGGAGGTGACCCAAGAAGAGGAGGATCCAGGCTGCTCTGTGCAAAACCACTGCACACAGTTTAGACATGTTTTTTATTAAAAAAAAAAAATGGAGCCTTTAGAATCGCATTAACCCTCTACTGACCCGTGGCTAACTTGCTGTACTGTTAAAATAAACACTTCTGATATTACCACAGTTAGAGAACACCACTTCCCAGGTGTGCAACATTTAGGAAGCAGTAGTGCAGAGCCTGTACCAGCGTCCACCAACCACGAATACCTGTCATCTCACTCCCAGTGACAGGTCCACAGTTACCAATGAATACAGGAAATGCACCTCACTCCGTAACTACGTGCTTGCTTTTCTCTGATGGGGCCCTTGTACAGCTCTCAACCATGACTTCCAAGGCTTGGTCCCTAGGTATTCTATGCCACAGGTGTGATTCCAAAATGTGGGGAACACTATGCCAAGTCACCCAATCCCTGACTGGTTGGCTGCATTAATAGAAATTACACATGTATGGTTGTCCCTAGCAACAGCAATATAATCTGCACTAAACAGAAAACTACACGCTGGACTAAAAGGTACTGTATCTACTCTAACCTATGGTCCCCATGTTACAAGCTCTGTTCTCTGGATACGCCATGCAGTGCACCACTTAAGAGAGGACCTTCAGTTAATGGTAACTTTGCTGAAGAGATGAAAACATACAGAAACAGCTCTTGTAAAGCAACTTCCCGTATAAACTCCTGTGCAAATGTGCTCTAGTGCCCATAGGTTAATCATACCTGAATAGCAGCATAGAGTTCTTAGAGTCCATGATTGGCAATAATCCTTAAAGGCAATAAATTCATACTTGGTAGCTATAAGTTCATAAGGGCCTGCAGGCTTCAGACCCCACTGGGGAACCCAAAGGGGGTGACTGCTCTGGCAGTGTAACAGCTACATTTTGATAGTCTTTCCTCAGACAGCTCTCTAGGGCAGGGTTTCTCAAGCAGGGTTCCTCCAGAAGTTTCAAGGGGTTCCTTGAGAAATGAGAAATTTCTGACTCTCAGATACATTTCTACTGATACCAATGATATTTTTAGCTATCTGTAAGGGGATAATTCTTCCCAATGACACCAGTGTTAGGAGCATTTGTCAGGGCTCCCAGGTGTGACCAGAGGTGTGTGACTGACGCAGGGAAACGCAGACTTCAGATATGTGATAAACAATATAATTTATTAACACTAACAATACAAACATAAACGCAGTGCAATACTAAAACATAATACAGTGCAAACAAACCAAACCAACCACCCACAGATAACAGTACATACAAGCAAGCGTCGTCAGGCAGGCCGGGTCAATATCAATAGGGCAGGTAGGTACAGGGGGAGCAAGCGGAGATGGGTCGGGGTCACAGGCCAGGTTCAGCACTGCCTTGCCAGATGACGCGGTGCCCGCTGTCGAGCCAAATGACCTGATGCCTGGTGACCCGATGCCCGCTGTTCATCCAATGTCTGACCCAGTGCCAGCGGTCATGCCAGTTGACTCGGAGCCCACTGTCGTGCCTGGTGACTCGGTGCCCGCCGCTTCGCCTGGGGGCCCGAGACCTGTCGCTCCGCCTGGGGTCCGGCGCCCGCCGCTCCGCCTGGGAGTCCGGCGCCTGTCGCTCCGCCTGAGGGCCCGAGACCTGTCGCTCCGCCTGGGGGTCCGGCGCCCGCCGCTCCGCCTGAGGGCCCGAGACCTGTCGCTCCGCCTGGGGGTCCGGCGCCCGCCGCTCCGCCTGAGGGCCCGAGACCTGTCGCTCCGCCTGGGGGTCCGGCGCCCGCCGCTCCGCCTGAGGGCCCGATGCCTGTCGCTCCGCCTGGGGGTCCGGCGCCCGCCGCTCCGCCTGAGGGCCCGATGCCTGTCGCCCCGCCTGGGGGCCCGATGCCTGTCGCCCCGCCCGGGGGCCCGATGCCGGTCGCCCCGCCCGGGGGCCCGATGCCGGTCGCCCCGCCCGGGGGCCCGGTGCCTGTCGCCCCGCCCGGGGGCCCGGTGCCTGTCGCCCCGCCCGGGGGCCCGGTGCCTGTCGCCCCGCCCGGGGGCCCGGTGCCTGTCGCCCCGCCCGGGGGCCCGGTGCCTGCTGCTCCGCCTGGTGGCCCGCTGCCTGCTGCTTCGCCTGGTAATCCGATGTGCCTCTGCCCGGAGTCCTGCCCGATGTGCCTCTGCCCGGAGTCCTGCCCGATGTGCCTCTGCCCGGAGTCCTGCCCGATGTGCCTCTGCCCGGAGTCCTGCCCGATGTGCCTCTGCCCGGAGTCCAGCCCGATGTGCCTCTGCCCGGAGTCCAGCCCGATGTGCCTCTGCCCGGAGTCCAGCCCGATGTGCCTCTGCCCGGAGTCCAGCCCGGTGTGCCTCTGCCCGGAGTCCAGCCCGGTGTGCCTCTGCCCGGAGTCCAGCCCGGTGTGCCTCTGCCCGGAGTCCAGCCCGGTGTGCCTCTGCCCGGAGTCCAGCCCGGTGTGCCGCTGCCCGGAGTCCAGCCCGGTGTGCCGCTGCCCGGAGTCCAGCCCGGTGTGCCGCTGCCCGGAGTCCAGCCCGGTGTGCCGCTGCCCGGAGTCCTGCCCTGTGTGCCAGGCAGAGGGATGGTCAGGGTCACAAGCCAGGGATCAGAACAGGTAGCAAGCAGCGTGGTACAGAGGGTCAGGCAGAGGGATGGTCAGGAGCGAGCCGGGATCAGAGCAGGAGAAGTCAGCAGCGGTTCAGATCAGGCAGGGTCAGCAAAGGAACAGAAACAGGATGCAGGACAGATACAGGGCCCAGGACAAACACAACACCAAGGCAGAGTCTGCAAGTCTGGCCATCCCTTAAATACACCAGTATCATCAGTTCCAGGTGTTAGCTGGCTGAAAGGTTGAGTCTCTGATTGCTGGGAGCACCCGCTGGCCAGCCCTGGTACTGCAGATCACAAGGCAGCTGAGTCCCACCATTATTGGTGAATTCATTCCTGAGAGAGGGTGTGTTGCACTTGTCTGCTGAGCTCCAGAAAGGCCCGAGAAGCCTGGGGCTAAAGTGCCCTGCCCAGCCCAGGAAGGATGGTGGATCCTGGGCCTGGGTCCAGCGGGGAGAAGGCCCTGGAGGGGCCTAGTACCGGCCTCTCTTTTCCACCAGTAGAGGACCTGGGAATGGCCCCTAGGAAGGGGGAAGTTTATTCTGCCTACCGGGACCGTGTGGCCGCTCGGGCCAGGTTAATAGACAAGGAGGAAGCCAAGCTCCAGAAGCTGACTCTGGAGCTAAAGAAGTTCCGGTCATCCTACGACCGTGTATGGTCTACTAAGCGGCAGGCCATGAAACCGGACCTGGAGGCGCTGGAACTTCGTGTGTCACAGCAGGGGAGGTATGTGGCGGCGCTGCAGCGCCAGAGCGGCGTCCTAAGCGAGAAGTATCTGAATGAAGCGAGATTTAAGGCTGCAAGAAGCCGCAGTGTTGCGGCGATGCGGGGTTCGGTGGAGGAGGCCTCTTCGGTGGAGGAATTGTCGGGGGAGTTGCTGGTGGAAGGCGAGCAGGGGCAGGTTGAGCCCACAGCACCCTCAGAGGCAATGGCGTCTAAAATGGAAGACAGCGTGGTGGCAGGATCATCAGAGTCCCTCCCCCCTGGGCAGCTGCCTGTGGATTGGGGGACCCAGGTGGAGGAGGAGGAGATAGTGGGCGGATTGCAGTTCCTGGCAGAGGCGGTTGCAGAGCTGCGTGGAGCCGACTTCAGGTTTACGTCCGAGGACTCTGAGGAAGAAGCTGAAAGTGATGTCATCCCCCGCAAGCCGGCTAAGCCGGTGGTGAAGGAGCATGCTGCCTTTGTCATGCTGCAACGCATCCCCAAGGACGTGTTGGCAAAGGCAGGGGAGCCACTGGAAGGGGAGAAGGACTCTGCTGATTGTGTTGGTGAGATGGTTCTGGACACTGGGGTAGCGGGTATAATGCCTGCAAAATTGTCTGAGGTGCAGGTTAGCCCTACAGTCTTGGCTAAGGGTGTTTCCCCTCCGGTGGTGGTCCCACTGGGCCCCGCCCCTTTGGGGGGCATGGTGGCCTCTGGTGTGCAACCAGCAGGTCCCCCGGTTTCTCCTCAGGGGGCTCCAGGTTCTCAGGTCCAGGCTCCTGCGGGTCCGGCTCAGGTGGGTTCTCCTGCTGGTATGGGTGGTCCCCAGCCCCGGGCTCCCCCAGGTCATGGCTCATCAGCATCTGCCCCTTCAGTTGCTGCTGCTGGTGTGGCGGCTTCCCCTGGTCATGCCCCCTTGATGTTGAGTGCCCCTGGGGCTAGATTGGGGCTCAGTTACTCTGCTGCAGTTAGGGGAGGTCAGGGGTCAGTGGGATCGGCCCGGGCAAGGGCAGGTAACCTACCCACTTCCGCCGCAAGGCGAAATGTTGTTCAGCTGAAATGGTCAGGGGAGGGCCCCCCCCTTAGCAGGAGAGAGGTCATAGACCGCATATTAGAAATGGGCTTCCGTGCTGCGGATATTTTTGCGTTTATTGCTCCAGTTAGTACTGGAGAATATGATGTGTCCTTCATGCGGCCAGAATTGTTGGACCTCTTTTGGCAGAGGTATGAGGCCACCTTTGTCACCAGCCCTAGGTGGGTGGGCCCAACCCCGAGGCTCGTCTCTCGCCAGTCCCTGATTAAAAAAATAACGGTGCTGGTGAGAAATGAATCCATCCCAGCATCAGATATTGTGGTCTGGCTAAGTAGATATGGGGATGTGATGGGGCCCCTTGGGAAGATCAAGGATGAGAGGGGAATATGGACAGGTGGGTGGACGACCACCGTCCGCTTAAAGGTGGTTGGAAATGTGCTCCAGCACATTCCCTCTTCCGCTTTTCTAGGGAAGGACCGCCTGATAATTTTTTATGCGGGTCAGCCGAGGGTCTGACACCGGTGTGGGGGCAAGGGGCATTTTGCGGCCACCTGCCCCGTCATTAGATGTTCCCTGTGTCAGGAAATAGGACACCTGGCCAGGGACTGCAATGTTGTCCGATGCAATCTCTGCGGGGAGCTCGGGCATTCATACAACCAGTGCCCGGAGGCCCTCCACAACCTTCCGGTGGGGGAGCTTGAAGCAGAGTTGGATCGGATAGCTGCTGAAGAGGCGGAGGCGGCATTGGAGAGAGCGGCTTCGGTTGCTGTGGCGGCCCTTGTGAGGGAAGGGGAGGTTTCTGTGGCCCCTCCTGTCTCTGTCCCCCCTGTTTCGTCTACCCCTTTGGAGGGAGGCTTCTAAAGGGGCCGGGATGGTTGAGGCTAGGTCTAGTCCCTCAGTGTCTGCTCCCCCCTTGCTCTTGCCGCTGCGGCGGAGTAGGAGGCCCGGTAGGGAGTCCCGGGAGTCCCAAGGTTCTGCTCCAGTAGGGGCTCAGGTGGAGGAGGGGTGGTCCCTGGTGGGTAGGCGGAGTAAGCCAGTTTTGTCCTCAGCAGGGTCGGTGTCCTCTTTAGAGGCGGGGGAGGTGGCCCTGGGGAATAGGTTTGGGGCTTTGTCGGGGGAGGAGGAGGGGTCAGGTGATCCCGCTTCCCCGATGGAGGACGAGGATGCTGGGGGGTCTCTTAAGAGAGTGAGGGACCCTGCCAAGAAAGTCAAGAGGAGGATTAAGAAACGTCCCTCTCAATTATCTTAATGGCAGTTCCCGCTCCGATACAGGTAGCAACCATTAATGTTGCCAGCCTGAAGTCTGTAAGTGCTAGAGAAACAGCCTTATTTTTGATCAGTGGGATGGAAGCTGATATTTTCTTTTTGCAGGAGACCAGGTTGCCCACCTTGGCTGATGTCCATCTGGCCAAGCGTGAGTGGAGGCGTGGGCCCTCCTACTGGTCTCTTGCGGCTGAGCTTTACAGCGGAGTTGCGGTGCTTTTTACCGGCATGGTAACGTGTCGGCGGATAATTGAGGTAGAGATCGGAAGATGTCTGATTCTGGATGTTCTCGTAAGGGGGCATGAGCTCCGTCTCATTAATATCTATGGCCCACAGTCCAAGTGGGACAGGAAGAACCTCTTTGCGAGGATTAAACCTTACCTCTTTACATCCCGGCTGGTAGTCTTTGGAGGTGATTTTAACACCATTACTAGGCCCAAGGACAGGAGAGGCTTCACTGACGGGCTGGGATATGATAGCAATTTTCTAAATGCTATAGTCAGGGAGGCAGGTCTGGTTGACGCTTGGATTCAAAGTGTCCCAGACGGCACGGGTTTCACCTTTAGGAGAGGTAATAGCCAGGGTAGGATAGACAGGTTTTTTTTGAGGGAGAACTCTGCCTTCTCGGCACCTGAGTGTCAGGCAGTGGAGTTTTCCGATCACCTTATGCTATCTGTCACCTTGAATATTTCAGACACGCCGCTGAGAGGAAAGGGCATCTGGAGGATGAATTCATCTCTGCTGGAGGACGAGGAGGTGAGACGATCTTTCGAGGAGTTCTTTCAGGCGCAGGAGACGGTGCTGGATTTCTGCGGCAGTAAGTCTGAGTGGTGGGAGCTCACCAAAGTGCGGATCAGCAGGTTTTTCAAGGCCGTTGGTAAGAGACGGCAGTTTAAACAGTATAACGCCTACCAGCGGTTGCGGAGGAAGCTCGACCGCCTTGTTTCTAGCGGTGGAGATTCGGGGGCAATCTCGGAGGTGAAGCTTCTCCTTAGGAAACTCCAGTATGATCGGCGTGCCTCTTTGGTTCTGGAGAGGGATTATGGGAAATACCACTCGCCTGACCCTTTCCAGAATTGCAAACAGAGTGCAGCAGTTAAGACAATCTCTGCTCTGAGGGATAGTACAGGGTCCCTGACTAAATCCAGGTCAGGGATTCTGGAGGTCTCCAGGTCCTTTTATGTGGATTTACTGAGTGAGAAACACCTTGACCGGACAGGGATGTCGAGCTTTTTGGAATCCACGCCTGGTCTGGACAGTGATGTCCCTCTGGCGAGTTTGACTGGGGAGATTACTGCAGAAGAGGTGTCCAGAGCGATTGATAGTCTGGCCATTAAAAAGACTCCTGGGCCAGACGGTCTGACTGCCGAATTTTTTAAGGCTTTTAAATCCCGCCTGGCACCTCGTCTCGCGGAAGTGTATAACAGCTGTCTGGATGAGGGATCTCTCCCTCCTTCCATGAGACAGTCTGCAGTTATTCTCCTGTCAAAGGGTAAAGATCCTTCGGCTATTGAGAACTGGCGCCCCATCAGCCTCCTCAATGTCGATAGAAAGGTTCTGGCGAAGATCTTGTTCTGGCGCTTGTCGTCAGTGGCAGACAGTTTGCTTTCTCGTCAGCAGCATTGCTCGGTCCAGGGCAGGAGTACCTTTACAGCGGTGTTAGCTGTCCGGGAGGCCTCTGGAGCGATGTAAGGCTGAAGGATGGGGAAAGTACTTGCTGGCGGTGGATCAGGCAAAGGCCTTTGATCGAGTTGATCACAAGTACCTCTGGCATCTCCTGGACCGGTATGGTTTGGAGGGGAGGTTCATCGGCTGGTTGAAGACATTGTACCAAGGGGCAGAGAGCTTCATGTTGGTGAATGGTTGGGTTGGGCAGCCCTTTGAGGTTGGATCTGGGGTGCGCCAGGGGTGCCCGCTGAGTCCCTTGCTCTATGCCTTTGCCATCGACCCCTTCGTCAGGAGGCTAGATGGCGGGGCGGTGAGTGGGGTGCTGGTGGGTGCCACTGGAGATCCGCCTTTGAGAGTTGTGGCTTATGCTGATGACGTTTCTGTTTTCATTTCTGGATTTGAGGAGGCGCAGGAGGTGGTTTCAGTAATGGATCAGTATGCCGAGGCATCAGGTTCCAAGGTCAATCAGGACAAATGTGAAGTTCTCTGGATGGGTAGGGAGGGTGAGAGCTTCTCACTCCCGGACACCTTCCCGGTGCCTCAGCCGAACATCAAAGTGTTGGGCATCAATTTTGGCTCTGCTGATTACAGCAAGCAAAATTGGGAATCCAAGCTGTCGGATGCCGAGGTCAAAGTGAGATGCTGGAAGGGGTGGAGGCTCTCCTTGAGGGAAAGGGTTGATTTGATCAAGACTTTCCTGCTCCCAGTCTTTTTGTACGTCAGCTTCGTTTGCCTCTTGCCAGAATCGCTCTGTACGAGGATCTATAGCTGTTTCTTCCAGATGTTATGGGGGAATCGGCTGAACCTCGTCAAGAGGGACGTGACTTACTCATCCAGGCGGGAGGGTGGCCTAGGTATGGTCAACCCGGTGGTCTTTTTCTCTCTGATGTTCTTGAAACATAACTTTGGTAACATGCTGGCAGAGAGACCGCCTGCATGGGTAGGACTGTTCCGGATCTGGTTTGGACCCTTTCTGCACAGTTGGGAGAGTGGCGGGCCAGTGAGAAGCCTGCGGGTCAAGCATGGTAAGCTCCCGGCTTATGTGGCCCCGTGCCTGAAGTTACTCCGGCGGTGGCATGTGACTGCGGAGGAGGTCCGGTCCCTCCCCAGGAGGCTCCTGGGTGAGAGGATTGTGGCATCTGCTTTCCATGCGCCGCTGGCCTTGAGAGATTGCCCGGGCCATGTTATGAGGGAGGGTTTGCGGTTGATAAATCTGGAGCGGATCCCCCTGAAGTTGCGGGACCAGACCTGGCTCGCCTTCCATGGCAGGTTCTACGTGAGGGGTAACCTGAAGTACCGTCCTGCGGATGACCGTGGTTGTCCGAGGTCGGAGTGTGGGGGTGAAGTGGAGACTATGGACCACTTCTTGCTTCAGTGCCCCTTTAACGTAGAGGTGTATAAACAGGTGGGAGGGGCTCTGGGTGTTCCTTTCCTCCATCGCATGTCGTATGCGGAGTGGGTGTACGGAGCATTCGAGAGTCGCATGGGTTTTAATTTGGACACCCTGTTTTTAGTCAGCTTAGTTGTCCGTTATCACACTTGGATGGCACGGTGTCAGGTCTCCATTCGGCAGAAGGTCCTCCCTGTTCAGGTGGTGGCGATTGACATCCTTGGTGAGGTGGGGAAAATTCGGGGTCTTGAGAAAGACAGGCTGCGACGCAGAGCTTGGATGGAGGCGTGGAGGAACATCAAGCCTGTTGCTGCGGTCTGTTGATCTCGGGTGGTGGGATCTGTCCCTAGTTTCTGCCTTTAGCACTCCCTAGATTTTTGCGTTCGGATCTTTTTGGTAGCCTTTTGCATGGTAGGTTGTAGGGGTCAGACGTGGAAGATCTGCGGGTTCCTTAGCCCTCCCCTGTGGTGTATATAATGGTATGGTTAGGTCCTTTGTATATAGTTTAGGCCATATAGGCCGTAAGCAGCAGGTTTGAATATGGAAATTGCATATGGTTTATGTTTTTGTCTGAGCCATAAAGGCTCTTAGTCATGTGGTCTCGGCCATAAAGGCCTTGTACTGTAAATATTGTATATAGTTTCCGTTTTTTCCTTTCAGGTTATGGACTTTTATTTATGAGCCGTTCAGGCTATGTTTGAGTTTTTTTTTTTTTTTTTCCCCAGGGACTGTTGGGACATTTTAGTTTCCTTTCTGTTGAGTTTTGTATTTATTTATTTATATTTATACTTTTATACATAAGTCTGATGGATATGTATGACATCAATACATAATAAAAAATCTCCATTCCTGACAGCATTCTTCCCACTGACCATCACACTAATGTATCATGAGTTTTAGACATAGTCATTTTTAGCAAGGGTTCCATGAGACCAGAAAGTTATTTCAGGGGTTCCTCTGTGTTGAAAACGTTGAGAAAGGCTGCTCTAGGGAATTTCTGTGCGCTCTTATGTGGATTTGTAGAAAATTGGCAGAAAAATGTAACCAATTAATTCCTCAGATCCACCACACATCAACATTGTAACTATTTACCAGGAAAGGCAGCTGACTTAACCCAGATCACTGAAGAGCATGAGTCAGCTCAGGAAAAACATTAACCCTTCTGTAGGCACCTGCCTACAAGTGTTCAAACCACCTGTAGGTAGTGGCCAAAAACCAAATTGTTTCAGAATTCCTGAATTTCTACGTCCCTCAATGAACAAAAAATTTATTATTTTCTACAGAAACTTCTGGCACCCTTGTGACTAATGGAGATGCTTTTGGTGTCTACAGCTGGAGCCTGAGAAGAATGACATCCAAGCACTTAGCCTGATGCTGGCTCTGCCTTAATTCTGATCTTTCCCTTTGGCAAAGACATTGTGACAAACGGCTTTGCATTACTCCTGGGAGCAGTCACTAGAGCACAGAGGATTGGTTGTTTCTAAACAAAAGTATTTTTTTTTTTTTAACCTTTTACTGTAGCTGTTACATACAGTCAATAGGGGTTTATTTACAAATGAAAGTGGGTACTGCTTGACACAGGACGCTGCAATGTTTATAAGTCATTTACAACATGGAGGCCAAGGTTTGGAGTCTGCAGTGTCCTTCGAGTGTTCTGGAGGAAAGCTTGGTCACGTGCCTTTGACAGGTCATGTGACGGGGCTCTCTTTCTCCTATTTTTTCTCCATTCATTCAATGAATGGGGTTTTGCTTGCTTCAGAGTTCCAAAGCTAGAGAAGTGGAAAGTAGATTTGTAAAGCACACCGCTGTGCTTTATAACTGTGTCAGTGTTCTTTGTTAAAGCAGCAGTAGGCCTTGACAAATGGACCCATAAATGTTCTAGTGAAATGAGTTTAGTTTTACCCTGTAGGTCTGTCTTAACACTTTCGTCCTTTATTTATTTACATGTAGACTTTCCCTAATGCTCAGTACTGCACAGTGATTGTACTACACTACAGCTCATACCGGTGAGATAAAACCAGGGAAATACTGAACCAGGGGCGGACTGACAACTCATGGGGTCCCCGGGCAATAGGGGATCATGGGGCCCCTGTATCCTTGCCCACTCTCAAAAAAGCCTATAAAAAAGGTACCAGGGGCATTTCATGGGGCCCCCTACTGAACCCCGGGGCCCTCAGGCAGTGCCAGAGTGCTCGAATGGTCAGTCCGCCCCTGTACTGAACAACAAGCATGTAAAATTGTGAAAGTCTCGCTGTTTGTTGTAAACATTTTGAAAATCAATAAAAAGTAAATTATAAAAAAAAAATGCTGTTTGTTGTAAACATTTTGAAAATCAATAAAAAGTAAATTATAAAAAAAAAATTGTTAAAGCCACATTGCAATGATAATTTCCAGGTGAAATTAATGATAAGAGGAAGAAGGATAAGGCAGAAGAATTGTCAAAGCTGCTTGCTCTGCATTCTTTCTCATACCTGCCATCTCTCTAGTTAAGCTGTCCATACACTGAACAAAAAAAAATCTAACAGGCTCTTACATCCATGCTAACAATGCAGATGGACAACTCTCCCTACCCACCAGGCTATTGTGTTCTGACAGCCTCTGCCAGCAACTGTCAGAATACCTGAACGCTCACTGCATCTGACTGGATGCAGCCGCTAATCAGCCATCAATGTTCCAACCGACTCCTTCAGCTTTTCAATTGAAGGATGTTGGTTGGGGGCACATAGGGTCATTCACATGTTTCTTTAATGGCCAGTTTAGGAGTGTTATTTTGTTGTTTTTATTTTTTGGAGAACTCGGATAGGGATGAGGGAATTAGGTGGGATACTCTGAAAACAAGAACTATGTGCAGATGAGGACTTCAGGTATTCTTTTGGATACGCTATGACAAAGTCTGTGCTTGAAGCAAACAGTAGACTTCAGCTTTAAGGCAGTAGTAGTAGTAGTAACTAGAGCAGAGTCCTTTTAGGTAGACTAAGTATACAAAGCTCTTCAGAACACCAGGCAATGTCCCACAGCTGTCTCCCGGAGGGGGGTTAAGTAGCACACAGTCTCTAAAATCTTTTATGAGTGTCTGTATTCTCAAGGCCCAAGAGCAGCTGGATGACTTCCTCCATGATACCAGACCAGATCATCAGTAGATGGCCCCTCAGTCAGCTTCAGTAGAACCCAGGTCTCAGCATTCAGGCCCTCAGGTCGCCCACCTGAGGCTACATATCAGTAGTTGCCTAGTAGGACAATTTGCCCTCTCCCAGACTGGAACAATCCTATACAGGAAAGACCAAGAACTCAAAGTGCTCACTGAATATATACATTTACCCAGCACTCCATCAGAGTCAGTCTCTCTGGGATAGGCTGGGGCTGTATCAATATTCATGCTGCATCTGCATAGCTCCACACCTATTATCCAGAAACTTCTCAAACTTTCTGGATGCAGAGGGAGCTATCAGGCTGGCAGCAGCTGAGAAAACTGAGCAGACCTAACTAGCAGAACACAGCAACACTGATTACAGTGCTGCTGTATGCTTTTACCTAACAACAATTACATCCATACATTTTTTAGCAAAGACATTTTGGCCTAATATGAAATTTGATTTTTTTAATTTTTTTTACTGAACATGTTTATTAGCAAAAAGTCAAAAATATAGTTTTTTTCTCAAAATTGTCAGTCTTTTTTTATAGCGCAAAAAATAAAAAGTGCACAGGCGATCAAATGCCACCAAAAGAAAGTTCAATTCGTGGGAAAAAAAGGATGCAAATTTCATTTGGGTGCAGCATTGCATGACCGCGCAATTGTCAGTTAATGTAATGTAGTGCCGTAACGCAAAAAATTGGCCTGGTCAGGAAGCGGGGTAAATCCTCAGGAGGGCAAGTGGTTAAAATGATTATGTGTGTAGTTCAGAAGCTATGTTGTACTTCGGTTTTCCATATGATCCATTCTTGGTGGAGAGCTGTTTCTGTGGTCCCTGATATAGAATACACTCTGGGGCCCCAACCACTAATAGTGGCACCACTGTGAGCTATGCATAATTCCATTCAGTGAAACAACACGGCTTCTGTTATTTGTGAAGCGTCTTGTTTCTCCTTTCTCGTTTTCATTTGATCTGTGTGAATAACAGAAAACAATCACAGCACAGTAATCTAAGTAACATGACATTTCCATAGTAACTCGGGCTAAAAATAGGGCAAAGGAGTTTACTGAGGATGTTTTAGGACTTGCTGCATTTGTGGTTTGATGACACATTCATAAAAACAACAAAAAAAAAAGCTTTTTTAATAAAATGTTTAAGCTTTGTGATTACCTTGCAACTTTTACAGAAGTTTCCAGAAGTATTTTTTGGTGATCAAAAATTATTAACGTAAAATGGCAGTTATGGTTAGTTTATGGGGAGTGGAGCGCTCACTCCCGAAGGTCTTCCCAGCTAGCACAGAGGCTGCCTACCACAGACACAGTACCATGCACACCGACAACACAAGCTCAGTCTAGGGGATGTCTTTTTAGGATTTATTGGTGAACAACTTGAACAGGAGAGAGGTTCAGGGATCCAGATATTCCAAACAATAGCAAACAAAAAATAACAGGAGGACCGCTTATCACTAATCGTTGGTTTGAATCCCAACCATGGCACCACCTGCCTGGAGTTTGCATGTTCTCCCTGAGAGTCCCCAGACAGCAGAGGTCACTCTCTGCACACAGAGAGTTTTTTACATTCAAGCATAGAATGCATGAAGATAAACAATTGTTGAGCCTTTATAACCACTTTAATGCAAAGTCTCTCCTACCTCTGTTGTGCTGGCCAATATGAGTGCCTTAATGGCCAATAATGGTTCTGTCATTAGACAGGAGGCAGCAGCTGGTAGGAGTTTAGGCTGACCATACACTATACAAGCTGATTGTATAATCTCCTTAGGTGTACCATCAATTACGTAGTGCAAGGGCCTGCTTGTCTGAATACCAATTAAATGGATTATTTAAGTTTGCTTCATATTACATCAATGAGATTGTGCAGAAATTGAGCAGTCAGATTGTATAGTGTATGGCCAGCTTAAAGTGGTTCTAAAGCCTCAAGGTTTTTTACCGTAATGTATTCTATGCATTAAGGTAAAAAACCTTCTGTGTCACAGACTTTCCCCCTCACCCCCTTATACTTACCTGAGCCCCATCGTGATCCAGCACTGTGCATGAGTGCTGCGGCTTTCCTGGCTTTTCAATCCTCACAGGGCAGATTGAAATCAGTGGGAGCCATTGGCTTCCACTCCTGTCAATCAACTCCAGTGACGAGGGCACATGGGGACGGGGACGAGTCCTGTTGCCTGTGTCAATGGACGCAGCAGTGTGACTCAGGAGCAAGCCCGCACGAGTGTCCCCATGTGAATTGACTTGCTTTTGGGGGCACTAGCAAGGGAGAAGGAGCCAGGAGTACCAGTGGGGGACCCAAGAAGAGGAGGATTGAGGCCGCTCTGTGCAATATGTGTATAGATTTGTTTGTTATTTTTTTTTTACATTTTCCTTTACAACCACTTTAAGTCATGAAGTCAGGCTCCTGGCAACAAAGTGACATTCGTTTTAGAGAGGTAGAAATTTTAGTTTTAAATGTTTAAAATGGCTGACAAGTTCACTTTGCGAAATATAATACTTCTGTCCATGCAGGAAAATTTTCGTATCTGGTGTTACGATAAATTCACCTTATTACTGTGATATAAAATACTATGATGGCTCATTGCTGTGGTACGTTACGTACCATACCATATGACTTTTGGAACGGGGGCCCTTTAGCTCCTTACGGACGCTAAGCTGTCAGTCTTTCTGAACCCTGCATGTGTGGATATATTCAGATAAAACTACACATTGTTGTTAGGTCATTACCAGTCCTCATCAACAGTCAGTGTGAAAGTATGTAAGTATCAGGTGCAGTTCTAGAACATAATATGCAGCATACAGTTGTGGCCAAAATTATTCAACCCCCACTGAAATTGAGTGTTTTGGCCAGTTTGACATTGCTTTTGATCATTCAGTCATCTTGCTTACATTTACATTAAAGAGGCACTTGTAGGTCAGACAAATATAACATAACAGTTATAATGAAATAACCACAAATGTCTTTTCTGTGCTCACAGCATTATCAGTTTTATTCAACCCCCAAGTGACATTCAATCTTAGTACTTAGTACAGCATCCTTTTACAGTTATAACAGCTTTTAAACGTGAAGCATAGCTTGACACAAGTGTCTTGCAGCGATCTACGGGTATCTTCGCCCATTCTTCATGGGCAAAGGCCTCCAGTTCAGTCACATTCTTAGGCTTGCGCACTGCAACTGCTTTCTTTAAGTCCCACCAGAGGTTCTCAATCGGATTTAAGTCTGGTGACTGCGATGGCCACTCCAAAATGTTCCAGCCTTTCCTCTGCAACCATGCTCTAGTGGACTTGGAGGTATGCTTGGGATCATTGTCCTGTTGAAAGGTCCAACGTCTCCCAAGCCTCAGGTGTGTGACGGACTGCATCACGTTTCCATCCAATATCTCCTGGTACTGAAGAGAATTCATGGTACCTTGCACACGCTGAAGCTTCCCTGTACCTGCAGAAGCAAAACAGCCCCAAAGCATGATTGACCCTCCACCATGCTTCACAGTAGGCAAGGTGTTCTTTTCATCATAGGCCTTGTTCTTCCTCCTCCAAACATAGCGTTGATCCATGGGCCCAAACAGTTCTAATTTTGTTTCATCAGTCCACAGAACACTATCCCACAACTTTTGTGGTTTGTCCACATGGCTTTTGGCATACTGCAGTCGACTCTTCTTATTCTTTGGAGACAGCAAGGGGGTACGCCTGGGAGTTCTGGCACGGAGGCCTTCATTACGCAGTGTGCGTCTTATTGTCTGGGCTGAAACTTCTGTACCCACATCTGACAAATCTTTTCTCAGTTCCTCAGCAGTCACACGGGGACTTCTCTCCACTCTACGCTTCAGGTAGCGCACAGCAGTCGAAGTCAGCATCTTCTTTCTGCCACGACCAGGTAGCGTTTCAACAGTGCCCTTTGCCTTGAATTTGCGAATGATGCTTCCTAAGGTGTCTCTTGGTATGTTTAACATCTTTGCAATCTTCTTATAGCCATTGCCCTTCCTGTGAAGAGAAATCACCTCTTCTCTTGTCTTCCTGGACCATTCTCTTGCCTTCACCATGTTTGTAACCACACCAGTAAATGTCTAGAAGGAGCTGAGTATCACAGTCATTTTAAAGCTGCCTAATTGGTGCTTATTATGCTTGATTGCTGCTCGGTGACATCCACAGGTGTTTTCAATACCTGATGGAAAGCACCTGTATGAACCTCTGTTCTTCAGAGTGGTAGTCTTTAAGGGGTTGAATAATTGTGGCAATGAAGAAACCACATAAGAACCATTTACTACTGTATTACATAAACAATTGATGTCATTTTAGTTGCATTTGGGTAGTTACAACGTCCTTGTAGGATTTGATTCTGAATACAATTCCAAATGTACACTATAGTCCCTAAACCCCTTTACAGCATTGGGGGTTGAATAATTTTGGCCACAACTGTATTAAGCAATAAAACTAATAAAATCCAAAATACTGTGCAAAGTCATATGTCACCTAGTGGTGAACAAAGTGGATATAATGTGAATAAAATGTCCCAAATGAACACAGCCCACATGAGGATCTGATATGATCCTAATGATGTTGCGTGAAGAACTAATCCGGGGTGGCAGATGATAAATAAATAAATTGCGCACTCACCAGACGTGCGTAAATACACGCATATGAGATTAGCCTGTCTCATCAGGTATAACACAGGTCATCTGCTTCCAAATAGGGTCAGGATCTTATACACCTTCTGGTCACGTCTGGATAGGGTGCTCAGAAAACCTTGATGCGTATCACCATCAGGGGTCTCTTTAAAGGCAGATTCTGAGAATGGAAGCTCTCAGTAAAGAGAGCCCAATAAGGGACACCACATAGTGTGATACCGTAGGAGACTTTATTCCATCAAGACAGGTGCAAAACAAATCAAGACTAAAAGAAAAGAGACACTGACCATATAAAATTCAGGATGGCCTGATACTTACATGCTTTTTTGGAAGGTTTATTTTGGTTACCTTTTTGGTGTTCCAGCAGCTATCCGTTTATTTCTAGGTAGCGCTCGCATACCATTATATGTTTCTCAGTGTGGAAGTATGTCCCATCCTGCTTTGGGTTTGTGCCTATAACATATTATTTCTTCTATTTATTTAGGAATATACATAAAACATTATTTAATTGATTTATTTACACTACATGGCATATTAATTATTTTATTTATTTAGAAATATGTACCAAATAAAACATTATTGATTTGGGTATGTATACCGCATGACATTTATTATTATTTTACATATATATATAAATATAGGAATATATATAAAGAATGAAATATATTAATTATGTTATTTCGTTATCAAAATAATTCACTTGTGAAAATATGTGTTTGCATATCTTGCCAGTAACATTTTTGTTTACAAAATCATCATATTTATGTGTATTTTTATTTTCCAATGATATTAATAAAAATATTTGAAAACACCTCTTAGCAAAGCAGTGCTGAATATGGCAGGCTGTTATAAATGTCCACTTGTAAGCCATTGAACATAGATCACCCAACTCTACCTGCATGCTTGATTGGGTCTGCCTCTTAATTGCCTATTGCAATGACGTAAATTGGTTACAGATTGTTTATGCTAATTCTGATGATAAGACTTGCCATTGAATTGAATAGATATTTAGTATGGAAAGTTAATTATAATCAATCAATATTAAATTGAACAGCTCCATTTGCTTGTACATGCAGCAGGGGAATTACTGAATCTCTATGGACAAACTGGAGCAGATTTTCTATTTACCACTCATGCAGTGGGGAGTAGTTTATACCTGTTCTATATTTGTTGCAACTTTTTGTAAAAACTGTCATAAGAAAGATTTGCATTAAAGAACAAAATACCAATTTTGTTCGCACAAGAGATTATCAAACAAATTCTAGACCAGAGGCTGCCCTTCACTAAGGCCTCTTTCACATGAATGTCCCATGCCCCCATCAGGGAGATTCACCCTATTTGTCCTGTTTACCATTATCATTGAAAGTGAAAGTAAAATCAAATCCCAAATTTTGCGTTATCCTTCAATGGGGACACTAGTTCTGATGATCTGAGGGGCCCCAAGGGATTCCTTTAACCACTTGCCCTCTTGAGGATTTAACCCCCTTCCTGACCAGTCCATTTCTTGTGTTACGGTGCTGCGTTACTTTAACTGACAATTACGCTGTCATGCAATGCTGAACCCAAATGAAATGTATGTCCTTCTTTTCCTTTAGGTGGTATTTGATCGCCTGTGTGTTTTTTATTTTTTGCGCTATAAAAAAAAAGTCGGACAATTTTGAGGAATAAAACAATATTTTTTAGTTTTTGCTATTAAACATATCCAGTAAAAAAATTAAAAAAAAATTAATTTTCGTCATAAATTTAAGCCGAAATGTATTCTGCTACATATCTTAGCTAAAAAAAACCCATCCCAATATGTGTAAATTAATTGGTTTATGTGAAAGTTATAGCGTCTACAAATGGCGGTATATATACTGGAATTTTTTTTTTACTAGTAATGGCGGTGATCAGCGACTTATAGCAAGACTGTGGCGGGCATTCTGACACTGGTGGGAACTGAGTTGGTGTTATTGACCTCCCCAGTGACACCAACACAGTGATCAGTGCTAATGGCACTGGGCAGGAAGGTGTTAACATGTGGGGCGATCAAAGGGTTAACTGTGCACTGTGTGTGTTCTTTCCACTGTAAGAAAAGGTGTGTGGGTTACTGGCGATGTATGTCTTGGACATACATACTGTAGTCTGGCTTGCACATGTGTGTCTGCAAAGCACAGGGGTGTCAAACATCATTTCATTGTATCAGAGTTATGGTTGCCCTCAAAGGGCCGGTTGTATCTGTAAGACTGGATGTCCAGAGCACACCCCCCCCCCCCATTACATCAGATGTCAAGAATCCCACACCCTCCCTAACATCACTGTGCACCCCCTTTGGGGACAGAGCTGGAAAGCAGAAAGTGCACTGTCTGGAGGAGGACCAGAGGAGTGGAGTCAGTTACCAGAGCCTGCTGAATGCTGAGATCAGGAGAGGCAAAGATGAGGGGGTGCTGCAGCTGCACTGAGAGGTGCAGGATTTGGCAGAGGAGATAAGGTGGGGGCAGAGACAAGGGGTTACCTGCAGGAGAGGTGCAAGGGCCACATGAAATGGCCTGGAGGGCTGAATTCAGCCTGCAGGCCTTGTGTTTGACACGTGTGCCATACCACATGGTTTGATAAGAAGGGGCAGAAAGCTCCAGCGGGGGGTTCATCAAAGAGGAGGCAAAGGACCCCTCTGTGCAATATCATTGCATGCAGCAGGTAAGTGTAACATCTTTTCATTGTAAGATACCTCTAGTATCACTTTAAATAGTGAGATAAAAGTTTCTCTAGAACGATTCTATTGGTACATGTATGGCCAGCATTAGCAATGTCCAAGATACAACATTTTCAGAGTGTCCAGCACACGTTCTGCACATAGGCCGATCTCCTGTGACCAGGAAAGGTGAACATCCCCCATGCCCCACCTATTTCAATGACAGTAGGCAGAATGGCACAGGTTCAGCTTGTGTACTGTGTCAGTTATATTTTACAAACTGGGGCGGCTTCAGGCGGTGTCAGGACCTCAGTGCAATGATAATTAGTATAAGAGGTATGAAGAAGTGTTGTGATCTACAAGGTGCTGGATCCAGTCTCAGGTATTCATTGTAATGCGGTTACATCACCCCAGACACCGTCCCCTGTGATCATTCCTAAGCTGAACAATCCAGGCTGACAGGTCTGTCTGCTCTGAGCATCACACTAAGTGACTACATGTCCTCATAGTCACCTTTCTAATCTGTTCCACATCACAGAAAAATATTCACACGTGTCACAACGTACCTACCTCTTGGACTATGTGGGGTTGATTTACTAAAACTGGAGAGGGCAAAAACTAGTGCAACTCTGCATAGAAACCAATCAGCTTCCTGGTTTTTTTTAGCACCTTTGGGGGGCGGGGGGGAGCGGGTACCCGAATTTGACAGGTACCCACTCCCACTTCCAGTCCGATCACCTAGGCGATCGAAAATGGAAGGTGTCCTTCCTCCCTCCCTGTAGTCTTTTGGGACACGTGACAGGTCCCAGAAGACTACAGGACCATTAATGAAGTGCAGAGCTACTCGCGCATGCGCAGTGAGTACCCGGTTGTGAAGCCGCAAGCTGTCACAACCGGGTGCCCCCAATGAAGATGCTGGCCTCCTGGAATACAGGACGGCCAGTGAAATGGGCTGCGGGGGACACGCCACGGGTCCAAGGGACAGGTAAGTGGCTGTTTTTTAAAAATCAGCAGCTACAGTTTTTGTTTCGTTTACATCCATTTACATCCGTTTTTGTCCAGTCTTTTTTTTTTTTAACGGAAGAACAATAGGGTTTTCTTCCATTGAAAAAATGGATACGGACATTAACGGATGTAAGCAGATGATCATCCATTTACATCCACTAGTCCATAAAAATACATGGAGTATATGGAACACCCATGTGAAAGGACCTTTAACTAATATTTAATTATCAGTGGATGCTGGAGAACTAAACAACCTGATAGTTTCTTCTTTTTTTTTTATTACAATTTTTTATTGTTAACTTTTCCAATACAAAACATATAACAAGCCGTTATAATTCACAATCAAAAGTACAATCACATTTTACAACTACTTATCACCCACCCTACTTCCCACTATCCCTCCCCAAACCACCCCTGTCCAGGTCCAATTAGTCCAGGTCCAATTAACTAACTTCTACTCCTCTTATATTTATCTGTCGTTATCTGAGTCCCTTTCCTTCTTACACCCATTTTTACTGTCAAATTTTCCATCATGCTCTCCCCAAGCTTTTTTTCCCCTGCACTACCAACCTGAAACCAGGACTGGTCAAGACACACAGGGAGAGCATGAAAACAAATGTAAGCACCTCTAACAGGAGGTCAAATCACTTTCACCCTGTGCATGTATACTCAGGATCCAAGCTGGCCCGCCCGACTGATCCCATGTACAAAAGAGGAAGAGGAAAGTACAGGGGTGGTTTAGGAGAATCCCGCTTCCAGAAGTACAACCACCAGGAGCCTGTGAGAAGGTCTCTGGTGTAACCGCTTTTCCACCGCTCTAGAGCAGAAACACTGCTACAGGGCTGCAGGGCTGCAGGGCTGCACAAAATCACGTATATATACGTGATTTAGCATTTCTGGGTAGGGGGAGCGTGCGCTCCAAACCCACACAGCCATTGGCGGCCTCAGCTGTCGATTGCCGGGTCCCGACCGGTGATTCCCCGCCGGCACCTGGAGATCGCCGAACATCACTGACGGGGGAGAGGTTTGTATGTAAACAATACAGATCTCTCCAATGTCAGCTCCTGCACACTGCTTTGTATGACTCTGCATAGCAGAGCCATACAAAGCAGCATGTTACACAGTGAAACACACGCACAGGACACAGTTAACCCTTTGATCGCCCCAGATGCTAACCCCTTCCTGCCCAGGGTCATTAGTACAGTCTATAAGTGTCACTGGGGATGTCAGTGACAGTCAGCTACCCCCCAGTGTCAGAATGCCCACCACAGTCCCGCTATGAGTTGCTGTCTCCTGACCCACACGCAGCCGAGGGGGCTAGTAGTGAGGCGGAGACCCTAATTGATGATGATGAGGCTGATCGCACTTGGCAGCCTCGTCGTCATCTGCCAGGCCCGTAATCTGCAATGGGCCCCCGTACCGACTCCTCATGCTGCTGCCAGGTCCAGAGTGTGTCATGGGTCCCTGTACGGCCTCCCATTGCTGCTGTCTCCATCGCCACACTCTGCCATGTGCCACTTTCAGGTCTCCTCACACTGCTGGTGGGTTCCATTTTGTCATAGGGTGCTGGCAGATTACGGGCCTCCCATTGCTGCTGCCAGGCCCGTAATCTGTCATGGGCCCCTGTACCGCCTCCTCATGCTGCTGCCAGGTCCAGAGTGTGTCATGGGTCCCTGTACGGCCTCCCATTGCTGCTGTCTCCATCGCCACACTCTGCCATGTGCCACTTTCAGGTCTCCTCACACTGCTGGTGGGTTCCATTTTGTCATAGGGTGCTGGCAGATTACGGGCCTCCCATTGCTGCTGCCAGGCCCGTAATCTGCCATGGGCCCCTGTACCGCCTCCTCATGCTGCTGCCAGGTCCAGAGTGTGTCATGGGTCCCTGTACGGCCTCCCATTGCTGCTGTCTCCATCGCCACACTCTGCCATGTGCCACTTTCAGGTCTCCTCACACTGCTGGTGGGTTCCATTTTGTCATAGGGTGCTGGCAGATTACGGGCCTCCCATTGCTGCTGCCAGGCCCGTAATCTGCCATGGGCCCCCGTACCGACTCCTCATGCTGCTGCCAGGCCCGTAATCTGTCATGGGCCCCTGTACCGCCTCCTCATGCTGCTGCCAGGTCCAGAGTGTGTCATGGGTCCCTGTACGGCCTCCCATTGCTGCTGTCTCCATCGCCACACTCTGCCATGTGCCACTTTCAGGTCTCCTCACACTGCTGGTGGGTTCCATTTTGTCATAGGGTGCTGGCAGATTACGGGCCTCCCATTGCTGCTGCCAGGCCCGTAATCTGCCATGGGCCCCCGTACCGACTCCTCATGCTGCTGCCAGGCCCGTAATCTGTCATGGGCCCCTGTACCGCCTCCTCATGCTGCTGCCAGGTCCAGAGTGTGTCATGGGTCCCTGTACGGCCTCCCATTGCTGCTGTCTCCATCGCCACACTCTGCCATGTGCCACTTTCAGGTCTCCTCACACTGCTGGTGGGTTCCATTTTGTCATAGGGTGCTGGCAGATTACGGGCCTCCCATTGCTGCTGCCAGGCCCGTAATCTGCCATGGGCCCCTGTACCGCCTCCTCATGCTGCTGCCAGGTCCAGAGTGTGTCATGGGTCCCTGTACGGCCTCCCATTGCTGCTGTTTCCATCGCCACACTCTGCCATGTGCCACTTTCAGGTCTCCTCACACTGCTGGTGGGTTCCATTTTGTCATAGGGTGCTGGCAGATTACGGGCCTCCCATTGCTGCTGCCAGGCCCGTAATCTGTCATGGGCCCCTGTACCGCCTCCTCATGCTGCTGCCAGGTCCAGAGTGTGTCATGGGTCCCTGTACGGCCTCCCATTGCTGCTGTCTCCATCGCCACACTCTGCCATGTGCCACTTTCAGGTCTCCTCACACTGCTGGTGGGTTCCATTTTGTCATAGGGTGCTGGCAGATTACGGGCCTCCCATTGCTGCTGCCAGGCCCGTAATCTGCCATGGGCCCCCGTACCGACTCCTCATGCTGCTGCCAGGCCCGTAATCTGTCATGGGCCCCTGTACCGCCTCCTCATGCTGCTGCCAGGTCCAGAGTATGTCATGGGTCCCTGTACGGCCTCCCATTGCTGCTGTCTCCATCGCCACACTCTGCCATGTGCCACTTTCAGGTCTCCTCACACTGCTGGTGGGTTCCATTTTTTCATAGGGTGCTGTATGGCCTCCCATTGCTGCTGCCTCCACTGCCACACTGTGGCTCCACACTCTGGTTTTGGCCCCGTGACTGCCCAAATGAGTGAAGTGTGCGGTGATTCTAAGATCGACGGCACTCATCTGCATGTCATACTGACTGACAGTATTATTTCTCTTCCCCAGCAGACTCCAAGGGCATTTAAATTAAAGGTACAGTGTTCTGCACTAATATAAAGGCTCTCTGAAGCCTAGAAACACCCTTTTTATAAGTTAAATTCGCAGCGAATATATTCGACTCGAATCGAATTTATTCCGCGAATTCGCCGAATCAGCCGAATCGAATTTTTGAATACTTCGCTCATCTCTAATCGCCGCCATTACTAGTATATACCACTGTTTGTAGACATGTAGCAGAATAAATTGTGGCCTAAATTTATGAAGAAATTAGATTTTTAAAACATTTTTATGGGATATGCTTTGTAGCAAAAAGTCAAAAATATGTTTTTTTTCAAATTTGTCGATCTTTTTTTGTTTAAAGCGCAAAAAATTAAAAAACTATTAAATGCCACTGAAAGAAAGCTCTATTTGTGGGAAAAAAATGACATAAATTTAATTTATGTACAATGTCCTGCTATAATCCTGCTATAAGTCACTGATTGCTGCCATTACTGGTATAAAAAAAAAAAAATCCAGTATGTATACCGCCATTTGTAGATGCTATAACGTTCATGCAAACCTATTAGTTTACACAGATTGGGATTTTTTTTAGCAAGGACATGTAGCAGAATACATTTTGGCCTAAATATATGATGAAATTTAATTTTTAAAATTTTTTTACTGGACGTGTTTAATAACAAAAAGTGAAAAATATTGTTTCTTTTTCTAAAAATTGTCAGTTTTTTTGTTTACAGCGCAAAAAATAAAAAACTCACAGGAAATCAAATATCACAGAAAGAACGCTCTATTTGTGGGAAAAAAGGACATAAATTTCATTTGGGTGCAGAGTTACATGACCGCGCAATTATCAGTTAAAGTAGAGCAATGCCATATCGCAAAAAAATGGCATGGTCAGGAAGGGGGGTAAATCCTCTGGAGGACAAGTGGTTAAATATCGCAGTGCTGCCTATCCCAGTGTATGCTGTGACCCTTGTACAAGTAGCTCTCACAGGTACATGGTATAAATGGTTCTTCATTGCCCTCTAGTGGGGCAGTTTACATATAACCCATCTGGATCATTTCTCTGCACATTGTTAGTAAATAGTGTGATTAGGCGTATCCACTCACTTAGAATTCACAATTCCGGAGGGGGGGGGGGGGATCGTCGGCATGCAACCTATACAGGGTGACACCGGACCCGCTCCAAGAAAAGGTAAGTTGTAAAGAAAGCCGACGATCTCCGCAGGATGGATTGGATCTGCGGATTGAGCATAATGGATCGGAGTCCAATCCATTATGCTCAATCCGCAGATCCGATTCATTCTGCGGGGCTCGTCGGAGGGGGTGTCACCAAGTGTTACTGCACCGGTTGACACCAACCCTAGGGAAGCCTCTGAACTGATGAAAAGCTGATGTGAACTGTTGAAAAGCTGATGTGAACTGATCCATGTTTTCTTAGAAAGGGTCCTTTCACATGGAGCAGACCCGTTTAGAGGTTCCGCTTGCTCAGTAGGGGGTCTCTCCGCTGAGCACACGGATGACAGCTCTGTGTCCACTTCACTCCGCTGCTGCAGAGCAGACACAGAGCTGCTCACAGTCAGATGAAAAGGACCACCTGTCTGTTTTCATCCGACAGATGGAAGGAGAATTGGATCCTCATCCGTCCATTTTTGGTGGATCAGATTGGATGTTGGTGGGTGTAAACGGACACATGTCCGTTTACAACCGCTGCTCCACAGAGCAGAATGGAGGTTCCGATCGGGTCCACCTGAAAAGTGGGCAGGTGGACCCGATCGGAACGTCTGTGTGAAAGAGCCCAAAAAACGTGACTGAACTGATGAAAAAAACGGAGAGGAGAGGACCCTTTGGGTGCCTGGGATGCACAGATGCAGTGTCCAGCCTTGCTGCCAAAATCTATGACATGCTGAAATAGACAGCGGCTAGATGCTGCACTGAGCAGTATTTGCATTTTGGACCATATGTGTTCAGGGAAGCATACCCTCCATGCAAGAACTCCAAGGCATACGTCCCTAAATGCATATGGCCCCAAATGCAAGCACTGCTTGGTACAGCATTCAGCCGCCACGTGTTTCAGCCTGACCCAGATCTTGATAGGTTGCTGGCAGGGGGGGCTGGACATTGCACCGGCACCTTCGGAGCGCCTCAAAATGCCAAACCGCCCAACTGCATGTAGCCAAAATAGACATTTCTGTGTTCCAGACCATTTAGGCCTCATGAAGACCGGACTTTTCTTCAACTTCATGTTGAAGGAAAGATTGGTGTGTCAGGGAGGAAGAGGAGTATTATCTAAGATGGACAGGGCTGCATGCATGGGCAGGATTCATTAAAGCAGAACGTCACTCTCTCAATCAACATTTATTTGATTTCAGGTACTTATATAGTGCCGTCAATTTACGCAGTTCTTTACATATACATATTGTACATTCACATCGGTCCCTAACCCTCAAGGGGCGTACAATCTAAGGTCCCTAACTCACATTCATACATACACATACTAGGGACAATTTAGACAGGAGACAATTAACCTACCAGCATGTCTTTGAAGTGTGGGAGGAAACCTACGCAGGCACAGGGAGAACATTCAAACTCCAGGCAGGTGGTGCCGTGCTTGGGATTTAAACCAACGATCCTAGTACTGCCAGGTGTAAGTGCTAACCATTTAGCCACTGTGCTTGACTAGTTTCATTAGTAAATATATCATATTTAGTTGTTTTAAACTTTTTTTTTTTTCTCATACTTTAGTTATTTCTTTTCTTCCAGACCTAGGCAAATTATGTCATACATCCCACGAGGGTTTTTCTCAGCTAAGCACACCTTCCTGTCTGCCTGAGCTAAGGGCAGATGGATGCCAGTAAATGCTACATGAATTATCATCCTGAAGGGCAGGCTCACACACAACATACAGCTGCAGGAAAGGCAAACTGCTGCGACGGGGGGGGGGGGGGGGCAGTGTAGTGAATGATTCAGCACATCACACACCGCTCTTTTTTTGTATTCATACAAATTTTGTTTGAAGTATACACTTCATTCCTGGCACTGTTGCCACATCACTGCAAAAAATGAATATTACCCCATTTTTATGTGCAAGTACAAAACAACAGCCTGTGGATCTGACAAATGCACTTCACTTCCAAGTCCTATTGTGAACTGACAATACACAGCATTTTTTTGGATCCGAATGGTATAAGCCCTGCCCAGCATTTTGTACAGCTACTCAACCACTCTGAGTCCTCATGCACATGGGACGTTTTGATAACAATGGTAACGTTAGCTGTGTAACGTCACGTTAAAAACGTGAGTTTTTCAGATTTTTTTAGCGTTTTTGCATTAGCGTTTAGCTGCGTCTACGTTTTTTAGCCTTTTTTTACAAAAACAATTTTCCAAAAACACTGGTTTGCAGCGTTTTACCACGTTTTTCACTGTTAGAGTGTTTTTAAAGCTAAAAAAAAACCCTCTAGAAACCCACTATTCCAGGGTTTTTTTTATAGCCAATAACCGTTGATTACAGTCTATGTGTGCATGGACACATAGGATAACATGCTGGGGGGTTTACTAGCTGTAGAAAAAAAAATGTCAAAAGCCAAAAACAGCCGCTGTAAAAACATCAAGTGTGCATGAGGACTGAGTCTTGAATTCCACATTTAGGCCAATTTTTCTGCAGTCCAAACAGAACATGGAGGGATCTTTGGGATAACACAGATGTTCAGAGGACACAGGGCAGCTCTGAATTTTTGACAAGGTCTACAAGTTGAACTCGACGGATACAAAATGCTTCCAATGGTATTGGGACCAGGCCAGTTAGTTGTTAGGGTTTAAATATGGTATGATAAATATGGCCATTTTCTAGTTTCTATGCAGCTGGAACTCCCTTGGTCCCTTTCCACATTTTTCAGTGACTTGTGCTGTAATAAGATACATAGGCCAGTTCTCTTGTTCAGCCCACAGGCTGAATGGGGGAGATGAAAGAAAAAATGTCCCCGTCTACAATAAAGCCAGCTATACAGGACTGAAAATTCACATGGTTCAGTAGGGACCAGCCCCAAATTTTTTATCCATGTATGGGCAGGCTAATTGTACCCAAGTTGATCCATCAATGGACTTTAGTACAACCAACTTGTCAGATTTTTTTTTTTTTTTTAAACATGCTATTACTGCTGGCCAACAGTAATCATTGTATGGGCAACACATTGTTAGTACCTTCTCCTAGCAGCACTAGGGGGTCATCTGTTCAAATCCCAACAATGTCACTATCTGCCTGGAGTTTGCATGTTCTCCTTGTGCGGGTTTCCTCCAGGTATTCCAGTTTTCTCCCACACTCCAAAGACATGCTGGTACGTTCATTGGCTTTTTTCTAAAAATTGTCACACACAGGCACACACACACATATATATATATATATATATACACTGCTCAACACTCAAAACACATCAGATCTCAATGGGGAAAAAATATCATGCTGGATATCTATACTGATATGGACTGGGTAGTGTGTTAGGAATGTAAGGATGCCTCATTGTTTGATGGAGACGAAAATTATCAACCTTCAGGAGGACTGAATTCAAAGACACCCCAAAAATCAAAGTGGAAAAATGATGCAGCAGGCTAGTACATTTTGCTGAAATTTCATTGCAGCAACTCAAATGTTGGGGCATGCTCCTAATGAGACGACAGATGGTGTCCTGGGGTATTTCCTCCTAGATCTGCTAGATCTGGACCAGGGCATCACCAAGCTCCTGGACAGTATGAGGTGCAATCTGGCAGCGTTGGATGGATGAAACAGGATATCCCAGATGTGTTCTATTGTATTTAGGTCAGGTGAGTGTGGGGGCCATTCAATGGTATCAATTCTTACATCCTCCAGGAACTTCCTGCATACTCTAGCCACATGAGGCCGGGCATTGTCGTGCACCAGGAGGAACCCAGGACCCACTGCACCAGCATAGGGTCTGACAATGGGTCCAAGGATTTCATCCCAATACCTAATGGCAGTCAGGGTGCCATTGTCTAGCTCAGGGGTGGGCAAACTTTTTGACTTGAGGGCCGCAATGGGTTCATATATTGGACCCGCGGGCCGGACCAAGAGTAGATGAATGATGTGTATGTGTCATCCATAGTAAGTATAGTAATATTCCCCCATAGTAATTCATCCCCCCATATAGTATTTCATTCCCCATATTAAGTCCCCCCTGTGTCAAGTCACTTACCTTTGCTCCGCGCAGTTCCGGTGTAGCATGAAAATCTGTCTCCTATGAGGATCTGTCCCCCTCGACGTATCTGCGCATGTGCCAGTTTCAGGCATTAGCAGCCGATTGGCGATCTCCGGAACATGCGCAGATACGTCGAGGGGGACAGATCCTCATAGGAGACAGATTTTCATGCTACACGGCGGACTGCGAGAGGAGCCTAGCTCCGCGGGCCGGATTAAAAGGTCCGCCGGGCCGTAGTTTGCCCATTGCTGGTCTAGCCTGTAGAGGTCTGTGCTTCCCTCCATGGATATGCCTCCCCAGACCATCACTGACCCGCCATCAAAACAGTCATGCTGAATGATGTTACAGGCAGCATAATAGTAATGGATTCTCCAGACCCTTTCATGTGCTCAGGGTGAACCTGCTCTCATCTGTGAAAAGCACAGGGCACCAGTGGCAGTCCTGCCAATTCTGGTGTTCAATGGCAAATGCCAATCGAGCTCTATGTCAGACAGTGAGCACAAGACCCACTAGAGGACATCGGACCCTCATGAAGTCTGATTGTTTGGGCAGAGACATTCACACCAGTGGCCTGCTGGAGGTCATTTTGTAGGGCTCTGGCAGTGCTCATCCTGTTCCTCCTTGCACAAAGGAGCAGATATCAGTCCTGCTGATGGGTTAAGGACCTTCTACAGCCCTTTCCAGCTCTCCTAGAGTAACTGCCTGTCTCCTGGAATCTCCTCCATGTTCTTGAGACGTTTGCTGGGAGACACAGCAAACCCGTGGAGACAATGAACCTAAACAAATGCAAAACTAGTGGAAAAAAAAAAAAAAAAAAAAAAGCCAGAAAAGAGTAGGGATAAAAAAAAAAAAAAAAAAGTTAGTGGCCTTCACCTGTAAAACCATTCCTGCCTGGGGGTCATCTCATTGTTGCTCATCTAGTGCACCTGTTAAATTTCCTTAACACCAAAGCCACTGAAACTGATTAACAACCCTCTCTGCTATTTAACTGACCAGATCAATATCCCAGGAGTTTCATTGACTTGATGCTATACCGATTAAAAAGTGTTGCTCTAATTTTTTTTGTGCAGTGTGTAGAATACATAATACACACACCTACCTTTTATCCCCCTCAGATATTAGGAACTCCCCCGTTCTGAGTCACCTCTTGTCTCCATCTCCCCAAGCAACATCCTTTGGTTCCACCCCCTACCCACCTCAAAGAACCGTCCCTTTTAGAGAATATAGATTCAAGTATCATTTTGTGGTGCTAAGCAATATGTATGGATTTTGTTAAAGGAAAGTAAAACAGATGCCCTGCAGCCAGCAACAATAGATTCTCCCTGCCACAATAGAGCCCCAGCAGCAAATAGATCTCCTAGCAGCCATCATCAATACAATAGACCCCTCAACCGTAGTTCCCTTCCAGTGACAATCAGGCTCCTTGCAACAATAGACCGCCATGCAAAAATAAATCCCCTCATTGGAAATAGATCCCCCATACCTTGCCATTACATACATTCAGTGCCAGAACCACGTTCCCATATAATATATTTATATCTCTCTGTGTAACTTGTTGGTACTATAAAAGTACCTGTAATAGGCTTCCCCCTTGGCCCTGCTGGCAGAACACAATAGCGATGTGGGAGGGATTCCCCCATCAATACTGTATTAGGGGAAATTCTATGGGCTGCCTTACAGTGTGGATGAAGGAATCTTCGATTCTAGTTTTTGTATTGAATTTAAGAATGTTACCCTCAACAGGTCATATTCCTGATATGTGCCCGCTCTACCATGTACTTGTGAAAGATATCCTGTTCATTTGTGTTGCTTCCTTTGTGTGAAACCCCTGCTGTTCCTACTAAACCCCTTGCTTTCTCATTTCAAACTGACCATGCTAGGAAAGGGAGCACATCAATCCCAGCATGGTCTGTTTTCTAGCTGTGCTGGGAGAACAGCTTGCTTGTCCTCCAATGATCAGTCTTGTGCTGACTCACCCCATGCACAGCCATTTACTGGGAAGATCAGCAGTCTTTCCATCCCCAGCTATCTAGGCCTATGCAACTGAGAACAGAGATTGTGAATATTAATACAAAGTATTGGGATGCCTGCCTTTACACGCACATGAACTTTAATGACATCTTAGTCTTAAGGGTTCAATATTGAGTTGGCCCACCCTTTGAAGCTATAACAGCTTCAACTCTTCTGGGAAGGCTGTCCACAAGGTTTAGGAGTGTGTCTATGGGAATGTTTGACCATTCTTCCAGAAGCACATTTGTGTCAGGCATCAATGTCGGCAGAGAATGTCTGGCTCAGTCTGTCCCAATTCAACACACAAAAAAAAAAAAAAAAAAAAAAAAAAAAAAAAAAAAACTCTACACTTGGCATAAAGCCATCAGGCAAGTACCATTCTCCTGGCAACCACCAAACCCAGACACATTCATTGGATTTCCAGGCAAGAGCGATTGTAAGCGGACTGCATCTGACGCTTTGCATTGCACTTGGTGATTTAATGCAGCTGCTCGGTCATGGAAACCCATTCCATGAAGCTCTCTATGCACTGTTGTGCTAATCTGAAGGCCACATGAAGTTTGGAGGTCTTTAGCTATTGACTCTGCAGACAGTTGGTGACTTCTATGCAGTGTGTGCTTCAGCACATTTTACATGGCCTACCACTTTGTGGCTGAATTGCATTCAGAGATCTGTTAATGAATGTGCAAGACCCATCTGTCACCATGGCAGACAAACTTTTTGTTCTTCGTCAAAGATAAATGCAGTGATGACTGCACGCAGTCCATTGTAACACACACTTTTCAGCTTTGCATGGCCTTCAAGAGGACCAGTTCTAAATTCAGTAAGTCATTTACAACTTTCAGTCTAATGGTCCTACAATACTAGAGTATAAACAAGGTGTTACATTATATGTATTGCAAACTATGCAGCTACAAAGTCCTAGGTGGAGAGAAAAGTAATCAAAATGCAGCCATCACAGGTTGAAACAAGTTACAGAAATCAAAAAAATTAAGATAAGTGTGATCAATTACAGAACCTATCCACCAGCACTAGAAAATAATCACCAACATCCAGCAAAGAGTTGGCACATCTTCCAAGTTGCTGCTTAGATTAGATTTATGTCCACTCATTAATAAAACACAGGCAGTATATATTTTTTTTCCCCTGCTTTATTCAAGTCTTGAAAACCCAAGAACAGTCACATGTTGATACACAGTTCACAATAAAACCCTCTTCTGAGGAACTTTAGTTCAGACTCCAATATGACTTTACTGGAGCCTAAAAAAACATCCCACAAGCAGGATGAGGTATCATGGGATCTTCAAAAACAAAAAACACAACCCCCCACTGCCCAGCAGGTTGATGGTCCTTGTAGGTCACACATTAAAAACCGGATTTATATATATATTTTTTTTTATTTTAAAAAGGAGTGCAGTTATTTAGTCACTTCCCAAGTCATTAGAATTCTGCAAATAAGCCATCCCGCTGGCTTTCAGTCTATATAATCAATGCCCTCTACCTTCCAAGTTGGAAGAAACTGTACATAAAAGATCAGTAAAGAACAAATTAAAAGAATGACGCATGTTTTCCAGCCAGCCTCACTTTCACTCTCAGCTAACTTGTCTCTGGACACAGTTGCAGCCTTTCCTTCAGACTAAAAAAAAAAAAAAAAAAAAAAAAAAAAAAAGAAATTTAATCTGCTTTTTCTAATGAAGTTGGCCATGTCAGATAATTGTTTGGGAAAAACAACAAGAGTGGGCAGTACAGACACCCTGGAAACATAGAAGGAATCTTCTTTCTGCAAGAGACAACTTAGCTGTGAGCCTGCAGCTGAGCTGATCAACCCACTAAAGACTGAGATGGAAGATGCAAGATGGATGGAATCTACTGGGTGGGTCCAGCCCCCAATTTTAATTCTTCCAGTAGTCTTTAGTTTCACTGCCTGTTTCATTCAAAATGGTTGTCCTGGCCAAGGCTTCTGTAACAGCATAGGGGTCACAGTTGGCTGCTGGGCGGCGGTCTTCAAAGTAGCCAAAGCCTTCCTGTCCAACCTGGCGTGGGATACGAATACTGGCACCACGGTTTGCCACGCCAGCTGAGAATTCATGGATGCTGGAGGTTTCATGCTGCCCTGTCAAGCGCCGAGAGTTGTCCTTGCCACCTCGTGGGTCGTAGACACAGATGTGGTAGTTGTGACGCTTTCCTAGCTTCTCAATGGCCTCTTCAATGTGTCTGGTGGGACAATAAGAATATATTGAATCAAACTTGTGTGTAAAACAGGCCATTGTATAAGCTCAATTTCACACCATTACACAGATATAATTGGTCATTGACAACAAGGGCTTGTCATTTAGTTAAAAAAAACAAAACAAAAAAAAAAACACTTTGCACTGGATAAGGGTTTACTATAAAATTGTAACACAACCAGAAGCTAGTTTTGACATCTTGGCTCTATTGGTAAAAGGGCAAACTATATATAAAAATTTATTAGAATTCTTAAAGTAGTCGTAAAGGATCAAAGTTTTTTACCCTTCATGCATTCTATGCATGAGGGAGAAAAAAACAAAAAACAAAACACCCCAACACACAAACCACCTTGTGCAGTTTTCCCCCCAGCCCCACCTAAGCCCCCCCTCGATTCAGTGATGTGCACTGGAGTCTCAGCTAGCCCAGGACTCACTCTCCTCATTGGAGGAGACAGAAGCTGAAGCCATTGGCTCCCACTGTTATCACAGTCAGTGGGAAGAGGGGGCAGGGCCAAGTCACAGCTCTGGGTGTGAATGGACATGGAGCAGCAGGTGCCCCCATAGCCAGCTGCTTGCTGTTGCGGCACCTGACAGAAGGGAGGGGCCAGGAGAGCCTGTGGGTGACCCAAGAAGAGGGTCTGGGCTGCTCTGTGCAAAACCACTGCAGAGAGCAGGTAAGTAGAATTTTTATTACTTAATTTGAATATACAATTATAAATAAATAGGCCAAGGTCAATTTGAAGTATATAACAGGAATGTAACCTCTTGGCTGCCATTGCTGGCCTTCTCCTGAAAAGGCTAGTTCACTGGCTGTGAGAACTGACTAAAAGCAAGCTTGTAGCAAATAGAAACTGAATTATTTTCTACATACCACCTCAATGTAATGAAGCCAAAGTATCAGCATGAAAGTCAGAAAGCCAGCATTTCCAGAAACTAAAGCCCACAGGTTTACTGCATAAAATCCCCAATTATATTTTGGGATTATTCCTCCCCACCCCCAATTGTGGTGACCAAGCAGAGATAAAAGACAATAGTTAAACCATGTTTTTCCAGCAGCCAATATTTTACAGGTTTTTAGAAACACTGCTGGACACTTCCAGCCCCAAAAAGTTGCCTAGGAGACTCACTTCAGTCCTCCTTCTTTCCTCATGTCTTCCGTGCTGTAGTTTGTGTGACATCCAGCCCCGTTCCAGTTGCCAGTCATGGGTTTTGGGTCTAGAGTTGCCACGACACCAAAGTCCTCACATACTCTGTGTAGAATGAAGCGAGCCATCCAAAGGTGGTCACCCATATCAATCCCTTCACAGGGTCCAACTTGAAACTCCCACTACAGAAAAATATAGAAGACAACTATGAACAGTCTGCATATCACATGGAAACATAGTCCTATCCCTTTGTCTTGGGCAAAGCAGAGTTTAAAAATTGTATTGACATGCATGAAAGTTAGTGTAAATGGGCCCACACAGATTGTGGTAGGATTTTAGGTTGGCCCATTTATTGGTTCTTACCTGTGATGGCATAACTTCAGCATTTGTGCCACAGATTTTGATGCCAGCATACAAGCAGGCTTTGTAGTGGCTTTCCACAATGTCCCGCCCATAGACTTTGTCTGCACCAACTCCACAGTAATAGGGACCTGGAGGGACACCAAAGGCCATAGGTTATAAAACAAAATTAGGAGTTTGAATGCAATCTCCAAAAACACTAAGCTTTCTAATTTTGGGGATCAAAATAAGACCTTACACTGGATTAATCTCCCAATTAGACTTTGTAGGTGCATTAGAACAGAAGAGTTATAATCCTAGAGCAATTTAAAAGAACCTACCTATAGCGGACACCTAGGATTTATTTTAATTACTTGGGACACCTCAGTAGTCTACAATCCTTAACATCAGATTGTCACATGTACAATGTGGACTCCACAACATAAAATGACACCCCCAGCATTTACACAGCTAAGAGCCCCATCAGCTGCTAATGAGGACAGGAGGGTGATTAAACACCATGAATTAGTCACATAAGCTGCACAGGAGAGCCAGATGGCGCTTCTGTTAACACTCAACACTCCCAAGTCCTATGATCTCCCAGGATATTGGGTACCAAATATTCTTCCCCTCCTCATCTGGCTTTTCACAATATTGTTTCCTTTCTATCCAAACCTTGAACCTACACAAGAGAATGGCTGCTAGAACAATTGGGAGCAGCACCCTGTTATTTAGGAATTAGGGGGGACATCTGAGGGTAGAGGGCTGAGGAGCGGCACAATATTTCATGTTACACCCTAAATATTAGTGTAACATTAAACACTGTCAGAAATATAGAATTAGCCAAAAAAATAAACCACCCCAAGTTTTACACTACAATGCCACTGTAAAACCACACACTCAGACACCCCCTGCAGCAGAGGACTTTATGGCATTATGGGAAAGGAGGGATGCACTTGGATGCTGGAAGTAGACGAGGACCCTGGGGCATCTTAAAAGAAATTCTGGTACATGGAGACCTCTTGGTGCCTTGTTTAGAATCTAAAGAGGAGACTGAGTATTCTGGCATTTGTGGGTGGGGTTCTAATAAAACCAATGGTAAAAATCTTACCTTGTGGTCCTGGGAAGCCATTTTCAGGCCAGCCATATGGATGTCCATTAATACCAAGAAGCGTGTACTCTTGTTCCATTCCAAACCATGGGTAGTGATCAGTCACCTTCTCCATGATCCGCCGACATGTGTGACGCAGGTTGGTTTCTGGAAGGAGAAACAACTTAAAGTCAATAAAGTTCCATCAGCAGATCTGCCAAAGTAAACGTTGTGTACATGGAACAAGGGCGAGGTCTGAGACTGCATCTCTACAGCATACACACGATGTGGAAGGGCACACCTTTCCAACAAGCTGCACAGCAGAGTTTTTTTTCCTTTGATTCAAGACCAAATACAATACATGTATGCTGTCACTTTAGGATTCAGGAGCAATCTGCTGGAGGGTAAAAAAAAAAAAAAGAAGGGGAGGTTTGCTGTATGATGGAAGCTCCCTTTAAAACCTCTTCTAAAAGTCAAGATCTACCCCAGTTAGCACTTTACAGAAAAGTATCTCGTTAGCCCCTCACACCAAAACTCCAGTATAGCAAGACCTTAAAAGCAGAACTATAAGCAAACATTTAACACTGACAGGTGTTCTAATCCATCACCTTCCAAAACAAAAAGGTTTTCCCTTGTGTATACTTGTTGCTAAACCTATAAAAATCTTTAATACTGGTCAATGATGAGTGACCATTTATAAACGTCATGTAATCATGTTGTGAGAATTACTGGAGAATGTCAAGTTGGACACCTCAAAGCCAGCTCAGTTTTAGAAGGTGCTTTTGCTGTGTGTGGAGCCTACCAAACACCTGGCCAAAACAAAAGTTTTTTTGGTAGATGGCATTCAATAATTCACCATTTCCACTACTTAGCCTATAAAACACAATTGCTCAACAATGTTCTAGTGAGTGGATCTCTTGCAGAGAAACGTTAAGAAAAGCAAACACTTCTCTGCTGAGTGCCCCCTGACTACAAATGCTTGTTATCACCACATAGGAATGCAGAAACTGCCATCTAAGCAATACTTCCAATTACAGAGCCACCAGTGGTCAGTTTAAAATGTCCCATGTTCACAGATTCAATAATTCTGCTATGCCAGTACTGTACCTGCTGGTTTTCGGTTGTATTTTAGGACCTCACACATGACCAGCTTGTTGGGATCCAGGCAGAAGGGGTCTCTGAACATCTGAACAGGGACGAGGTACATGTCGCTGTTGGAGCCCTCGGCTTGGTAAGTGCTTGAGCCATCAAAGTTCCATTCTGGGACCTCTAATGGGAGAACAGAAGAAAGGAGTTAGGAGGGATAAAGGTTATCACATGACGGAGGACAATATTAAAATTTACCACTGATAACCTTTGAGGCACATTAATAAGTTTTCCTGGGTAGTCACACTCCCTCTTGCTACACAATCTGTTATTTCAAAGGGCTGAACAAGATATTAAATGGACCTATTCAAGAATGCCAATAATTTTCTGCAAAGAGTCAACCTGTGTAAAGTGGAGGTTTCCATGGATGCAAACTATACAGTTTCTTGAAATATCTGGAAGAGATACATTTCTGGCTTTGCATACTCATACTCTACTTTAGAGACTTCATCCTCCAGCTGCAGAGTAATTCTAGAACACTTTTTGCATTTTTTTTTTGTGAACTGGACTATTGGAGTCCAACAAAGAAGCCTATAGGCTACCAGTCACCAATTACCTGAAATATATTTGGGTGGACTATCTACATGCTATACTTAGAAAAAGGAACAGGTTTTCCCTTGACAGTCTAGTTTGGGTTCTCAGCTCATATGGAGTACCCCAACACACCCCCAAATGAACCATCATGAGGCATCTGCAACACAGCAGCTCCTCTTCTCACCAAGGACCACATACTATTTCAGGTGGAATAGATGGCAATAGTCATGAAACACCCACAGCAATACAATGAGCAACATACATTAAAACAGCATAGGAATGAATATCTCCCAACTGTGCTGGACGTATGACTTACAAGCTGCATCCTAGCTCAATGTGGGCAGCAATGATAGTGTGCCCGCAGGATCAGCTCTGCCATCCAGAGTTATTTATGGCATGTCAGCACAGAGCAGATGCTGTACTAAATCATAGCATGCCTGGGGTCTCAGGTCACATTGTACAATTTCTTGGAAATTTAGCACCACCTTTTAAAATCCTAGCAGGAGAAATCAAACTGAATAAGTCACTCTGAACTGAATTAATAACGGATATGATTTTGCCTTTGTCCACTCAGCTAAAATATGCCATACAGCTAGATATTGCAGTGTGTTAAAAGTAAAAAAGTGTTCTAAGTAATCTCAGCATGCAATGGAATGCACAAATGTGCCAACACTCCTTTGGAATTTCACCTTCAGAATGCATCCAGATGTCCAGCTACAAGTGGGAAGACAAAGCACACCAGCAGGCTGTAACAGTTGGGGGAAGGGCTGCCATCTTACCTTCAACAGACTTGGGTTCATGGTCCAGGGTCTTTGTCTTGCAGCGGACCCCTTCTCCAGTGCCATCAATCCATACGTAGGTCACCTGGACCATGCCCCCTTGGGGCAGCTTCATATACTGATCCCTCACCCCCTTGTTGAGCCTGGAACTGTGTGAAACAGACATGGTGGTGAATGCTGATCTAGAAGAAACAGAAGGAAAAAAAAGGTTAGTGGAGGAAACAGAAGTTTCCTGACAATCTTAGAAAACTGCAAGCCAGCAACAGTCTACTTGTGTTGTTAGTCCAGCAGTACCACAATATGCTGCCAACTACTAACCTGGATGACAACAATCCAACATTTTCAAGTCATAGCTACTCACTAAAAATGCATGTGCTACAGCATTTCTAAGTGCATCTGTACTTAACAGTTTTCTTAGTCTCCCCACAAATATCTGTTGATCCTGCCAATGAATCCCACTTAAAATCAACTTCCTTTGATGGGGTGACAACAATGCTGCACTGCTCCTAAATTAAGAACAGAGTTACCACTCTTGTAGGCTGTTCCTGCATGGTCAATGACAAGATAGAGGCTTGTGAATCAACAAGCCACAATTCGTCTTTCCCACCACTTTCTGAATTGGCAGCGCCATCTCTGCAAAGGAAACCCTCCCACTGATCTGCAGGGTCTGGGAGGGGCAGCATGTGAAACACAAATGGTGGCAGATCTGGCTCAGTAGGGAAGTTAAAAAGGAAAGTTGTTTACTCAGAGACTTGTAGGCTAGTAATTATATTTGGAAATTCAACTCAGGACTTGTTGCACTTGTATTAACATGTTAGGATTGTGGAAAAGCCTAAGAAAAGTGACAAGTATGTGGCTGTAAAAGCTTTTTAAGGTTGTGCATGGTGTTCATTGAAGAGATTCTCCCATTTTCCTCAAATAGGATAATAGGGTAGAAGCAATTCTCACCTCTAAGGATCTACGGAAGTCATAAAAAGCATTCCACAACTTAACAGATCCCCTGACCAGCACAACCACGGCACCACCTGCCTGGAGTTTGCATGTTCCCCCTGTGCCTGCGTGGGTTTCTTCCAAGTACTCCAGTTTCCTCCCACTCTCCAAAAGACATGCTGCGAGGTTAATTGGATCCTGTCTAAATTGGCCCTAGTATGTGTATGTATGAATGTGAGTTAGGGACCTTAGATTGTACACCCCTTGAGGGTTAGGGACTGATGTGAATGTACAATATATATGTAAAGTGCTGTGTAAATTGATAGCGCTATACAAGTACCTGAAATAAATAAAATATTTGAATATTCAAAAAGGCAAACTTGACTGTATGGGTGAAAAAAAAAAAAAAAACACACTTTTTTCAGGCAGGTAACTTAACAGGTTAAAGTACGCCTTATTGACTTCTATGTATCTTCCTGGGTCTTGACAAACAGAGCTTAGTACATAGACTCCTGTTACAGTTAATCCTGTAACAACCCACATACACAACATGAGCCTTCAGACTTCCTACTAAAAATGTTCAGACCTGCAGATTATGGAGCTTCTAAGAAAAACAAACATTTGCCAACCCAATACCTATTTAACTAAAGCCTAGGTAGGGAATTTCCAGTTTTTTTTCCAGCAGTTATTGTACAGCAGATCTCCAACATCGTGGAAATTCCAGCCTCGGAAGAGATGAACGACTTCAGCTCAGGGAGCCACAAACATGCAGACCACATTGGTGCCAGCAGGAGCACAGATTGGCACATGTGCAGTTAAAGGATCTTTCCTTTCCCTGAGGAAATCTCACATTCAATTTATTGGCATTTTTAAGCTGCATTGTACAGGTTAAATCTATACATACTGAATCCTATACTGTGAAGTAAAACCTGAGGCACTTGGTTTGCCAGCATGCCAGAAATGTCTCAGGCAATGGTCTGCTGAAGAACAGTCATATCGTCGCCAAAAATGTTACAGGGTGGTGAATACTGGGCCTCCTTGATAAACCTCAATGCCCAATGCAGAGGAACACGCTTCAGAACTGGTAGAAGTCACTGTAGTCTATCAACTATCTCATGTCTAGGACTAGTCTGCTCCTAAAACTTCTTGAACCAACTGCAGAAGGATTCCTGAACTGTATTAGAAAGAAAGAAAGGGAAGGAGGAGGACTTGTAACAAATAATATCAAGCAATGCCATGATTGGCAAACATTGAACCATACATGGATCAAAATTCAGCCGGGTCAGCATGGACTAACTGAATTTTAATCCATGTATGGGAAGGCTGATTGTACACAAGTCAGCCTATGGACTGTGTGCAGATAGGTGAAAAAAAGAAAAAGTGTATTTTTTCTTTTGTTCAACCAGCAGGATGGATGAAAGAAGACTAAAATGACTTGTGTATGGCCTTACTATTAAAATCTAACCAATCCTTGATATAATCTGCAATGGGTTAAACAATCCTAGTAGAATAAAAAGTTCTTGCAGAAGAAGTAAAGTAAGACAAAGTTCAGACTGTCCCAGGGGATGAAGCAACGCTACAGAATGTGCCAAATAGCTTCCAGATAATGGGACAAACTCGATATAACCAATTATCTTCTACAGAGACCACAAAATCTAAAGAGACCACAAAATCAGCAGACTGCCTATCACAAGTCTTTGCAGAGCTAATCTCCTGGAGAAGAATCAGACTTTCCACCCTGGGTAGAACAGCAGAAACTGGAACCAACTGGTTATTCACGTTTACTGCTGGACAGAGCCATAAGCAGTCCCCTACTGATACATACATGGGGGGGGGGGGGGGGGGGTGATGGAGGAGGGGAAGTTAACCACTTGCAGCCCAGACGGATCCAACTAACTGGACTTGATAAACACCATTGTGTTTAGCCTTCACCAAGAAGCCCAACTACATAGAATGCTAGCTCTGCGGTACAAACCCTTCATCAGATAAAAGGTGTATATATCGTCACCAATTCAGATCCTCATGTAACTCCATGTCTCAGTTACATAAATATATAAAAAAAATAAAATGAGATAAATGTCCCACCAGATCAGAAAACACACACACACACACACACACACACACACACACTTTAAAGTTAAAACGGCCAAAAAATAAAATAAATCCACACAGCATACTAACTGAACAGTTGTTATACGGTTTCTGGTTGGTGTTTTGAGAAACTATTTGTCTATGCAGGTCTGTTTCTTGGAAACAAATTAGACAATATTTTGATGTATAATGTATGGCCTTCTGAAGAAAAAAAAATGTTTTGCACAGTAACATATCAATTTTTTTTTTACATGAAAAACGAAACAAAAAAAAAAAAAAAAAAAAAAAAAAAAAAAAAAAAAAGGGGTAAACTACAAAATCTAGACTACTGCCTAAAGTTATATAAAAGCCCCAATTTAACAACTGCACATTAGAGGGAATGTTGTACATGGAGACAAAAGGGCTCTACCAAACACAGAAATCAGACTTTCATGGAGATCCACCCTCAGTAATCCACCAAGGATCTTAGATCAGGCTTTGTATTGCCGGACAAGTCTTCAAAATTCAGAGACAAAGATCACAACACAGGACAAAGAAAAGTGCAAATGTAAATCGTCTGGCTTTAAATCAATCAATGGATAGAATTTTTTTTTTTCTTTTTAAATTATTTTTTGTGTGTGCCCAGCAGATCCCTCCACACAATGCACCATGGAGGAGGGGAGCTCCTGGCTGGGGATCTCAGAGCAGTTTTGCTGAGTCCATACAAATCCCAATCAATGATCCCTGAAGCTCCATCCCTCTCTTTCTCTCCCTGGCACATGGTCAGCACTCAGGCAGAGGAAGGGTTAATGAAAGGAAGAATTCAGCAGCCTTGTATACAGGATATGGATGGGACAGATGCCAGCGTGGCACAGCACCCCCGCCCCCCATCACACAGAGAGGCGCTGAGCCCCAACATTACCGTAGTATCAGGGATGCAGCACCGACCCCGGGTCCCCTGAGAATCAGATGTCACGGACTCACTGATGATTCCCCGACCGATCTGCGGAGCCTTATAGTAGCTGACAACTACACGACACGCCCACTCCGCCATGTAAATGGAGGATAATAGCAGAAGGGCGTGCCCAGCCAAGTCACTGACCCGCCCACTCCCCCATACAGCAACATCCCCATTCCATCTCCACACCGTGATTTCCTGTTTGTTGAAGATTTCCTCCAAATATTGTCTTTGTCAGGGCTGGTCTCTGTATTATTGATGTTAGTCAGATATTATTACTCACTGACCCTCCAGGTCCATTCTGACATTTCTCTCATACATGAAAAATTCTGCATTGTTTTCTTGCTAGAAAGTTATTCTGAACCGCCAAACAGTATATATTGTTTAAACAGAGGCCATGGAGAATAAAATGGTTGCTGTTGCAATGTTTCATGTTGCACAATATATGCGCAGTGGCATATCAAATGCAAATTTTCAGGAAAAAATACAATTGAATGCGTTTTAGTACACACAAACATACCCAAAAAGAGGGTGTTACACCGAGTAACTAGATACCTAACATGTCATGCTTAAAACTGCATGGGGCTGAAGAGCAGCTTTAAGGCCCCCTCAACTGCAAGTCTAAGGCTAGGTTCACACCTATACAAGTTGCGTTTGAGCCGTTTCTGCATTGCGTTTTTGCCCCTGCGTTTTTGATATGTTTCACGCTTTATTTTTTATTTTTCTTGTTGCTAGGCAGATTTAAAAGGCATCAAAAATGCAGCAAAAACGCAGAAGAAATGCAAACCATGCTTTTCTGCAGCATTTCCATTGACGTCTATAGAACCAAAAAAACAACTTTTTGCGTTCAAAAAAGTCCCTGACCCTTTCCAAAAAATGCACTGGGTGAAAACGCAGAGATGTGAACCTGTCCCATAGGAAGTCATGTTAAATGGACTGTACTGCAAAATGCAAAAAATGCTTAGGCTGCTTTCACACGTGGGTGTTTCAAATTGCAAGCAATTCAAGAACCTTTTTGTTACGTTCAAAAAAGTTCCTGACCCTTTCCAAAAAACTCACCGGGTGAAAACGCGGAGATGTGAACATGTCCCATAGGAAATGATGTTAAATGGACTGTACTGCGTGTCTGCAAAACGCAAAAACAGCTTAGGTGTGATTCTGCTTGCAATTTCAAAACACTCTGCTAAAATGAAAAATCGCGGAACTGCGTATTCAGGTGCCATTCATTTTAATGGCACCTGAAAAAGCAATGTGTTTCTGTTGCAATCGTTGTGCAATAAATCACTCTGCAAACCACATCGCGAGAAGCGTCGCTCAAAAGAAGTTCCTGAAGCAGAGAAAATCTGACAGCTGTGCATGGCAACCAATCAAATTCTAGTTACCACAATAAAAATGGCAGAAGAGATAGAAATGTCATGAAGTTATATTGGATGTCATTGCTGTCACGCCAGGATGGCATGGCCATGTTTTGTACAGGTAGTTAAATCTGATGTTTATCTGTCCAGGAATAGTTTGTGTTTTGTACTTTGTGCAGCTGTGTGCTATTTCTGCTGCGGCACGTCTCGTATGCCATTAACCAGGTCCTCACCATCCACAATGACAAATATTCTTTTTCCAATACATGATTGTTATGTGTGTGTCTGACTGCAGATAGAAGGCCATGTTCACCTCCTGTGCCATTTATGTGCAGTGAAAAAAGACCCGCTTGCTGCATCTTTCATATGCTTTCATCAGAACGCACTTTATATAGAGTCAGTGGCGTCCCTAGGCAGGTGTGGGGGGGGTGCGCCGCACTGGGTAACACCTACCGCACGGGTTCACACCGGACCCGCTCCACGAAAAGGTAAGTTGTAAAGCAAGCCGACAATCCCCGCAGAATGGATCGGATCTGCAGATTGAGCATAATGGATCAGAGTTCGTTCCATTATGCTCCCCAATCCGCAGATCCGATCCATCCTGCGGGGATCATCGGCTTGCTTTACAAATTACCTTATCGTGGAGCGGGTCCGGTGTCACCCCGTATAGGTTGCATGCTGACGATCCCCGCAGGATGGGTTGGATCTGCAGATTGGGGAGGATAATGGATCGGACTCCAATCCATTATGCTCAATCTGACACCAAGTGTTATCGCACCAGGTGACTCCAACCCTAGGGACGCCTCTGTATAGAGTTCAATGGTAATGACGTAAAACATAAGTAAAATTCACCTAAAATGCATCACACAGCCAGGGGCATATTTACCACAAGGCATTTGCCTAGAGCAGCATTTTTTAGGGGGGCAGCACAGCCCCCTGCAAGAAGGGACCTATGTGGCATGGGGACCAGGTGGGATCCCAGAGAGGCTGCAGGCTGCTTGATGGTGTCGCAGGGGTGTCAAACCGGCGGCCCTCCAGCTGTTGCAAAACTACAAGTCCCATCATGCCTCTGCCTTTGGGAGTCATGCTTGTAACTGTCAATCTTGCAATGCCTCATGGGAGTTGTAGTTTGGCAACAGCTGGAGGGACACCAGTTTAATACCCGTGAATGCAGAGCCCGACTGTCGTTCCCGGGGATGTCCAGAGCTGCGAAGGTGAGCGTCTGTCTCTCGGTCGCAGTGGGGGGGGGTGTGTTAGTGGAAGGCTCTCTCGGGTGGGGGGGAATGGGGCAGGGGTGTTATTGGTCATGGTCAGTCTCTCTGCACGGGGAGGAGGGGGGGTGTCTGGTGTTGGTCAGTGTGAGGCTGTCTCTGCTGGGGAGTGGTGTCCGGTTTTTGTGTTGCCTAGGGCACCACAGAACCTAAATACACCACTGCACACAGCTATGAGCCAAGTCTAAAGCAGGCCATATACTTGTAGATTTTTGAATGACCATCTGTGCAAACATTCTCATCAGTACATTTCATGACTTGACAAATGTCGTTTGAAAGTACTTAAAAGAAAAGTTGCCTTTAACAATTGATTTTGGAGTGAATGGACTTTCCTGAACGAAAACCACATTCACTGTTAATAAAAAAAATTCCATTCTGTTCCTTCGAATGATCTTGTCAGTGCGGTCGAACAGGAATGTCAAATTGACTACCATTAACATTAAGAAAATTGAATGAGCACTCTTAGAAAAAAGTTTTTGAATCAAATTTTACTAGTGTATGGCCAGCCGAAGGCTGCATTCCGACTTGAGCGTTTTGTAGCTTGAAAGTCAAAAGTCCATCAATGGAAAGTCCTTATAGGGCACGCTCTAGCATTCTGGTGACTTTGGGAAGGACTGCAAATCCCAGCAATCTGCCTACAATCCACCTACACCGTGTCTCTGGACACGGTGGACAACTGGACACAGACACAGTACTTTGTGCCTCCCCAACAAGTTCTCTGATAGCTCCATCCGCTCACACCACTAGCTCCACTGAGCTCTCAGACCCGGGCCCATGTTTTCTTTTTATAGCCACACAGGACCAATGGGTCAGGCCCATAAAACCCTTGAAAGCAAGATTGGGAAATAACAGCACAGTTTAACCCCATCCCTCCCAGCCAGGGCAGCACTAGTGTGGCAGGCAACCTGACTACAGGCTAATACCATGAAAACTTTCAAACTGTACAGATCATAGCACATTATTATTATACAGTATTTATAAAGCGCCAATAGTTCGCTCAGCGCTGTACATTACAAATACATTCTCATGATATTTCTGAAGGTATCCACAGAAGGCAAATCTAGTCTTTTTTGGCTGTATTGGTGATAAACGTGTGTCTACATGGTTCATACAGGCACCAGCCAAGGGTTCCACATGAAATAGCCATCTGACAAGTGAGAAATCCAGAGGACATCATTAACAAAATGATATTATCAGAAGACCCTGGAGCCTCGGGGAATGAAGTAAAAGAAAGACACGATTGAAACATTTGAAAACGTTAAAGGGGTACTAAATTTAAAAAGTAAAAAAACTGCTGGTATTCAGATTCTTTATTGAAGAAGAGTGTGCATTCTCGGTGCTGAGATGAATTAATTTTTATTATTTCAGGTATTATATAGCGCTGTCAATTTATGTAGCACTTTACATATATATTATACATTCACATCAGTCCCTAACCCTCAAGGGATGTACAATCTAAGGTCCCTAAAGGTGGGAATATACGATTTTTGACTGATCGGTCATCTGATGACCGAGAGGTGTTCATTCGTTGGTTGAAATCGTGGCCCACATTAACCAATCTAAAAAAATCGTTCATCAGGTAATACATTGTGTTGACGTCTTCCGTACAAGTGGAAGTGATGCGGTGTGCATGTGACCTTGTAGCCACGCCCTTCCGGCCAGAACGAGCAATATATACAATTACCAGCAATGAGTATAATATAGGTTATTACATTATCTATATACATAAATAGTGATACATAAAATATAATATGCAGAATTCTGGTTTCATTATCTCATTAGGGCAATCTACTTTTAACATTTGGATTTTTCATTCATGTTTACAAAGATTCATTGGACATAAACATTTGAGTTATCTTCTGTTTTCGCTCATGCATGATAGCGCTTGATAGATTTTTTTCGGACGACTGTCATACCGCCGCATAGAAAATCGGTTGTTCGTATGCAAAACAACAAAATTTTTCACTGTTGTTCAACTGGATTTTTTCATTCACAATATCATTATCGGTTAAAACATCCTGCTCATCAACGAACAGAAAATCGTTCGATCAGTGTTATACGGGGCATAACTCACATTCATACATACACATACTAGGGCCAATTTAGACAGGATCCAATTAACCTACCAGCATGTCTTTGGAGTGTTTGAGGAAACCGGAGTACCCAGAGGAAACCCACATAGGCACAAGGAGAACATGCAAACTCCAGGCAGGTGGTGCCGTGGTTGAGATTCAAACCAATGACCCTAGTACTGCCAGGTGGAAGTGCAAAGCATTTAGCCATTGTGCTGCACTGAATGAACACGTGCAGGAATTATGTCATCCTAGTCAAGATAGCACATTGGTTCCAGTGAGGGAGCTCACAGAACTCATGTCGGTGGAGCAGAGATGAGTATTTTTAGACTTTAGTTTCCCTTTAAGGCTGTGAATGAGGTTCAGGAGGGCAGTACAGTAGTTTCAATAAGAAGCCAAGATCAGTACAGTTGGAAAGTTATTATTTTCCCCAAAGAGTAGTGGATGCTTGAAATAGACTTCCAGTAGAGGAAGTGAGCCAATCAACAATAAGCCCTGGTTCACATATATGCGGGTGGTGCCGCTGCAGATCTGCACAAAATCCATGCAGCTGCACCACCCACACAGAAGAATGTGGACCCATGGGCCGGTGCCATTAGTCCTAATGGCACACCGCCCACGTTGGAAAACGCAACCGTACTGGGAACCGAGGTTCCCCTGTGGGCTGCGTTTTCAGAAGAAGTGCAGGGACTTCTTCCCTGCGTGTCACGGGGCACGGGAGTCCATTCAAATGAATGGGCTCTCATGCCCACGCAAAACACAGCCCGCACGGCCGCATATATGTGAGCCGGGGCTAAGTGAATTTAAACATGCTTGAGATAAACCATCTACCATCCACCTCAGACAAAAATAAGAATGGCAGACTTGATAAACAATGGGTAGTCTTTTTTTGTTGTCAGGCTTGTATGGACCATTACACCCGACCTGTGGCCAGCTAGTGCTTGTTTCCACCAGTTGCATTGAACTGCATTGATAAACGTAGGCTTAGCGCAAGGACACAGCAAAAACAGTTGCTGTCTATGTGCCTCATTCACACCAAACTAGAGCCTTGATACCGTAATAAGTGTTTTAAAAATGAAAGCACACACAAAAACACATCACAATGCACAAAATGTTAAAAAAAAAAATCACTCTGATGCATTGTAACAACATCTTGCACCACGAGTGCACAATGCACACTATCGTATGCATGTTATGTGCACCATTGGGGTCCCTCAAGGCTCTGTCCTCGGGCCCCTTCTCTTCTCCATTTACACCTCCTCCCTTGGCCAACTCATACATTCTCACGGCTTCAACTACCACCTCTATGCTGACGACACACAAATCTATCTCTCAACCCCCCACCTTCCCCCCTCGGTCTCCGCCCGAATCACACACCTACTGAGCGACATATCAGACTGGATGTCGCTCCACTTCCTTAAACTGAACCTCTCCAAAACTGAGTTTCTTGTCTTCCCCCCAGCCTGGACCCCACCCCCCATTGACTTCTCCATCACATCCAACAACGCCACCATCAAACCCGCCCCGCAGGCCAGAGTACTTGGTGTCATTCTGGACTCCAACCTATCCTTCCAGCCCCAAGTCCAATCTTTAACAAACTCGTGCAGACTCCACCTCCGCAACATCGCCAAAATCCGCACGTTCCTAACCCCAGAAACCACTAAACAGCTCATCCACTCCCTTATCATATCACGAATCAATTACTGCAACTCCCTCCTCACTGGCCTGCCTCGCCGCTGGCTATCCCCGCTTCAGTCGATCCTGAATACGGCTGCCAGACTCATTCACCTTTCCAACCGCTCCATCTCCGCCACCCCCCGCTGCCAATCCCTCCACTGGCTTCCGATCGCGCAACGGATCAAATTCAAAATCCTAACACTGACGTACAAAGCTGTCCACAATACTGCCCCGTACTACAGCACTGACCTAATAGTCAAGTACCACCCAGCACGCACACTCCGCTCCTCACAAGACCTCCTTCTCTCTAGTTCCCTGGTCTCCTCCTCCCATGCCCGCCTCCAGGACTTCTCCAGGGTGTCATCCATCCTCTGGAACTCCCTGCCCCAACCCATCAGATTATCACCTACTCTCCTCTCCTTTAGGCGCACCCTGAAAACCCATCTCTTCAGGGAAGCCTACCCCACCCCCTGCTAATCTGCCGACCTCCTCCACTCTTCCTACCACTCCATCCCCCACAGCTATCTCCTCCTGTACCACTATCCCCTCCCTCCTAGATTGTAAGCTCGAAAGAGCAGGGTCCTCAATCCCCTCATGTTTTGCATTGTATTGGTATTGTTCTGTCACATTTTCTGTCCCCCTTTGTAATGTACAGCACTGAGCGAACCATTGGCACTTTATAAATACTGTATAATAATAATGCACATCCACTGGTGTGAACAAGCCCTACGTCACATTACTGTAGAGGACCGTCTTATATCTTTGGACTTAGTATAGGTTCTGGAGCAGAGGGAACCCTGCAGCACCACACATGCACCATGTGATGTTCTAGAACCAGCACCCCATCCAGGAGTCAGAAACCAACCTGCAGCTGTGGAAATCAACTGTGCCAGATAGCAGGCATCTTGACAGGTCCCCTTTAATTATCAACACCTAAAACTACCTTCATATGACCAGCATTGGGTGATTCTATATCATATTTATCAAAAGACTTCTGTTTTGCTTTGTCTGGCTCACAGCCTAAGGGGAACAAGCAGATTTGTTACCTAAAGAAATCATTCACTTGTAAATCTCGGGAGGGGTAAGAACATGTTTTTGTAAAGTCACCTAGTGACGTATTCATGTGCGAATGCGGTCTTTGTTACTATTCTCTTGGTGATTAAATATGTGCTAAAAGACGCAAATTATGCAGGCAGGAATTGCAAATGTACATACACCCAAAACCTGAGAGTGCATGGGTGTGTGGTGTGTGACACACCCTCTCTCAATAGAATATATATATATATATATATATACACACACACACAGAGTACTGTGCAAAAGTCTTAGGCTAGGTTCACATATGTGTGGGTTGTACCGCTGCGGATCCCCACAAAAATATGTGCAGCCACACCACCTGCACAGAGGAATGTGGACCTGCGGGCAGGTGCCATTATTTTTAATGGCACGCCGCCCGCACTGGAAATCGCAACCGTACTGGGAACCAAGGTTCCCATGCGGGCTCGTTTTCCGAAGAAGTGCAGAGACCTTATCCCTGCGTGTCCCGGGGCACGGGAGTCTATTCAAAAGAATGGGCTCTCGTGCCCACGCAAAATGCGGCCCGCACGGCTGCAGTTGTGTGATCCAGGGGTAAGGCAAGTGTGAAAAAAATGCTGTAAATTAAGAATGCTTTCATAAACAGTAGTGTTCATAGTTTATTTTTATCAATTAACAAAATGGAAAGAGGAATCCAAATCAAATCAATATTTAAGTATGACCTCCCCAATTACCTTCAAAATAGCATCCATTCTTCAGTTCTTCTAGGTACACTTGCACACAGTTTTTGTTCTTGCTGAAGTCAGCAGGTAGGTTGTTCCAAACATTTTGGAATACTAACTACAGATCTTCTGTGGATGTAGGCTGCCTCAGATCCTTCTGTCTCTTAATGTAATGTAATGACAGACTCAATGATGTTGAGATCAGGGCTCTCTGGAGGCCAAACCACCACTTCCAGGACTCCTTGTTCTTTACACTGAAGATGGTCCTAATGATATTGGCTGTATGTTTGAGGTAGTTGTCCTGCTGCAGAATAAAATTGGGGCCAATCACTTGCCTCCCTGATGGATGGTATCCCTGTACAGAGCTGAGCGAACTATTGGCGCTTTATAAATACTGTATAATAATAAAAGTATGGCATGATGGATAAGTATCTGCCTGTATTTCTCAGTATTGAGGACATCATTGATCCTGACCAAATCTCCAACTCCATTTGCAGAAACGCAGCCCCAAACTTGCAAGGAACCTCCACCATGCTTCACTGTTGCCTGCAGACACTCTACCGCTCTCCAGTCCTTTGTGAACAAACTGCCTTCTGCTACAGCCAAATAGTTAACATTTTGACTCATCAGTCTAGAGCACCTGCTGCCATTTTTCTGCACCCCAGTTTCTCTGTTTTAGTGCATAGCTGAGTCACTTAGCCCTATATATTATTGTATAGAACAATTCATTGCAGAAGAGGAGCCTGTATAAAACTGAAGGTAAGGCTCAATTTCAGCTTTACTCCTGGTTCACATATGTACATTCCTGTGGTCCCCGTTTTGCACGGGCACGAGAGCCCATTCCTTTGAATGGACTCTCGTGTCCCGGGAAACGCAGGGAAGAAGTTCCTGCACTTCTTCTGAAAACGCAGAACGCACGGGAACCTTGGTTCTCAGTACGGTTGCGATCTCCAGTGTGGGTGGCGTGCCATTAGAATTAATGGCACCCGTCCGCGGGTCCGCATTCTTCTGTGCAGGTGGTGCGGCTGCACAGATTTTTGTGTGGATCCACAGCGGCACCACCCGCACATATGTGACCCTAGCCTAACTGAACTGCATACATGTGATCAGTGACATTATTATAGGTTAGTGACTCAAAGTGTTGAAGGTTTTTCAAACCCTTCCTATTGGCCTCAGGTGTCATAGTCCCGCTGGTGTAAAGGGGTTAAAAATCATCTAGCATGGGCTGTACTTGAAATTTGTTTGCGAAGGACAAAAGCTAAAGGCTAATTTTGAATGAAAGTTGAGGGGTAGGTCAGAAATTAGGGATCCTTAAGGGAGCTGTTTTATTCAATATTTTTTTATACTCCAAAGACATCCCAGAAAAAAAATCAGCTCTCTTGAAATTGTTGCTTATTCATGATTTTACAAGTGCAAAATGCAACTTTTAGTTTTTTTGCAGAGGAAAATTATTGTATCTGTTCAGTAAGTACACACTTTGACAGCTTGTAACATTTACTTAGAAATAACTATAAATTAAACCTCTCCATTTCCCTGTTTTTTTGCAGTTTCTATGAATATACTGATTTGTAGGAGCTCATCACACATAAATGCTAGGTCAGAGCCTGCACACAATGGAGGGGATTAAGGCTAGGTTCACATATGTGTGGGTGGTGCAGCTGCGGATCCACGCTAAAATCCGTGTAGCCGCACCACCCGCACAGAGGAATGCAGACTAGCGGGCGGGTGCCACTAGTTCTAATGGTACATCGCCCGCACTGGAAAACGCAAACATACTGGGAACCTCGGTTCCCGTGCGGGCTGCGTTTTCAGAAGAAGTGCAGGGACTTCTTCCCTGCATGTCATGAGAGTCCATTCAAATGAATGGGCTCTCGTCCCCGTGCAAAATGCGCCCCGCACGGCCGTATATATGTGAACCAGGGGTTGCTGAAACTGGAGCACTCAGAATCTGGTGCAGCTGTGCATAGTAACAAATCAGCTTCTAACTTCAGCTTGTTCAATTAAGCTTTGACAATAAAACCCAGAAGCTGATTGGTTACTATGCAAAGCTGCACCAAATTTAGCACCATGCAGGTTTAGGCTTGGTTCATGATCCGTTTCTGTAGTGCCTTTTCGAAGCATTTTTGAGACGATTTGCGGTTTTTATACTTTTTTTTTGGCCAAGTTGTTGTTGGGCAGATTTCAAAACGCTTCAAAAACACACTACGTCTTTTTGCAGCATCTTTATTGAAGTCTATTGAAACAAAAATACAGTTTTTGTTTAAAAAGTCCCTGATCCTTTCCAAAAATGCAGCAGATGAAAAAAAGCATAGATGTGAACATGTCCCATAGGAAACCATGTTAAATGGACTGTAGTTAACATTTTGGGAGATCTTCAAGGAGGATCTTTTCATCGAACACTTTGCCTGTAGAGGATGAGTCCATGAACCCAATCTCTGCTTGGAGAAGAAGTCCACCATGAAAAGCCTTTTTGCTTCTCAGGCCTGCTGCCTAGGGAGGTCTCATTATCTTCAAAATTAAGGTCCGGGGAATGGGCATATGCTAGAGTCTATGAAATAGGAAAGTTTGGAGTAAAGGGGAGCACCTTCAGGAAGTTTACTCCATCCATTACTGGTCTTAGCATCACTCTGGCCAATCACTAGGAGGTTTTGTTGCTTTAGTGATGTGCTGGGTCTGGGTCTGGAGGAGGACCAGAGGAGGAGAGGTGTCAGTTACCAGCGTCTGCTGAATGCTGAGACCAGGGGAGGCAGAGATGAGGAGGTGCAGGATTTGGCAGAGGAGTTCTATTCTCCTCTCTGCTGCAGACTGCTGAGACAAGGTGGAGGCAGAAACAAGGGCGTACCTGCAGGAGAGGTGCAAGGGCCACATGAAATGGCCTGGAGGGCTGGATTCTGCCCGCAGGCCTTGTGTTTGACACCTGTACTCTAGAGGATTTGAGTCCATGAGCCCAATCTCTGCCTGGAGAGGAGGTCCACCATGAAAAGCCTTTTTGCTTCTTAGGCCTGCTGCCTAGGGAGGCCTCATTAGCTTCAAAATTAAGGTCCAGGGAATGGGGAATGGGCATATACTAGGGTCTATAAAATAGGAAAGTGTGGAGCAAAGGGGAGCACCTTCAGGACGTTTACTCCATCCATTACTGGTTTTAGCATAAAGGTACACATTGAAGAATTGCTGTTCTCAGTTAAAAATGCACCCATGGCTCCTGAGAGAAGCTGAAGTTTTTCTCTTTTGAGTGGAGGGAATTCTTGCTGCTACTTTTTTTGGCTATCCTGTAAACCCTAACTCTGAGCCAGGGGTGGACTGACAACTCATGGGGCCCCCGGGCAATAGGGGATCATGGGGCCCCTGTGTCCTTGCTCAAACTCAAAAAAGCCTATGAAAAAGGTACCAGGGGCATCTAATGGGGCCCCCCACTGACCCCGGGCCCTCGGGCAGTACCCGAGTTTCCAAATGGTCAGTCCGCCCCTGCTCTGAGCACATAAAAATGTTTATGTCAGTCACTAGATCACTGCTGGTTGGTCTGTGAGTGCATTGGGGCAACAGTGAATTCACACATTAAGGTCAGGAGGGTCCCAATAATACATCAGTCCCTTTGGGGGTTTGTGCTACATAAGCAAATAGAACTGCTCTGTGTACAGGGGCAGACTGACCATTTGGAAACTCGGGCACTGCCCGAGGGATGGGGTCAGTAGGAACCCCATGATATGCCCCTGGTACCTTTTTCATAGGCTTTTTTGAGTTTGGGCAAGGACACAGGGGCCCCATGATCCCCTATTGCCCGGGGGGCCCCATGAGTTGTCAGTCCGCCCCTGTCTGTGTACATATATCATTTCAAACTATATAATGAAACAAGCTTCTTAAAACCTGTATCTAGCTGTATGTTATGGATTCCCTTTAAAATGCATAAAGGCGACACCAGCTGACGTGTGCGTGCTCAGATTGCTGTGCTCTTCCAGGTGTGGAACAGGATGTTTGAAATACAAAGAAACTGTAGTCACGTCCCAGCAAGGATTCCACATTCAGCACTTTACCTTTATCTCTCATCATGTTCACCCAGCTTCCTGTTTCCTTGACGTTGGCAGAAAATATTCACCTGCTGGCCAGCCTGCAGCTCACTGTTTACACGGATATGCAAAGCAGAAAATTTGATGTAAGCCTTTGGGGCTAGATTGGTGCCTGACCAATATGTGGTCTGGGAGCCAGGGAAAAATAATTATTTAGCACTTTTATATTAGATGTATGCTGAATGTGCAGGCAGTGAATGCGTAGGTAGTGGGATTTAATTACTAAAGGAGTTAAGAATAGCACTTAAAAATGAAGGTTCACTTAGCTTAGTAATTAAGGGGAAGATGCATTTATTCAGAATTCAAAATCATGTGCGAAGGGAAAAATAGCCCTTTTTTTTAAATTCTTCATGCACATAATTCAGTAGTCAGAGTGAATACTGTATGCTTGTAGGCAGGTGCAGTCTGTACTCCCCACTGGTCAGTTGTCCAGCAAGTTTGGCAGTCCCTATTGTTCTCAACTTGAATTTCCTGCTGAACACCCTGCTGGCCCAGACTGAACAATCAGCATGGAGCTGTTTGGCTCAATGTGATCCAGGCCTTCAAGGCCTACAAGTGAGCAGCTAGAGGACAGATGGAACAGGTATAAATTGTACGTACCCCCCCCCACAAACAAAAGCTACTCCTGGCACCATTTCAAGAGCTTGTCTCGTCTCTGCTTATTGTGATGGTGCAACCCCACAAGGAACTTGGGATGCATGGGGAGTGGTTGGCAGCCAGCATCTTGTCTAAGGTCCACAGGAGTAAGGTTCTAGTCCAGCTGATCAATTTGGGAAGCACCCAGGTCCCACTCCCAAATCACACCACCATCTAAGACCTCTATGTGGTTCCCAGTCACTGCATCTCTGGGGCCCAACCAGGGGTGGAAGACGTATGTGCCCTGTTACAAGCTGCCATGACCTCTTTGAATGACTAACAATACCGACAGCTAGTACAGCAACTGGCCATACCCTTCAATAAATTCTTCTTTGCTACTAGCCCAGAAGACTATGGCTGCACTGAGGCAATAGACCACCAGATTCTCTGTCCATCTGGGAGCAACACCACCATATTCCCCTAATCCTGTGCCAAGGACTTGATCTATAACATGCTGTAAAAAGGGAAAACCCGAGAGAGTTGCAGCCCATGGCCTGCCCCTGTTGTTTTAGTACAATAAAATAGAGAGGCTTGTGGTTCTGTGTGGACTATGCCTGAGCTCATCGGGTTGCCTATCCCCTACTCTGGGTGGAGGAGTCACTCATGGCGCTGGGCCAAGCTCAATACTTCTCTATGCTCAACCCGGTGAGCAGCTACTGGAAAGTCACAAAAAGGGAACAGGACAGGGGAAAAAAAACAACTTTTATTACCCCCCTGGGACAGTTTGAGTTCAATTGCATGCCTTTTGGGCTAAACAATGCCCCAACTACCTTCCAGCAATTGATGGAGAGGTGTTTGGGAGATTACAACTTCAAGACTGTGTTAATCTATCTAGATGACATCATTATTTTCTCTAACTCATTTGAGGACCATATACAACACCTGAACAGAGTGTTTATCCAAATGGCCCAGTATGGTTAAAGTTGAAGCCCAGCAAGTGCAGCCTGATGTGTCAGAAGTTGTGGAGGCTGGAGGGGTCTCCCCAGACCCAGCCAAGGTCAAGGTGGTACAGAAATGGCTTCCCTCCAAAACTGTCACTGAGCTACGCTTCCTAGGACTTGTGGGCTACATCCCCAAATTTGTCCGAAATTGCTGCACCTCCCACCCAGCTGCAGCATGGACATCCCTCATAGAAAAAAGTTGATATAGTCTCAGTGTCAGGAACCGGAACAGCAAGCATTTTATACCCTGAAGCAAAGTCTTATGTCCGCTCCCCTCTTGGCCTACTTCAATTTCTCAAAACCCTTCCAGGTATACACAGATGGGAGCTTACAAGCCCTGGGGCTGTCTTCACTCAGGAGCAGAATGGACATGAAAGAGTGATCACATACACAAGCCACAGTCTGTAGCCCACCAAACGTAATCCCCACAACTACAGCGCCTTTAAACTGGAACTATTGGCTCTGGTGTAGGCCATCACAGAAAGGTTTTCAGAATACCTGATGGGGAAAAGATCAAAATTTACATGGAAAATAACCCCCTCACCTACCAAAAAATGGCCAAGTTGGGGACACTAGAACAGAGATGGGTCACCCGCATGGCCCACTTCAACTATAAGATACTTCATAAACTGAGGAAGTTTAAAGGACATGCGGATGTCCTCTCCCACTATCCGGTGGAAATCCCAGGTGGAGACATAGACCTGAGTCTGGAGGAGACACCAGTTTTGCCTGAAGCTACCTCTTCTCACTCCCTCTGGAACAGCATCTGGACTCACAGGCGGGACCCTTGATGGGTGGGCTCAGATCCAACAAAAGGACCCCAACCTCATGCAAGTACAACACTTGCTTTCATACGGCATAAATCGTCTTCTCGGGAATATTAGAAACTGCCAAACACAGTAAGAGTGCTCCTGAGGTGGTGGGGCTGACTGGAGTCCCAAGGCAATGTTCAGTATAAGCAGGCACACATTGAGCAACGGGACATTCTACAAATTGTGGTCCCCCAGTCACAAAGTTTGCAGGTCTGTCAAGTAATACACGCCTCTAGTGGACATTTTGGGGTGGATTGTTCCGAAGCCCTGGTCAGCAAATATTTATTTTGTCCTCAATGGGCGAAATGGGCACAACGAGCTTGCTGGGAGTGTGCAGCTTACACCATAGATAAAGCTCCCCAAGAGAAAACTAACCCAATGACTATCACCACCTCGGCACCCTTTAAGCTGGTGACGATGGACTCCAGCTACCCTTCTGGGCTTCTCTATGCCCTAGTCTTTGTGGATGACTTCACAAAGTTTGCTGTGGATCAGACAGCTGTGACCACAGCCAAACTGTTTTGGAAACTGTTTTGGAAAATGTGGTTCAGCCATACAGCTGCCTCAAATGCATACTTTCCAATCGGGCCCAAATTTTGAGTCACAAATATTATCTGAGCTAAGCCGCCTGAGTGGTATATAGAAGTCGAATAACACCCCCTGATTAATGGAGCCTGCGAGTGCTTCAACCATAGCCTGCTGAGAATGTTACAGACTTTAGAGCAGGATCACCATGAACATTGGCACCAGCATGTGGGGGCAATGGTATGGGCCTACAAAAACACAGTGCATAGGGCTACTGGACATACCCCGTTCTTCGGACACTATAGCCAACTGTCAGTAGACCTCCTGGTGGACTTCCCAGAACTCCCCATGTCGCACAAGCATAGTGAATGGATACCGGAGCAATGGGACTGGTTGAGGATGGCTAAAGAAATAGTCTTGGACAGGCATTAAGACTTGGCAGAGGATGCTGCCATTGACAAACTTCCACTGGGACCGGGAGCTGGTGAAGAACCCAAATGTGAAAGAGGCAAGTGGGAGAACAACCCCTATCTGGTGGAGAAACAACCTTTCTCACCGACCCCTGTGTACGACCCCTGTGTATCAAAAAATTGCTCCACCTCAATTTGTGGAAACATTGCATGCTAAGTAGGGATTGTTCAGCCAAACCTGCAGCAAACAGAAAGGACAACAAACTCGAGGACATTCCACCAAGCCAAGAAGTCCCCTTTAATCTGGTATCTGCCCCCCACTGAACCCGGGCCTCCGGCCCCAGCTGACCCAGAAGAGGAGAGTACCACTGACTCATCCACAGACACGTTGGACTCCTCCATGGTACAGCATCCAGCTCAGGTGTAGGGGGTATGGCTGGCCCTGATGACCCCCAACTACCTGAGGCCCCAGAGCCACTTGCAGAAGATGACAGCTCTGTAGGTGACCCCACAGAAGACAGTGAGGTGAATCGCCTAATGTCTAACCATGGGCAACTCCCTAAAAATTTTTCGGGCAGCATAGTGGCTAAGTGGTTAGCACTTCTGCCTGGCAGTACTAGGGTCCTCGGTTAGAATCCCATGGCACCACCTGCCTGGAGTTTGCATGTTCTGCCTGTGTGGGTTTCCTCAGGGTACTCCGGTTTCCTCCCACACTCCAAAGACATGCTGGTAGGTTAATTGGATCCTGTCTAATTTGGCCCCAGTATGTGTATGTATGAATGTAAGTTAGGGACCTTAGATTGTACACCTCCTTGAGGGTGAATGTCCAATATATATATATGTAAAGCATTGCGTAAATTGATGGCGCTATGTAAGTACCTGAAATAAATAATAATAATAATAATACACTGATTATATTATTATGAAGTTCTCCTGTTATGTGTTGTTCATTATTGTGTTCCAATGCCAAGGACAGCGTCTTACAAAAGGGGGCAGGGGAGTGTAGGAAGGTGCAGCCTGTACTGCCCACTGTAGGTGGAGCTGAACCGAAGCGGCGTTACAGTATGGGAAGGCAGTTGTGAGGAGTTCCTCTATGGCTTCCTGTGGTCACCAGGAGAACAGCTGTCTGATTGGCCGCTGGAGCCCTGTGTGACCTCTGTGGCCATTTTGGGTGATGGCAGAGCTTATTTATGGCTCTAACCCCCTGAGTTGGCATGTTTTGTGCAAGTGGTTAGTGTAGAGACAGGTTCCACGTATTTCAGGACAGAGGATAGCAGCAGGGAGAGGTTCCAGCAGCAGGGAGAGGTTCCAGGGGAGTACAGAAAGTGCAGGGACTACGTCATCTCCTCTCAGGAAACCTCCCATTTGGGTGTGGACCTGTCAGACCGCATTCCCACTCATTACAGAAGCTGTCATCATCTCAAGATTGAGTTCCTTTGTTAGTATTCTGTAAATGGTTCTAGTCAGCAGTGCCTACCCACCAAGCCAATTCTGTAGTGTTGTGACTTTTTTAATACACAATGATCTCTTCCCTCCAACACACCATGCTGTACTCACATTTCCGATAGCGCCACCGTATACACGAGTACAGCAGCACACAGCCTTCTTATGTAAATGACAGACTGTACGCTGCACCTAGGCTGCCAAAGCAAATACGGCTGAACACATATAGGAGCCCAGTGTGTAAAAGCCCTAAAAATTCAGCTTGCAAGATGAGAATTCTTTTTATACAGTGAACATTCTCTACTTCTTTAGTAGATCAGCCCCAGTGTATTACATTAAAAAAAAGTTTCTTCCTTTGATAGACCGCTCTCAGCTCATTGTAACTCAATCCCCCTAAAACTGCTAGGGAATAATTGCTAATAGTAGTGATTGATCAGTAAATAGATGGAACAAATGGCTCCCTGTGGTGTAAGCTACACTGACAACATGCAGTAGAGATAAATCACACCCAACTGGAGCACTGTGTAGCCATTCACTGTGTAACCAACTTGTGTAGCATACACCATATGATTAGAGGTCAGACAGTACTCTCAGACTGGGTTCACACTTGTTGATTCTCTGAAAAGCAATTTACTTTTTTTTTTGCTGAACTACAATTTTCAATGGCACCAACGCTGCAACTGCAAGCTAAGTGTTTGGCTTGTGGCATGGCCTATTGACTTAGATGGGTAGGTTTGACAGGTGGTGCTGCCTTTCAACTCAACATTATTATTAATATTATTACATGCCATATTAAATTTTGCATTGTGGGCATGCATGTGAACAGCCCCCTCTATCTGTATGGTAGCATTAGGTGGGCAGTAGGAGGGGGGGCGGTAAAACCTTGACTAAAAGCTCAACCGCCTGTTTACCACCTACCCAGCTCAATCAAGCTACTAATCACATGTACAGCTATAAGCTTTCTTCCATTAAAGAAAAAAATGTTAAAAACCGAGAACCCTGCAAAAAAAATTGAAGAATACTTATCAGTATAGCAGGAGGAGACTCCAATCTTCACTCTCTTGAAGAATCTTCAACATCTTTGTGTCAGAAAGCCGACCTCTCACTGAAAGCCAGGGCTCCTTGCTAGCAGCTATGTCACTAATGTGTATGACTGAGATAGAAAGAGAGAATAGATAGAGGAATACAGGGGCAGACTGACAACTCATGGGGCCCCCGAGCAATAGGGGATCATGGGACCCCTGTGTCTTTGCCCAACCTCAAAAAAGCCTATGAAAAAGGTACCAGGGGCATCTCATGGGGCCTCCTACTGACTCCGGGCCCTCGGGCAGTGCCCGAGTTTCCAAATGGTCAGTCCGCCCCTACAGGAATAAAAGGAGAGTATATACATATATATGTATATACACACACACCCTCACTGTGCCCCCCAGCCTGCTACAGAGCCTCCAGCTTCCTATAATGCCCCCAATTTTCAACATTGTCCTACAGTACCTCCTAGCCCCTACAGTGCCCTCCAGCCATCAAGTCTGCTGCATCCCCTAATCCCTTCCAGAACCTCCATTCCCCACAGTGACACCCAACTCCATCCAGAGTCTCCCAGTATCTCAATACATATTTTACATTCCCAGTTTTTTTTTTTTGTGAGAGTATACACTTTTTGTTTACTATATGGAAGAATTTACAGTGCCCTGAACTACAGTCATAGAGAAGCACAGAGACCCAGTGATAAAGCCACTGAATCTAAAATACAATATGTAATGAAAACAGAAAGGTTTTATTTAGTACAATTCACTAGCATGTAATGAAGGGGAGGGGGGGAGAACCAGGGAAGGAAAAATATAAACTATAAAGGAAGCTTCCAGTGCTGCAAAATGTGGAGGCTGTATGAGAATAGCACCTTCTCTCCTCAATTCCTCACTCCTGCTGTGGATTCTTATTTTAATCAATGGCCAGTTCCTGCAAAGCCAGGCGCTTCCTCTTTGTTTTAGGGTATGGGACCTCTGACCTTTCTCCAAGGACAATGGCCTCTGGTGGCAATCTGAGCTGGTAGAGGGACCTGCTTGACAGATCCTTTTATCTAGGAGTGGGGGAGGCCGGACAAGAAGCCTTTCATCTTGTTTGGAGCTCTGCTGCTTATGTACAGTGTACTATCAGTGCTACTAATGTCCTCCTCCTACTGGGAGCTTCAGCTAGGGAGATTGTCACCATATGGCAGTACAGGTACAAGTGTTAACCCTTAAAAAGACACCAAACTCTACAGAAGAATTCTATTGAAGTATGTATACTTAACTCAAAAACATTCTTTTGTTCTCCCAAATTGTGGGTTTTTTTGCTTCTGTGATCTGACTTTCTGTTAGAGGGTGTCTATGTTCGTTCTCCATGGTCCCATTGTATGTAGGAACATAGCCACCGTTCCTTGCTCAGTCCTGAGATTGACTATGAATGATGGGATTTTTAGTATGCATAGGGCAGTGCACAACACCACAACTAACATGCCCTGATAATTCCAACAAAGGGAGGTGAGCAGGGAAAAGGAGAGGTTTGGGAGCTCATGGGTGGCATTAAAAGGAGACAGGAAAACACAGTATAACTGGCCATATATGGTCCAGTTTTGTCATTCAGCTGGCAGGCTAAACGAAAAATACTGAATCAATTCCCCGCTCGATCAGCGGCTGCAGTCAGTGGCTGGCGGGGGGGAGTCTCCCTGCTTTCAGAATACAACTGTTCAACTGCAGTGGGCTAGAGTGGGGAAAGATTAACCACATCCCCGCCGCCCTATAGCTGCTACAGGGTGGCAGGGGTGCGCAAAATCACGTGTATATATATAGGTTATTTTGTAATTCTGGGTAGAGGGCGCGCCATTCGCATGCCGTGGCTATCAATCACCGGGTCCTGGCCAGTGATTACCCGCTGGTGCCTGGTGATTACTGAGGATCTTCAACGGGGAGGAGGGTTGCTTTGTTTACTAACAGTTTTCTTCCCTGTTGGCTTGGGCACACTGTTCTGGATAGTTAACCCTTTGATCGCCCCTCATGTTAACCCCTTCCTGCCCAGTGTCATTAGTACAGTGTCAGTGCTTTTTTTAGCACTGATCACTGTATTAGGGTTACTGGGGATGTCAGTGACACCAAGTCAGTTCCCCCCAGTGTCAGAATGCCCGCCGCAGTCCCGCTATAAGTCGCTGATCGCCGCCATTACTAGTGAAAAAAAAAAACCCGGTTATTTTTTGCCATTTGTAAACTTTCACGTAAAACAATTAATTTACACATTTTGTGATTTTTTTTTTCGCAAAGACATGGAGCAGAATACATTTTGGCATAAATTTATGATGAAATTTTAATTGGACATGTTTAATAGCAAAAAGTCCAAAATATAGGTTTTTTTCTCAAAATTGTCAGTCTTTTTTTTTTTTAGCGCAAAAAAATAAAAAACCACAGGCGATCAAATACTACCAAAAGAAAGCTCAATGTGTGGGAAAAAAAGGACGTAAATTTAATTTGGGTGCAGCATTGCATGACAGTGCAATTGTCAGTTAACCACTTGCCTACCAGGCACTTATACCCCCTTACTTACCAGGCCAATTTTCAGCTTTCAGCGCTGCAGCACTTTGATTGACAATTGCGCGGTCATGCAACATTGTACCCATATGAAATTTTGATCATTTTTTTCTCACAAATAGAGCTTTCTTTTGGTGGTATTTAATCGCCACTGGGCGCTTTACTTTTTGCGCTATAAATTAAAAAAGTGCAAAAAATTTGAAAAAAAAATAAAGTTTCTTTGTTTCTATTATAAAATTTTTCAAACAGGTATTTTTTCTCCTTCACTGATGTGCGTTGATGAGGCAGCACTGATGGGCACTGATAGGTGGCACTGATGGGCACTGATAGGCAGCACTAAAGGGCACTGATAGGCAGTACTAATGAGGTGGCACGGATAGGCGGCACTGATAGGCAGCACTAATGAGGTGTCACGGATAGGCGGCACTAATATGCAGCACTGATAGGCAGCACTGATAGGTGACACTGATGATGGGTACTGATAGATGGCACTGACTGGCATCACTGCTGGGCACTGACTGGCGGCACTGACTGGCACAACCGCTGGGCACTGACTGGTGGCACTGACTGGCAGCACTGCTGGGCTGCACTGGTGGGTGGCACTGGTGGGCAGCACTGGTGGGTGGGCACAGGTGGGTGGCACTGGTGGGCACAGGTGGGTGGGCACAGGTGGGTGGCACTGCTGGGCACAGGTAGGTGGCACTTCTGGGCACAGGTGTGTGACACTGCAGAGTGGCACAGGTGGGTGCACTGCTGGGCACAGGTGGGTGCACTGCTGGGCACAGGTGGGCGGAGCTAGTGGGCGCACTGCTGGGCACAGGTGGGCGGAACTTGTGGGTGGCACTGCTGGGCACCGATCATCAGGGCACTGATCATCAGTGGCCCTGATGATCGGTGCCGATCCTCGCTCTGACAACTGCCGGTTCTCGGCAGTACTTTCCTCACGATCTGACAGCGTGAGGAAAGTGCAGCCGAGAACCGGCACTTGCATTTCCCTGTGATCAGCGTGTCATTGGACACCGCTGATCAGGTGGTAAAAGGCCGGTATGATCGGCCTTTTACCACATCTCATGATCAGCTGTGTCCATAGGACACAGCGATCATGGAGATCGCCGGGTGCGCGCCCCCTGGGGAGCGCAGGAGAGCGCGTTCTGGGGGGACGTCATATGACGTCCACTCAGAACTGTCCGGCCGCGGTGAAGCCGTCATTCGGCTATCTGCGGACGGCAACTGGTTAAAGTAACACAAAAAATGGCCTGGTCAGGAAGGGGGGTAAATCCTCAGGCAAGTGGTTAAAGAACTGCAGGCAAAAATGTTATTTTCCCATGCAGTGGGGCCGTGCCTGCACTGCATGGATTAACTGCTCATTTTGTCCAGGGGTGCTAGGGAAAGCTATACTTACCTGATCCTTTGATCCTCCAGAAAACAGTGCTCCCCAATGCCTAGTGGTGGACTATTCCTGCCATCCTCATGTCCAGAGCTGGTCTATGGGCTGGTGACATCAGAAAAAGTCAATTTCTCAGAAACCCTAGTGTTCAGGGGGGCAGGAGCAGCGGGGACCAGTCATGCACTCAGAACAGGGCTGCTGTTAGAAACCATGGGGCCCCATACATCCAACCTGACAGGCCCCCCCTTAGAAAAAAAACACTGTTTACTATGCTTCGGGTATGAATGAGCACAGTGAGTGGTATTAATCACTCATCGTGTTCATTCAGCAAAGGACAGGGCTGGTAAATGTGATGTACTTATCAGACTTTTCCCCACTCTCCATCTTAAAGGATCCTATTGTGTACTTGCAGCTGCCAGTGTGAAGGAGAGGGGTGAAGCCGGCAGCACTGCGGCGGTGGGGGGCCTGGGCAGCAGGGGGAAACTGTGGTGTAAAGGAAAGGCAATGGGTGTGGCGGTGGGGATCAATTACTGGAACTGATCCCCTGTATGACTCTCTGCAGCAGCTGAAAGCTAGCGGAAGGGAGAGGAGAAGAACCCATCTTTCAGCTGCTGCAGAGAGAGCCACACAGGGGATAGGTTCCAGTAATTGCCCCCTCCCATCTACAGTGCCGATCACCCTCCCTGCTCAGATCTGATTTACCCAGGCCGCACTGATGGTCTAGAGGACTGGTAGTACCCCCTTATCCACGGCCCTGGCCCAGAGGATCAGCTGATAAGATAAGTATATTTGCGCTCGGCGATCTTCTAGACAAAAACCAGCAGTTAACTCATGCCCAGAGTTCTCCTTTAAAGCTGATTATTTTAATTGTGATATGTATCCTAATTGTTGTCATTGAGCCCTGGTTCACACTGATGCGGTGCGGAATTTGCAACATTTTCTGTGTGAATTCCACACCGCTTCAGAATCGCACCCCGTTCATGCGAACCGCTGCGGGTGTGTATATGTTAAGTTAACAACACCCCGAAAGCGGTCCGATGTGCAGAATCGGACCACATAGGTGTGAATACCCATGTGATCCGAATCTAGTGCGGACCAAAAAAAGGGTCCTGCACCTTTTTGGTGTGGTGCGATTAGAGCTATATAAAATGTATGGCTCCAATCGCACCGCACACAAATTGCATGTGATTTGCACAGGAATGCGGTGCGGTTCCTGTGTGAATCACATGCGATGTACAGCACCGCACTTTCCTGCACAAGGAGATCAGAAATGCGCTACCCCTTTACAGATGTGTGGCGGTATCATTTTTTCTTTCTGGAACCCCCATGCATCTTGCAAGCCCACAAGCTTTATGGTGCAGAGGGATTTTTAAAATGGTGCACACACCTTCTTTGAGCATTTCTTGCACACAGGGCAGCTCATTTAAATGAATGGGCTGTCCCAAATGCAATCTACAGGAACGTGTGGAAATGTGCAAAAAAAATGGGCATGTTTGGTTGCGCCTTCCATTGTGAACAGAGCCCGAAGGAGACTTTAAAGGAAACCTGTAGTGAGAGAAAGATAGAGGCTGCCAATGCCAACCTCCTTCTATAACTGCTAGTTGCTTGTCTGTCTCTGATTTATCATGAGTAGAGATGAGCGAATTATTCAAAAATTCGATTCGGCTGATTCGCCGAATTTCAGGAAGAAATTCGATTCGATGCGAATTTATTCGCTACGAAGTTAACTTATAAAAAGGGTTTCTAGGCTTCAGAGAGCCTTTAAATTAGTGCAGAACACTGTACCTTTAATTTAAATGCCCTTGGAGATGAGGAAGGAAAAGGAGAAGGAGAAGGAGAAGGATGAGAAGAAGGAGAAGGATGAGGAGAAGGAGAAGGATGAGAAGAAGGAGAAGGAGAAGGATGAGAAGAAGGAGAAGGAGAAGGATGAGAAGAAGGAGAAGGAGAAGGATGAGAAGAAGGAGAAGGATGAGAAGAAGGAGAAGGATGAGAAGAAGGAGAAGGATGAGAAGAAGGAGAAGGATGAGAAGAAGGAGAAGGATGAGAAGAAGGAGAAGGATGAGAAGAAGGAGAAGGATGAGAAGAAGGATGAGAAGAAGGATGAGAAGAAGGAGAAGGATGAGAAGAAGGATGAGAAGAAGGAGAAGGATGAGAAGAAGGATGAGAAGAAGGAGAAGGATGAGAAGAAGGAGAAGGATGAGAAGAAGGATGAGAAGAAGGAGAAGGATGAGAAGAAGGAAGAGAAGAAGGAGAAGGATGAGAAGAAGGATGAGAAGAAGGAGAAGGATGAGAAGAAGGAGAAGGAGAAGGATGAGAAGAAGGAGAAGGAGAAGGATGAGAAGATGGAGAAGGAGAAGGATGAGAAGAAGGAGAAGAATGAGAAGAAGGAGAAGGAGAAGGATGAGAAGAAGGAGAAGGATGAGAAGAAGGAGAAGGATGAGAAGAAGGAGAAGGATGAGAAGAAGGAGAAGGATGAGAAGAAGGAGAAGGATGAGAAGAAGGAGAAGGAGAAGGATGAGAAGAAGGAGAAGGATGAGAAGAAGGATGAGAAGAAGGATGAGAAGAAGGAGAAGGATGAGAAGAAGGATGAGAAGAAGGAGAAGGATGAGAAGAAGAAGGATGAGAAGAAGGAGAAGGATGAGAAGAAGAAGAAGGATGAGAAGAAGGAGAAGGATGAGAAGAAGGAGAAGGATGAGAAGAAGGAGAAGGATGAGAAGAAGAAGAAGGATAAGAAGAAGAAGAAGGATGAGAAGAAGGAGAATTCCAAGCCGGCAAAAAGTGTATCTGCAGAGCTCCGTTATTTCTTAGCGGAGCTCTGCAGATACACTTAGCGGAGCTCTGCAGATACACTTTTTGCCGGCTTGGAATTCTTCTTATTTTCATCCTACTTCTTCTTCATCCTCATCCTCATCCTCTTCTTCTTCTTCTGAGGATGAGGATGAGGATGAAGAAGAAGAAGAAGAAGAAGAAGTAGGATGAAAATAGGAAGAATTCCAAGCCGGCAAAAAGTGTATCTGCAGAGCTCCGCTAAGTGTATCTGCAGAGCTCCGCTATTTCTGACAGTTCTGTGACATTCCCTCCATACAGCGGTTGAAACATTGTATCTATTTGTTTCCATTTATGGAAACAAATAGATACAATGTTTCAACCGCTGTATGGAGTGAATGTCACAGAACTGTCAGAAATAGGCTATTTCTGACAGTTCTGTGACATTCCCTCCATACAGCGGTTGAAACCGCTGTATGGAGTGAATGTCACAGAACTGTCAGAAATAGGCTATTTCTGACAGTTCTGTGACATCCCTCCATACAGCAGTTGAAACCGCTGTATGGAGGGAATGTCACAGAACTGTCAGAAATAGCCTATTTCTGACAGTTCTGTGACATTCACTCCATACAACGGTTGAAACATTGTATCTATTTGTTTCCATAAATGGAAACAAATAGATACAATGTTTCAACCGCTGTATGGAGGGAATGTCACAGAACTGTCAGAAATAGCGGAGCTCTCTGCAGGGACACTTTTGCCGGCTGATCGGGAAAAATCCGATTCGCGCACCCGAAGTAGGCAAATATTCGGATTCGACGCGAATAGAATTTTTCCTGAAATTCGTATCGAATTCCACTTCGCCTGGTTCGATTCGCTCATCTCTAATCATGAGTCACTAATGCAAAACAAGCATGCAGCCAGTGAAGTCAAAACTCAGCTCCAATAGCTTAAAGTATCAAAGCCAGGCAACTAGCATTTTCAGGTCAGCCTGTATATTTTTCCCCCTCCAATTATTATTAATATTTGAAGAGCCAAATTCTCTTACATATGTACTGGCATTTTCATGAAGCTGCTTGTGCCCTGTGCAGTTACAGACAGGAATGGGGCCGTGCATCTAAGAAATCTCTTCCCCCAGGATCACAACTTTATCAGAAATGTTGCTGTGTATCTGTGCTTTGGCTTTAATCAGCTGTTGCATTGAATTGTGCAGTTCAGATACAGAGCCTTGTCTTTGTACAATGTTGTGTACATGATGTATGTGGAGTGTTCACAGGAGGGACAATGACAGCTGATGAAACTCCCCAGCCTGGCTGTGTGAACAATGGACTCGATGACTGTGTCACCGAGGAGAAACTGCTGGTCTGTCCTCAATAACATGACCAGCAACAACTATTATTTTTTTTCTACAGGTTGTTCAACCAATCCAGTGTGCCATCCTGCCAGGAGAAAGGACAGTTGACGTCGGTTAGATAATTGCCATTATTACCATTAATACCAGCAGTTTACATAGCTGTACATTCACATCAGTCCCTGCCCTCAAGGAGCTTACAATCTACATCCCTGTCTCCCATACACAGGCCGATCTGGAAAAGAGCCAAGTAACCTACCAGCACGTCCTTGGAGTAAATCCATACAAGCACAGCAAGAACATGCAAACTCCATGCAGACAGTTCCCTATACTGGGATTTGAGCCGAGGACCCCTGCACTGCAAGCTAGGAGTGGTAATCACTAATGCCAGCCATAGACGATTCAAAAATCGGCCGATTTTTCGCACTTTTAGTGGGTTAATTGGTCGGCCATTTTTCGGGTTTTTCGCACATTTCTTTTTCGGTCATGTTGGAAAATTTGCGGCCGATTTTGACGATTGCACGATTTTCCCGGCAATGTTGGGCAAATCGGCCAATCCTTTTACCAATACAAAATCCGCGCATGAGCCGTGACCTGCAAGGGAGAGAAGTCATGGAGTGAATTCTATGATTTTGTTGGCCGATTTTTGTTACCATTGGTCGCAACGTTGGCTGACCGAACTGATTTTTTTTTTTTTCCGAAAAATCGTCCGATGTTCGACCCATCTATGGCCTGCATTAGCCACTGTGCTGCCCAAAGATAACAGAAGCTGGTTGTCTCTTCCCTTCAAAGAAAGTCACAGACATGGAAGATTTGTCCCAGAAAACTGCTGGAAAGTGACACCATGAAATCCAAAACCAAATTAGTTCCCACTAATGCAGGCCATAGACGGGGAGAAAAACGGCCGAAAATTCATCTGAAAGAATAATCGGGCGATTTTTGGATTGTTAGTGGGTGAATTTGTCGGCAGTTTTTCGTGATTCTGACACATTTTTTTAATCGGTGAAGTTGGAAAAAAATCGGCCGAATTTGCCGATTGGCCGATTTTTCACGGCAATGATGGTCAAATCGGCTGATCTTTTTATCGATTAAAAAAATGTGCATGAGCCATGACCTGCAAGAAGGAGGAAAAAGAAGAAACCGAAGAAGATGAAGACAAAAGAAAAAGAACATCCGTACTTTTAAATGTCAAATAGAATAGTGAAGTGTCCCTGCTGAAAGCTCCACTATTATATTTGACATTTAAAAGTATAGCAAAGTTGCAACATTGTATCTATTTGTATCCGCATAGGAACATCTGTATCCGAAATGGATACAAATAGATACAATGTTGCAACTTTGCTATACTTTTAAATGTCAAATATAATAGTGGAGCTTTCAGCAGGGACACTTCACTATTATATTTGCCGGCTGTAGACGGGACGAAAATCAGCCGACTTTTTTTTACCAATGGTGGTAACATCGGCTGATTGAACGACCGATTTTTTGTTTTCTAAAAAAAAAACAGTCGGTTTTCTCCCCGTATATGGCCTGCATAAGTCACCGGTCACACCTCTGTCATTTAAAATCGCGCAATCCGTGTGAGATTTTAGCATAATTTCAGGTGCGATTTCTGAAGACTTTATTGTGACTTGTGAATATTTTCAACAATTTCTTGCGATTTGCATTGTACTTTCCATTATATGCTATGTATGCAAAATCGCAATAAACTGCAGAAAGAGTAATGCAAGAACTACTTTAGATATGGTGCTGCAGCAAATCGCACATGTTAAGACACTGACATTCACATTCATTAGATGCGATTTCATAACCGGGCACTAAGGCTAGGTTCACAGCTATGCAGGTTGCGTTTGAGCCGTTTTTGCATTGCATGGTGCGTTTTGTGTTTTTGCACTTGCGTTTTTGATGCGTTTTTAAAAACATTTTCTTGTTGCTAGGCAGATTTAAAAAGCAAAACACAGCAAAAATGCAGCTAAAACCAATACATGCTTTTCTGCAGCATTTCCATTGAAGTCTATAGAACCAAAAATGCAACTGTTTGCGTTAACAAAAGTCCCTGACCCTTTCCAAAAAACACACCGGGTGAAAACGCACAGGTGTGAACATGTCCCATAAGAAATCATGTTATAGGGACTGTACTGCATTTCTGCAAAATGCTGCAGAAAACACTTAGGTGTGAACATAGGGTTTTTGATTAGTTAGAACTTCTCCCAGACTTTTTTTTGGCTGACTGTCCTGTTAGGGAAATTTCTTTTCACTTCCTGTTCAAGAGACTCTGTCGGAGATGAAAGGAAATGTCTCTAAAATGAAAGGAAATCTTTCCTTAAAGTGATTGTAAAGGCTCATATTTTTTTATACTTACCTTTTCTGTGTAATGGTTTTGCACAGAGCATCTCCGATCCTCCTCTTTTTGGGTCCCCAGCTGGTACACCAGGCCCCTTCCCTCTGCTGAGTGCCCCCAGAGCAAGCTGCTTGTTCTGGGGCACTCGTGCATGCTCGCTTCCGAGCCACCTCTGTGTGTCACAGAGCACGGCTTGCCCCCCCACTCCTCACTGTTATTGACAGCAGCTGGACCCAATGGCTTAGTCAATGAAGAGGTAGAGACCCGGGAGAGCTTCTGCTCTCATGCATATTGCTGGATTGGGCTCAGGCTGCACATTGAAAGTTTTTTACCTTCATGCATAGAATGCATGAAGGTGAAAAACTTTCAGGATTTAGAATCAATTTAAGCTGGCCATAAACAGATGGAAATTTGGGTGGTTCTGCCAGGGACTGGCCCAAGTTCAACCAGTGCATGGCTGTACCCACTTGGCAGAAGCTGATTGTCTGATGAAGACAAGCTGGAAAACCTCTGTCATTCTGCAGTTGCAGCCAATCAGCTGCTGATCAGTGTATTCTGACAGCTGGACTGCTAAAATGCCCTGGCAGGGGGGGATTACTCCATCCACCTCTCTTGTTTATTTTATTCATCCCACTGGCTGAATGAAAAAAAAACTACCAGTCTATGGCCAGTTTTAGACAGTTGTCACCAAAACTAGTGTCCCCAAATGAAGATTTTTCCCTTGTCTCCTGCTGCTGTGATAATTGTACCATTTTGGATTTCCCATCACTTTCAGGGCAGCACAGTGGCTAAATGGTTAGCACTCCCGCCTGGCAGTACTAGGGTCATTGTTTTGAATCCCAACCACGGCATCACCTGCCTGGAGTTTTCATGTTCTCCCTGTGCCAGCATGGATTTCCCATCGCTTTCAGGGCAGCACAGTGGCTAAATGGTTAGCACTCCTGCCTTGCAGTACTAGGGTCATTGTTTTGAATCCCAACCACGGCATCACCTGCCTGGAGTTTTCATGTTCTCCCTGTGCCTGCATGGATTTCCCATCACTTTCAGGGCAGCACAATGGCTAAATGGTTAGCACTCCCACCTGTCAGTACTCGGGTTGTTGGTTTGAATCCCAACCACGGCATCACCTCCCTGGAGTTTTAATGTTCTCTGTGTGCCTGCATGAATTTCCTCCAGGTACTCCGGTTTCCTCCCACACTACAAAGACATACTGGTAGATTAATTGGATCCTGTCTAAATTCTCTCTAGTATATGAATGTGAGTTAGGGACTTTAGATTGTACGCCCCTTGAGGGTTAGGGACTGATGTGAATGTACAATATATATGTAAAGCGCTGTGTAAAATAATCTTTCTGTTACTGGGTGTGATGAAGCGGTCAATCTTCCTAGTGGGGATACAGACAGCAATAAAAATCTGATATGGATAGGAATCCATGCACACACATAAACAAGAATCATGGTTTGTTCTCAAATATTTTTTATTTATTGGCAACAGTATAATGATCATTTCAATTTTGTAATTGAAGGACCCTGTCTGTGAGACACTAAAGACATCATATGGTCTCAGAATGTTGCTACATATATCCTAGGCAGACAAGCTTCAGGCTCCATTCACACTTGTGCGACTCTGAAGTTGCACAATTTCCAGTATGACTTTGGAGCGACTGTAAAACAGCTAATAAATTCTGATCTGCTGGTGTGAAAACAAAAGAGGCTTTAGTACTACGTTAACGCAGCAAATTTCACAAACTACCAGCACAGTGCATGTCCATTATCTATCGGACGTCGGAAGATCACATGACCACTTCAATGATCCACTGAGTCAGATCACACTGTGTACCAGGGCACAGCAAGCTGTGGTCCTCTTGTATGGTGTGATCTGACCCTTTGCAGCCCATCTCTATGCAGAACCGGTATTTCACTTTCAGTCGGGCACCAGAGGGTTTTATCAGAATTTGACTTACTATCTCATTGCATAATCTATTACATTTAGAAAAAAAAGATATCAAATTGAAAATATCTTAAGAGAACCACACACAGGCCAATTTGATCTTTAAAATGCTGCAGAGCAAGGGTGAAATCTTTTGACCAAATCTTAGCTGTAGGATCTAAAAAAATAAATAAATAGATAAATGTAAAGAAAATGAATAATGATAAATGTTTTGTGTGCTTAAAGTGTTACTAAACCCACAACAGTAAAATCAGCCTGCATATGCAGTAAAGCATTCTGAATACACTCACTGTGGAACCTAAGGGGTTAATCCTCTGTATTGTGTAAAAATGCTGTTTGATCCTGACTTCTCTGATCCTCCCCTTCTTCCAGTGCCCCCTTCTTATCTCTTGATAAGACATAACTTGTGGAGACACTCTACACATGCTCAGTTTGGTGTGCATTGCTAAAGAAGTTTTTGTTTCCTTTGAAGAGTGCATGTGATCAGCACAGGGCCAATCAGCAATCAGACAGAGGTCAGGGGTTCAGCATTATCCTAGAGCAGCAAAGAGAACTCCTCCTACAAGCTTTAACATGTGCCCTGCTGAACACTGATAAAAGTCACAAGGCTGCTGCTGAGAAAAGGTATTTAGCAGTTTGTATTTAGTAAAATAATTACATTTCCATGTTCTGTGTACTGTGGGAGACCAGATATAGTGAATGCAGGGTCCGGGGTTTAGTAACACTTTAAAATACTTTACTTTACAGCAGGGATATCAAACTCAATTTCACCGCAGGGAGCATAAGCGTTGTGGTTGCCCTCAAAAAGTCAGTATGCAACCGTCACATCACTGTGAAGGGTAGGTGCAGACCACCACAGAGCCCACTGATACTCCTGTAGCAGATCGTGCAAGTCTGCACTGTATTATTCTCATAATTATAAGCAGATGTCAAGAGCCCCCCCCACCATCAGAAGTCAAGAGTCCCCCCACCCTTTCTTACATCACAGTGCACACCCCTTACCTTGTGCTGCTGCCAAGAAGAAGCTGGGGGCAGAGCTGGGAAGCATAAAGTGCAGGGTCTGGAGGAGGACTGGAGGAGGGTTGGAGTCAGATGAGGGGATGCTGTGGCTGCACAGAGAGGCACAGGATCTGTAGGAGGGGTTCTGTCCTCCTCTCTGCTGCTGACTGCTGAGATGGGGGGGGGAAGTGGAGGGTGCAGAAATGAGCCTCTTCATGGCTGCACAGAGAAGCACAGGATCTGGAGGAGGAGTTCTGTTCTCCTCTCTGCTGCTGACTGCTGAGATGAAGTTGGGGTGGAAACGAGGGTCTGTAGCTGCAGAAGAGGTGTGAGGGCCACATGAAATTGTCTGACGGGCCGTATTCGCACATGTGCTCTGCATAGTTGTTGGTAGAGCCAAAGGTGATTCTAGCTGTATTAGTGCACTTACAACAACACTGCTGAGTATTGTCCATGATATTTTTTCCACTTAAATTTTTAGGACAAGCTTCTGGGGGTTGTTTGGACATTAGAGAAAGGGGTATACCCTGCGAGATTATTATTATACAGGATGTATATAGTGCCAACAGTTTGCTCAGCGCTTTACAATATAAAGGGAGACAATACAGTTCAATACAAGAGAGTTAGGAGTGTCCTGTTCCTTGGAGCTTACAATCTAACAGTAGAACATAAACACAACATAGAAAATACATAAAAGTACAGAAAGTCTATTATAAATCAAGTAGTTATCAGCAAGATGCAGAGCAATTCTATCAGCTACAAAAAATGAGGCTTAATCCTTAAAATCAAGTAGGCCTGTGCATCACAACATAATACCTATGAGATGAGATGTGGTTGATCATACACATGACATTTAGCAGTTAGTTTTGTTTTGTTTTTTATTGCAATGCAGCTATAAAGTTCACGTGTCCATTGTCTGGTGGAAGGAGGGGTTATGGAGGCCCTTTTTATAGCTAACATCCTGCGAGCAACAAATGGTGACCTAGGAAATGTTAGATATGCACTCCTAGGATGCAAAAGTCAAGATACAAGTAAGAGGGTTAATGTCCAGAACAGGGGTGGACTGACAACTCATGGGGCCCCCGGGCAATAGGGGATCATGGGGCCCCTGTGTCCTTGCCCAAACTCAAAAAAGCATATTAAAAAGGTACCAGGGGCATCTCATGGGGCCCCCTACTGACCCCGGGCCCTCAGGCAGTGCCTGAATTTCCAAATGGTCAGTCCGCCCCTGGTCCAGAATTGTATTGAAGACTTTAATGGTTGTCCCAGTATCTCCTTAGGCAGGCCATGCCTTTTTTATACGTTTTTTTTTTTTTGTTCTCAACCAGTGGCTTGAACGAAAAAAAAACAAGTGCTGAGTCTCCCATCCACACATTCGAGGTGGATGGTAGAATCTTTTCTGCTGTGCTATTATGTTCTCACGGTGGGGAGCCCTCCTCTCCATGAGAAGACAATGATAAGTGTTGCCAGCTACAGCCAGCGGCACTGATTGAGAGGAAAAGAAACCTGACAGGCTGGTTGTACAGAAGTCGATCTAGAGCAACTTCTGCACATCCAGCCTGCCCTTAGATGATTCAAGAGTTCAGTCCACCTATGGGCTTGCTGGTTGTACAGAAGTTGACCTCTCACATAGTCCTCCTGTAGCCAATATGCATTCATACGCCAATGCTTAATCCCAGCATGTGTACCCAGCTGCAGACCAACCTTTCTAATGTGGACAGTACCATATCAATATGAGAGAGTGTGCGATGAGTTTCTGAGTGGCAAAAGCATTCCGTAATCCCGGGGTTTCTGTGTCTCCAGACATCAACAAGTGCGTAGCTCTCCAGCCACCTTGAAAGTGATAGGGAAATCCCGGGAGTGCTTCCTTGATGGTCCAGAGCGACATCAGAAACATTAAAATCCCTCAGGAGTAGCAAAGGTCCATCAGCCACCGAATTAACCATAGCCAATAGTTCAGGAGTTCAGGTCCCGAAATTCCAGGACAGAAATTTCACAGATTGTGTCATAGACATAATGTTACAAATATCCGGCATAACAGATAACGTACCCTTCAGGCCCCAGGGTCATAGGGTCTTCCTATTATTATACAGGATTTATATAGCGCCAACAGTTTGAGCAGTGCTTTACAAAATTAAGGTAAACATTACAGTTACAATACAATTTGGTACAAGAGGAAACAGAGGGCCCTGTACCTAAATATTTTGCAGTAGTTCTAGGTACAGTATAAGAGAACATAATCAGGAAGGTAACATACTGAAAAAAAAACAGTCCCCAACTACCCCACCCCGCACACAGCCCCATCATGTTGAGTATTTTATACTCATGATGTGAATTGAATCGACCTCGGGGGTCAAAAGGTCTACTGTCAGAGTAAACTCATGAACTATAAGGTCCAATCCTCAGAGTTCCCAGAGGGAAAGAAGCTACAGAGTTGGCACGTGCGCACCAAAAATGACTTAAACTATCCACCAAAAAAGGGGGGGGGGAACATTGAACCAGAGCAACAATTAGTCCAGCACAGGACGTTTATAAAGGTCTGAAATGCTGCAAGGTAGAGGTATCTTATAATCGTCCTGACATTTCACCATTCAGCTGGATATACAATAATCGAAAGTCCCTGCTGGAATGCCTGAATTTCGATCAGTGTGTGGCAGTCCCTGCTTGACAGTAGTTGATTGTTTAAATCAATTTCTGTTGAAGGGACATGGCGGAAATGTTTCCATCGATCAATGTAATCAATGTATTCGGAGGGTGTCAGATGCAGCTGTCAAAGTATAATGTCCCAGCGAGTGGGGGATTCCTCCACTCACCCCATTTACATGGATGGAGGAATTTGCTCCCTTTTTTTTTGTTCAGTCTGCTGGCTGGCTGGGTTCACCCAGGTCATTGCTTGTTCATGTGGAGGAAGGAAAAAGCCTCCATCAAAGCAGGCTGATCCCACTCTTACCCTCCGGTCACATCGGTGCGACTTGGCATGCGATTTGGATGCCCTGCGACTTGAAAATTGCATGGCAAGTCGCACCCTATTGTCCACAATTGGAGCGATCATACCAGGGGCGGACTGACCATTTGGAAACTCGGGCACTACCCGAGGGCCGAGGTCAGTAGGGGGCCCCATGAGATGCCCCTGGTACCTTTTTCATAGGCTTTTTTGAGTTTGGGCAAGGACACAGGGGCCCCATGATCCCCTATTGCCCGGGGGCCCCATGAGTTTTCAGTCTGCCCCTGGGTCATACCAAGTTCCGACTTGGTCGGAGCCGCACTAATTTCCAAAGTAGCAGATGCACTACTTTTGGTGTGAATTGCATAGACATTTGTATCAGATGTCTTGAAAATTGCATGTTAAATCGGCGGGTCCCCTGACTTTGAAATTGTGTGACTTCACTGTAAGTCATACTATTTCAAAGTCGGGCTTGATGTGAACGGAGGGTAAGTCCTGGTTCACATTTGTGCAGGTGGTGCCGCTGCGGATCATCACGAAAATCTGTGCAGCCGCACGGAGGAATGTGGACCTGCGGGAGGGTGCCATTGCTTCTAATGGCACGCCGCCCGCACTGGAAAACGCAACCGTACTGGGAACTGAGTTTCCCATGCGGGCTGCGTTTTCAGAAGTGCAGGGACTTCTTCCCTGTGTGTTAAGGGGCACAGGAGTCCATTCAAATGAATGGGTGTTCGTGTCCGCACAAAACGCGACCCACACGGCCACATATGTGAACCAGGGGAAAAGCCCCAATACATTTAAAGTAGCCAGCATGTGGTTTAGCATTGTAGCACTCGCAAATCTGAAATCTCTATTTCGGGTGGAGTAGACCATTAGAAGACAGATGATGAGAATGAAGTAGAGGTGCTGTGCAATCTACACATGATAAGGTAAACCGCTAGATTTGGATCTAATGGTGTGTTTTAAAGATGCAGCAATTCCTGGGAACACAGCAATATTGTTGGTGGATTATTTCCAGCGAGGGCACAGTGCCCCAGTTAAACAGTAATCCCTCACCTCCTACTAAGCAGAGTGAACTTAATACTCCCAGATGAACTTTGCACAACTTGGCCCAGATCAGCAAAAAAAAAGCCAATTCTGGCTGGAAATCAGCTGTCTATTGAGGATGGAAGGCTGCACATCCCTGCCGTGACATAACATGTACAGTCATGTTTGTGTAAAGAGTCCTTGTGGTGAGACCACAACAACACAACACTGCTGAATGCGCTGTGCAGTCCCGGCCACCCTAAGCCAGATTCATGGGATCACACGACTTGCCCCAAACCACAATAAGCGAGGGCGATGAGGAACACGGGTCTTGTGATCCTCCAATGTCTGTCCAAATCACTTTTTGCTTCCCTTCCGCATTCTCCTAATTTAGGCAATAATTCATATCATCTGAGGATACAGTACACAGGCTATTGTCAGATAATTAGAAAATGAGAGAGAAAGAAAAGATGAAGAGGGAGAGAGTGTAGAACAGAAGTGCTCAACCTTTTGAAGAGCGATGGGGTTTTACCGCCCCCCCATATTGCAAATGTAAATGAGTCCTTTCTGTCCTGAGCCCCCTATAAGGCTGCTTTCACACTGATGGGCTGTGAGCCATAGACTTCTATTACTTCTTTACAGGTGTGGTTCACTTTCTGAAAGGGCACCAAACCATCAGGATATAACAGACGTCTATAGCAGGCCATAAATGGGTCAAATTCTGAACGATTTTTCGATCGAAAATCGAAAACATCATTTGTTCTGTAATCCGATGGTGCCGCCAATGATTTTGAAAATTGGTCATTTTTCACAAATTTTCCAGCATGCCTAATAAAATAAACGGAATGAGGAGGAACCACGAATTGTCCCACTAACAGAGCGAAAATTGGCTGATTATTCTTAGGTCAAATTTTCGAACTAAAAATTGTTTGAAAATTGACCCATGTATGGCTGGCCTAAGGCTCAGTAAGGCTATCCTGCAGGAAATCTGCAGATCAATGTGAAAGCAGCCTAATAACCCTTTTTTATAGGTGCTAATATGACCATTGCAAAAGCACAGTGTATGTAATGCTTAAGGCTGCATTCACACTTGCGCGTTTTGTAGCTTGAAGCTCTAAGCTCCAAAAAAGATCAAACTTAAAATTTCAATTGTTCTCTATTGTGCCTGTTCACACCTGATTGTGCAAAAAGGCACCTTAGAGAACAATAGATTTCTTAAGTTTGAGCATTTTTCTGGAGCTTTGAGCTTCAAGCTACAAAACTCTCAAGTGTGAATGCAGCCTAATACAATGACATTTTGCTCTTCGTGTCTGCTGGCATCACTCTCCAGGCTGCTAGAAATATGCCAGGCAAAGTACACTTTGGACAGGAACCGGTGCTACAGAGGAAGCATTGGCTTATGTGGCTCCAGCTCCCTCCGCAGACACCTGTTTCCTCTGTTGCCGACGTCGGCTCCATGCACTCTAATGCTCTGGGATGGCATTGATCTTGATCTGGGCTTGCGGACTAGCAATCTCAGAGCATGGGCACGTGCTTCCCTGGTTTAAAGTTGTGGGTCACATCAGACGGCTCAGTGGGCCACGGGTTGAGGACCCCTGGTCTCGAAGAAGAAAACAGGAGAGGAAGAGATAGGGAGAAGAAAGAGAATAAGAGAGAAACGGAGAGAAGAGAGGGAGAAGAGAGAAACAGATGGAGAGAAGAGAGGAAGAAGAAGAGAGAAACGGAGAGAATAGAGGGAGAAGAGAGAAACAGATGGAGAGAAGAGAGGGAGAAGAAGAGATTATGTCCACGTACTGATTATGTTCAGCCAACCTTAAAGCGGAGCTCCACCCAAAAGGGGAAGTTCCCTTTTAAAGACTGGTCCCCTGCTCCCCATTAAGGATTGGCACCTTTGGGGGGCGGGTACCGAATTTGACAGGTACTCGCTCCCACTTCCTCCCTCCCCATAGTCTTTTGGGACACATGACAGGTCCCAGAAGACTACAGGACCATTTATAAAGCTCAGTGCTGTGACAATCACGGCGTCAGACCCCCACCCTTCTCACCAAACTCGTGACCGAAAGACTAGCCAATCTAAAACCGCGCTGTCACGTGCGTAACAATGCCACACCCAGCTGCACTCTGCACAAAGATTTTCCAGCTAATGAACCACAATCTGTGTACATGCAGCCTGGGAGCTATTGTTACTGGGTCAGGTTAATTACGCAATTAACCCTTCACACTGCCACCACCTCCTTTTTGTACAGAGAAAGAGGAAACTCAGCAATATCAGCAATAACACTATGAAGTTGAATAATCGCCTGTATACCACTATCACCGCAGGCAGGGTATATAGAGGTTAAACACACACAGTAGGGCTCTTCAGAGACAGGGGTTCTTAGTTTGCATTAAAGAGCTTTAGAAACAGTTCAACACTTTCAGAAAGTAAGATTTATTACTAAATGGTAAAAAGTGTGCAATAAAAATATTTACAGAAAAAGATGTAGCCAATATATATATATAAATATACAGAGAGCAATAACACAGCAACGAGATAACAGAAAGAAGTTTAGATAGATAAAGTACTTGCTGTCAGCCTTGGTTTAGCAGATTAAGTTTCCTGAGCAAAAGGGCCTTTATCTCCCAAAGTTAGTTACGATGTGAAAAGGGAGAATTCTTCAAATTAGCTCAACTCAGCTTAGCTCTCTGCTCCAAGCATAACAGCTTTTCTAGGAACTCAGCAGGGTGTCTCCTTGAAGCAGAAAACCAATCGCCTCATTTGGGGAGGGTGTTGGGCGGAGACCCAAGCTAGAACCAAAATCCCTCCCAAGTTGATACCAGGGAAATAACGGTCCCTGGATACCTGTAACATTCTATGCACGAGTAGATTAATATGCAGAATCACCTGCCGAACGTCTAGATATGAAATATGACATACCTGCTGGGACCATTAAGGAGATATCATTTTCTGCTCTTCTGTAGATTCCAGCTTGGGGATGTAATATATCAGACGACTTGTATTAAAGTGACCGGTCTGAATATATGCCTGGTTTTTATGTAAGTCTTCCATATCTCCAGATATAAAATTATATGGAAAAGGGGATTTTTAAATGTGAGTCTGTTTTATGACTACCTGGAATGTCTTTGAAGCTCAGTGAAGGACTGATTTTATGGCTTTACGATATCCCAGATTGAGAAGCTAACAGACATCTGGGCACCAGCTAGGTTGGGATTTACAGCCATGGAGCTCTCCCACTGGGGCCTGTTGCCTTTTGAAATCAGCATACACACACAGACCACATTCCTGAGGGAGGGGGGAAATCAGAGGAGGGAGACTGATTTGGAAGTAGAAAATGATACAAGATGGAGGCCTTTGTCAAAATGGATGTTCGCATCCATCTCTGTGTGCACGATTGCTACAAGTGCTACTCGCGCATGCGCAGTATGTACCCGCCTGTGAAGCCGCAAGCTGTCACAACCGGGTGCCCACACTGAAGATGTCAGCGCCCAGAGAGAGAAGGCTGCCAGTAAAACGGGCTGCAGGGGACACACCGCGGGACCAAGGGACAGGTAAGTGGCTGTTTTTTAAAAGTCAGCAGCTTCAGTTTTTGTAGCTGCTGACTTTTATTTTTTGATAGCGTGAGTGGAACTTTAAAGTGTTACTAAACCCAGGACCCTGCATTCACTACAGTATATCTGGTCTCCCACAGTACACACAACATGGAAATGCAATTATTTTAGTAAATATAAACTGTTAAATACCTTTTCTCATCAGCAGTTAGAGCAGCTTGTGACTTCTATCAGTGTCCAGCAGAGCACATGTTAAAGCTTGTAGGAGGAATTTTCTTTCTGCTCTAGAAGGATGCAAAACCCCTGACCCTCTCTTTGGACTTTGATGATTGGCCCTGTGCTGATCACATGCACTCTCCCAAGAAAAAAAAACCCCTGTCTAGCAATACACACTAAACTGAGCATGTGCATGTGACTACGGGTTCAGCCTGTCTTATCAGCTGGACATCTGAACAAGAGGAAGGGCAGAGAAAACAGGATGAAACGGCCTTTTTACACAATGCGGAGGATTAACTCCGTAGATTCCACAGTGAGTATAACAAGCATGCTTTACTGCATATACAGACTGATTTTACTGTTGTGGGTTTAGTAACACTTTATTGCCAAAGTTTTAGACTTCATACAGTAGACGGAAGTAATAAATATTTAAATTCTTGCGAGCATTACAGCCCTCACGCTTGTGCTCACCTTTTTTCTGAAATCCCTGCCTCCAGCTACTGACATTCTGTGCCGTGGAATGGGACATTCCTGATTTTAGGGTGCAGTTATGGAAAATTACGTACATTTGATTTTTCTTCACTGAAACTGTCAATAAAAGTCACTCAAATCCTCATTGAAAAGAAACCGCACCCTGCTGCAAGGATAAATCATTTATCTGCAGGGGACTATGAAAAGTACTTTTACCCACCTGATCCTCCACCACCATAGACTTTCCCACAGTACTAGACTGGTCCCTGCAACCTATTCTACTCTGCAATGATTATTAGAAACACAAACTAAACTCCAGTAAAAATCCTTGGTATTCTTTATTATACCAAAAACAGCTGGACTGTGACGCATGTCAGCCACTCCGGGCCTTACTACATACCTACCTGTCAAGCAAAACAAGATATATTTATATACTGTTACATCCTGTGCTCCAGAACGAGGAATTACAAAACACTCTTATGCAGATAAAATCTCAGTGCCTGGGCATATAGATCTAATGACATGATTGCTGTTTGCTTGCATCATGCAAACAAGAAACAGATGTCAAGAGGCTGCAGGGAAAAATACAAAAAAAAAAAAAAAAAAAGGAAATAGATGCTAATAGCCTGCAGAAGGTCTGCTGAAAAAAAAAGAAAGTAGGTGCTAATAGGCTGCCGGAAATGTGCTGGAAAAAAATGAAAAAAAAAAATGAAAATGAAGATATCTCATTTAGGTACAAACTAACGTCCCAGTGGTGATTCAAGCCAAAAAGGACGCTAGAGCAAAGCCCAGACCTTCCTTCCAACCAGTGGCGGACTGACCATTTGGAAACTCGGGCACTGCCAGAGGGCCCGGGGTCAGTAGGGGGCCCCATGAGATGCCCCTGGTACCTTTTTCATAGGCTTTTTTGAGTTTGGGCAAGGACACAGGGGCCCCATGATCCCCTATTGCCCAGGGGCCCCATGAGTTGTCAGCCCGCCCCTGCTTCCAAGTAAACTGTGGTGCAGATCTTTTCCAGATTCCCCCCTACACTCCAGTGATCTATGGTTCTCTGACCAATGCAGCGATTATAGCCCCGCATTGGAGGTGAGGAAACCAAGGGACAAGCCACTGCTAGAACATAGGGAAGCACCATTGCCTGGGGAATGGAGGATCCGGTAATAAAAAAAATACTCTTAAGCAGGCCAAACATGCCTTGAATTCCGAGCGATTTTTCGATTAAAAATCAAAAACATCGTTCGTTCTGTAATCCGATGGTGTCACCCATGATTTTGAAAATCTGCAGTTTTTCATGAGTTTTCCAGCATGCTCGATAAACCAAATGGAGAGGAACCATGAAAATCGGCCGGTGCCATTGCCCCACTTAGGCTGACTATACAACTTTCTGACCAATTTTTGCCCAATTTTCTTTAGATTCACCTTCAACTATGTAGTGCAAGGGCCTGCCTAATTGGATACAATTGAAAGTGTTGTTTAGGTTTGACCTCATATTATATGGTTTTTGATAAATCTAAAGCAATTTTCTAAAGAAAATTGTATAGTGTATGGCCAGCCTAAGAGAGCAAAAATCGTCCAATTATTCTTAGGTTTGATTTTTGAACAAAAAATCGTTCGAAAATCGACCCATGTATGGCCGGCCTTACAATCTCCTAAACTAAATGAGCCGGTAACCCTTGTAGGGCTAGCAGAGCCCCACTGCAAGGGATGACTTCTTAATTTTCCTGGAGTTCAGCTTTAAGGAATTTGCTACAAATACCCAGCAGTACAGATGGTGATGCTATTTTTCCGCACGCAGTACACGTAAGCTCAGACAATACACAGCGACATGCATGTGAGAAAAACAAATATTATGGTCGTGCGCCTGTGAACTGGCCCTAGTCTGATACTAAGGCTTACCTGGAGAACTATACAAACAATGATCTCAGCTGTACCTCCTGCACACCTCTCCCAAAGGTGCTAAGGAACGTTTAGCCAGGACGGCCATACATAGCACCGATTACCAGGGACTTCTAATGCTCCTGGTTTGGGACCTCACACACTGCTCATTTTTAACCATTTCAATACCGGGCAATTTTACACCTTCCCGCCCAGGCCATTTTTTTCAGGTTTCAGCGCTCTCACACTTTGAATGACAATTGCGCGGTCATACAACAATATACCCAAACTAAAATTTTATCATTTTCTTCACACAACTAGAGCTTTCTTTTGGTGGTATTTAATCACCGCTGGGGTTTTTATTTTTTGCTAAATTAACAAAAAAAGACCAAAAATTTTGAAAAAAAACACGTTTTTCTTTGTTTCTGTTATAAAAGTTTACAAATAAATAATTGTTCTTCATAAATTTAGGCCGAGATGTATTCTGCTACATGTCTTTGGTGAAAATAACCCAAATTAGGATGTATTTTTTAGTTTGTAGGAAAGTTATAGAGTTCACAAACTATGGTATAGATCTGAATATTGATCAATCCTGAAGTACTGACAGCCAATCTAATTTTTTGAGGTCCAAGAATGTCAGAACAGTACAGATATCCCCCAAATGACCCCTTTTTGCAGAGTAGACAGTCCGCCGTACTTCATAAGAGGAATGGTGAGTTTTTTGAAGTTGTATTTGTTTTGGTCATAATTTTTCGGAAAATGAAAAAATTAAAAAAATTATTTTCACTATTTTTTTTTTTTACATACTGTCACCAGTGCAGTACAGCGTCATCATATAACTGGCATGGCGGTGATCAGGGACACTGACTGGTGAGAGTATGAAAAAAAAAATATATATATATTTTTTATTTTTTTTTATTTTTTTATTATTTTTTATTACATTTTTTTAAATTTGTTTTAAGATTTTGTTTTCATATTTTACTATGACCAAAGTAGTACAATGTTACCATAGTAACATTGTACTACTTTGGGGAAGTGATCAGTATTTTTTTTTTTTACACAAAGAATTACTTTGCTATAAGCAAGCATTTACCTGAATGACATTGATTCATTCAGGTTTTTTTTTTTTTTTTTGTGCTTAGCTGTGATTTGGCCACAGCTAATCACATGACATGTGCATGTGACCTGCTGTGACCATTCACAGCTAGGCACTAGTATACAATGGATGTCATGAATGAAGCCATCCATTGTATACAACTGTCATGTGACCTGCTGTGATTGGTCACAGCAGGTCACATGGTACCGGCAACGAGGGCCGGTACTCAGATCTGTCATCGGCCGTGTCTGAGGTACACGGCCGGTGACAGATTGCGCCACTGCGCGGTTCTGCAACCGCGTGAAATGCGCATGTGCAGGAGGACGCCAAATGGCGTACACCCCGGAAAGCTAGAGCATTTTTGCGGCCGCCAAACGGCTATAGGCCGGGCGGCTAATGGTTAACATCTGCTTTACTACATTTGGCCATACGCTGGGCTGAATAAGAAAGAAAAAATGCATAGATTTCCATCATCCTTACTCTTACCCTCTTGTAAAAAAAGGGTATTCAGGTAAGAGTAAAGATGACTGATGGATAAAGGTGTACACACGCTGGAGTGGATTTTGCACACGTTGGCACAATTTTTGTAAATGTGTTTTGTTATGTTGAATATCATGCGTTGTCGATAATGCACTATATGTGATTTATATTTTTTTTTAGGGCACTAAGAGGAGGAAGAGGATTCTTTGCACTTGTGGAAGAAGAATATTCACTAAGGAAATATTAGTATCACTGTGTGAGGGACCGCCGAACGGCACCACTAGCACTCCACTGGTCAGGCGTGCCCAGAGCGCGGAGTCTAAGCCCCAGGGTACTTGTTCACCAGGTCCCCTGATGGTGGGGATGGACTTGTAGTACCCCGAGACCAGGTCGCCACTACTGAGCACACCTGTCAGTGGTAGGGGTGTTCGCCAGGGGCTCCAACCAGGGAGAGCCAGATGTGAGGAGGTCGGGTGACCCCGATGGGATGGATGGATGAATGGCTGAGCGAGTGCGAAGTCAGACAGGCCGAGTTGGTAACGTAGAGGACGGTAAGGTACAAGGGAGCAGGCAGAGAATCGTCGGGTCACACGCCAGGTCAGCAACAGTAGGTCAGATCTAATGAGGGGCATCCAGGGAGAGAGGTCAGGCAAAGCAAGGGTCTGGGCAGGAGAAATCAGCAGGTCAAGAACAATCCGGGTCAATAAACTTACAAGGCACAGGTTCAGAATCACAGGAAGCAGGTAAGACCAGAAGGCAACGAAATGACAGCTCAGGGACATTTAAATATCCCGCCCTGCGCTGCCATTGGTGCCCAGCGGGCGGCCGCGGCATCTACTGCGCATGCGCGAACTCGAACGCCGCGGCCGGCCCGGACCTAGTGCCCGTGTACAGGGCGGAGCAGTGCGCCTGCGCCGGGACCATCGCGGCAGGGATCGAGGGGATCCCTGACATTGCCCCCCCCCTACGGGCAACCTCCGGATGCCCACCCGATCTCTCCACCACGGGTGATCACAAAGAAACCTCCGGACAAGTCTAGGTGCATGGACATTATGGGCTGGTTGCCACGAATTGTCCTCAGGGCCGTAGCCCTTCCACTTGATGAGAAATTGGGTCTGGTCAGGATTGCCTCCACCTCGAATTCTTCTTCCTCTTCAACCGTTACGGCCTCCGGGGGCCTGGATTCCCGTTCCGGGAAGGCATCAGGGACTACCGGCTTCAACAGGGACACGTGGAAGACAGGGTGGATCTTGAGTGTCTCAGGGAGAACAAGTTCATAGGCCACTTCATTGACCATCCGTTTGATGCAAAAAGGGCCTATAAATTTAGGTCCCAACTTTTTTGACGGGCAGAGCATCTTCAAGTTCGATGTAGCCAGCCAAACCTTCTCTCCGGGCCGCAACACCAGATCCCCTCTTCGCTTCCTATTAAAAGCTCTCTTGTAGTCTTCTTGGGCTTGACGGATGGCTTCCTGTAGTTTTTTATTGTTTGAAGTGAAAAAGGTTAGTGCATCCTGTGTCGCTGGAATTGGGCATTCCGGGACTAAATCCGGGAGGAAGACAGGATGAAACCCATAGTTGGAGAAGAACGGGGAGTGCCCTGTTGCTGAATGGCAAGCATTGTTGTACGCGAATTCCGCCAAAGGGAGAAGTGGCACCCAGTCGTCCTGAGAGAATGAAATGTAGCATCGCAGGTATTGCTCTAGGGTCTGATTGGTCCTTTCGGTCTGACCATTGGTCTGAGGGTGAAATGCCGAGGAAAGGGATAGCTTGATATCCAGGGCTTTGCACAATGCCCTCCAAAATCTCGAGGTAAACTGCACCCCTCGGTCCGAGACGATGTCTTCGGGAACCCCATGCAGTCTAACAACCTCTCGAATAAAAACTTGTGCCGTCTCGGCTGCTGATGGAGTCTTCCGTAAAGGAATGAAATGGGCCATCTTGGATAAGCGGTCCACGACCACGAGAATTGCTGTGTGGTCCAGTGAAGGTGGAAGCTCGACTATAAAGTCCATAGAGATTTTCTGCCAGGGCCGTTCAGGGATGGGTAATGGACGTAGCAGGCCCCACGCCTTATTTCTTGAAGGCTTGTTCCGCTGGCAGATGGCACAGGAGCCCTCGTAACTTTTACAATCCTTGGCCATGTCCGGCCACCAGAAGGAACGTCGGAGAAGTTCCAGGGTCTTGACCGGGCCAAAATGTCCTGCCATCGGGTGGTCATGGCAATGTCCCAAGACTAAGGTTCGGGCATCCTCCGGCACCACAATCCGGTCCTCCCTCCATAGGAGTCCCCCCTTGTTCTGGAGGGGCGCCCCATCGGAGGTAGACATCGCTGTGGACGCTCTCAGGATCTCGGAGCGAAGGTTCGTCTGGAGGGCCAAGAAGTTTCCCGCAGGCAGAATAGTGTCAGGTACTGGGATCTCCTTGGCGTCCTCGTACATACGTGACAACTAGAGATGAGCGAATCGAAGTATCCGAAGTGGAATTCGAGTCGAATATCTGAAAAATTTCGATTCGTGCCGAATCCGAAAAATAGCCTAATTCGGACGCGCAAATCGAAATTTTTCAGAAAATGGCGGCTGACATGTGCGGCGACGGAGCGGGGATGTCTGGGAAGGCGCGCAGACAAGGCGCGCTGACCCATAATGCATGCCTCAACTACATGTGATCGCATCAGCCTATCAGCAGCCAGCCAGCCAGCACTGTGTAATGGTCGAGCTATAAATAGCGGCCATTTTGGAATTCTTCATTTGCCTGCAGTTATTGAACAGAGGCAGACCGCTCTGTACTAGGGACAGGGACAGAGTTAGGGCCACAGAAACGATAATTGGGGACAGAGAAAAGTTACTTAGGGACAGAGAACCATTACTCAGGGACACAGACTTGTTAATGAGGGCCACAGAATCGTTATTTAGGGACAAAGAAACGCTAGTTAGGGCCACAGAATTCATAATCAGGGACAGACAGAATTGTTACTCAGTGCCAGAGAATTGTTACTTAGGGCCACAGAAACGTTATTAGGGCCACAGAATTGTTACTCAGGGACAGACAGAATTGTTACTGAGTGCCAGAGAATTGTTACTCAGGGACAGACAGAATTGTTACTGAGTGCCAGAGAATTGTTACTTAGGGCCACAGAAACTTTAATTAGGGCCACAGAATTTTTACTCAGGGACAGACAGAATTGTTACTCAGTGCCAGAGAATTGTTACTCAGGGACAGACAGAATTGTTACTGAGTGCCAGAGAATTGTTACTCAGGGCCACAGAAACTTTACTTAGGGCCACAGAATTTTTACTCAGGGACAGACAGAATTGTTACTGAGTGCCAGAGAATTGTTACTCAGGGACAGACAGAATTGTTACTGAGTGCCAGAGAATTGTTACTTAGGGCCACAGAAACTTTACTTAGGGCCACAGAATTGTTACTCGCACAGACACAGAATTGTTACTCGCACAGACACAGAATTGTTACTGAAGGCCACAGAACTGTTACTTAGGGCCACAGAATTGTTACTCGCACAGACACAGAATTGTTACTCGCACAGACACAGAACTGTTACTGAGGGCCACAGAACTGTTACTTAGGGACAAAGAAACGCTAGTTAGGGCCACAGAATTCATACTCAGGGACAGACAGAATTGTTACGGAGTGCCAGAGAATTGTTACTCAGGGACAGACAGAATTGTTACGGAGTGCCAGAGAATTGTTACTCAGGGACAGACAGAATTGTTACTGAGTGCCAGAGAATTGTTACTTAGGGCCACAGAAACTTTAATTAGGGCCACAGAATTTTTACTCAGGGACAGACAGAATTGTTACTGAGTGCCAGAGAATTGTTACTCAGGGACAGACAGAATTGTTACCGAGTGCCAGAGAATTGTTACTCAGGGACAGACAGAATTGTTAATGAGTGCCAGAGAATTGTTACTTAGGGCCACAGAAACTTTAATTAGGGCCACAGAATTTTTACTCAGGGACAGACAGAATTGTTACTGAGTGCCAGAGAATTGTTACTCAGGGACAGACAGAATTGTTACCGAGTGCCAGAGAATTGTTACTCAGGGACAGACAGAATTGTTACTGAGTGCCAGAGAATTGTTACTTAGGGCCACAGAAACTTTCATTAGGGCCACAGAATTTTTACTCAGGGACAGACAGAATTGTTACTGAGTGCCAGAGAATTGTTACTCAGGGACAGACAGAATTGTTACGGAGTGCCAGAGAATTGTTACTCAGGGACAGACAGAATTGTTACTGAGTGCCAGAGAATTGTTACTTAGGGCCACAGAAACTTTAATTAGGGCCACAGAATTTTTACTCAGGGACAGACAGAATTGTTACTCAGTGCCAGAGAATTGTTACTCAGGGACAGACAGAATTGTTACTGAGTGCCAGAGAATTGTTACTCAGGGACAGACAGAATTGTTACCGAGTGCCAGAGAATTGTTACTCAGGGACAGACAGAATTGTTAATGAGTGCCAGAGAATTGTTACTTAGGGCCACAGAAACTTTAATTAGGGCCACAGAATTTTTACTCAGGGACAGACAGAATTGTTACTGAGTGCCAGAGAATTGTTACTCAGGGACAGACAGAATTGTTACCGAGTGCCAGAGAATTGTTACTCAGGGACAGACAGAATTGTTACTGAGTGCCAGAGAATTGTTACTTAGGGCCACAGAAACTTTCATTAGGGCCACAGAATTTTTACTCAGGGACAGACAGAATTGTTACTGAGTGCCAGAGAATTGTTACTCAGGGACAGACAGAATTGTTACTGAGTGCCAGAGAATTGTTAATTAGGGCCACAGAAACTTTAATTAGGCCCACAGAATTTTTACTCAGGGACAGACAGAATTGTTACTGAGTGCCAGAGAATTGTTACTCAGGGACAGAGAGAATTGTTACTGAGTGCCAGAGAATTGTTACTTAGGGCCACAGAAACTTTAATTAGGCCCACAGAATTTTTACTCAGGGACAGACAGAATTGTTACTGAGTGCCAGAGAATTGTTACTCAGGGACAGACAGAATTGTTACCGAGTGCCAGAGAATTGTTACTCAGGGACAGACAGAATTGTTACTGAGTGCCAGAGAATTGTTACTTAGGGCCACAGAAACTTTAATTAGGGCCACAGAATTTTTACTCAGGGACAGACAGAATTGTTACGGAGTGCCAGAGAATTGTTACTCAGGGACAGACAGAATTGTTACGGAGTGCCAGAGAATTGTTACTCAGGGCCACAGAAACTTTACTTAGGGCCACAGAATTTTTACTCAGGGACAGACAGAATTGTTACTGAGTGCCAGAGAATTGTTACTCAGGGACAGACAGAATTGTTACGGAGTGCCAGAGAATTGTTACTCAGGGACAGACAGAATTGTTACTGAGTGCCAGATAATTGTTACTTAGGGCCACAGAAACTTTAATTAGGGCCACAGAATTTTTACTCAGGGACAGACAGAATTGTTACTGAGTGCCAGAGAATTGTTACTCAGGGACAGACAGAATTGTTACCGAGTGCCAGAGAATTGTTACTCAGGGACAGACAGAATTGTTACTGAGTGCCAGAGAATTGTTACTTAGGGCCACAGAAACTTTAATTAGGGCCACAGAATTTTTACTCAGGGACAGACAGAATTGTTACTGAGTGCCAGAGAATTGTTACTCAGGGACAGACAGAATTGTTACGGAGTGCCAGAGAATTGTTACTCAGGGCCACAGAAACTTTACTTAGGGCCAGAGAATTTTTACTCAGGGACAGACAGAATTGTTACTGAGTGCCAGAGAATTGTTACTCAGGGACAGACAGAATTGTTACGGAGTGCCAGATAATTGTTACTCAGGGCCCCAGAAACTTTACTTAGGGCCACAGAATTTTTACTCAGGGACAGACAGAATTGTTACTGAGTGCCAGAGAATTGTTACTCAGGGACAGACAGAATTGTTACTGAGTGCCAGAGAATTGTTACTCAGGGACAGACAGAATTGTTACTGAGTGCCAGATAATTGTTACTCAGGGCCCCAGAAACTTTACTTAGGGCCACAGAATTTTTACTCAGGGACAGACAGAATTGTTACTGAGTGCCAGAGAATTGTTACTCAGGGACAGACAGAATTGTTACTGAGTGCCAGAGAATTGTTACTTAGGGCCACAGAAACTTGAATTAGGGCCACAGAATTTTTACTCAGGGACAGACAGAATTGTTACTGAGTGCCAGAGAATTGTTACTCAGGGACAGACAGAATTGCTACGGAGTGCCAGAGAATTGTTACTCAGGGACAGACAGAATTGTTACTGAGTGCCAGAGAATTGTTACTTAGGGCCACAGAAACTTTAATTAGGGCCACAGAATTTTTACTCAGGGACAGACAGAATTGTTACTGAGTGCCAGAGAATTGTTACTCAGGGACAGACAGAATTGTTACCGAGTGCCAGAGAATTGTTACTCAGGGACAGACAGAATTGTTACTGAGTGCCAGAGAATTGTTACTTAGGGCCACAGAAACTTTAATTAGGGCCACAGAATTTTTACTCAGGGACAGACAGAATTGTTACGGAGTGCCAGAGAATTGTTACTCAGGGACAGACAGAATTGTTACGGAGTGCCAGAGAATTGTTACTCAGGGCCACAGAAACTTTACTTAGGGCCACAGAATTTTTACTCAGGGACAGACAGAATTGTTACTGAGTGCCAGAGAATTGTTACTCAGGGACAGACAGAATTGTTACGGAGTGCCAGAGAATTGTTACTCAGGGACAGACAGAATTGTTACTGAGTGCCAGAGAATTGTTACTTAGGGCCACAGAAACTTTAATTAGGGCCACAGAATTTTTACTCAGGGACAGACAGAATTGTTACTGAGTGCCAGAGAATTGTTACTCAGGGACAGACAGAATTGTTACGGAGTGCCAGAGAATTGTTACTCAGGGACAGACAGAATTGTTACTGAGTGCCAGAGAATTGTTACTTAGGGCCACAGAAACTTTAATTAGGGCCACAGAATTTTTACTCAGGGACAGACAGAATTGTTACTGAGTGCCAGAGAATTGTTACTCAGGGACAGACAGAATTGTTACGGAGTGCCAGAGAATTGTTACTCAGGGACAGACAGAATTGTTACTGAGTGCCAGAGAATTGTTACTTAGGGCCACAGAAACTTTAATTAGGGCCACAGAATTTTTACTCAGGGACAGACAGAATTGTTACTGAGTGCCAGAGAATTGTTACTCAGGGACAGACAGAATTGTTACGGAGTGCCAGAGAATTGTTACTCAGGGCCACAGAAACTTTACTTAGGGCCACAGAATTTTTACTCAGGGACAGACAGAATTGTTACTGAGTGCCAGAGAATTGTTACTCAGGGACAGACAGAATTGTTACGGAGTGCCAGAGAATTGTTACTTAGGGCCACAGAAACTTTAATTAGGGCCACAGAATTTTTACTCAGGGACAGACAGAATTGTTACTGAGTGCCAGAGAATTGTTACTCAGGGACAGACAGAATTGTTACTGAGTGCCAGAGAATTGTTACTTAGGGCCACAGAAACTTTCATTAGGGCCACAGAATTTTTACTCAGGGACAGACAGAATTGTTACTGAGTGCCAGAGAATTGTTACTCAGGGACAGACAGAATTGTTACGGAGTGCCAGAGAATTGTTACTCAGGGACAGACAGAATTGTTACTGAGTGCCAGAGAATTGTTACTTAGGGCCACAGAAACTTTAATTAGGGCCACAGAATTTTTACTCAGGGACAGACAGAATTGTTACTCAGTGCCAGAGAATTGTTACTCAGGGACAGACAGAATTGTTACTGAGTGCCAGAGAATTGTTACTCAGGGACAGACAGAATTGTTACCGAGTGCCAGAGAATTGTTACTCAGGGACAGACAGAATTGTTAATGAGTGCCAGAGAATTGTTACTTAGGGCCACAGAAACTTTAATTAGGGCCACAGAATTTTTACTCAGGGACAGACAGAATTGTTACTGAGTGCCAGAGAATTGTTACTCAGGGACAGACAGAATTGTTACCGAGTGCCAGAGAATTGTTACTCAGGGACAGACAGAATTGTTACTGAGTGCCAGAGAATTGTTACTTAGGGCCACAGAAACTTTCATTAGGGCCACAGAATTTTTACTCAGGGACAGACAGAATTGTTACTGAGTGCCAGAGAATTGTTACTCAGGGACAGACAGAATTGTTACTGAGTGCCAGAGAATTGTTAATTAGGGCCACAGAAACTTTAATTAGGCCCACAGAATTTTTACTCAGGGACAGACAGAATTGTTACTGAGTGCCAGAGAATTGTTACTCAGGGACAGAGAGAATTGTTACTGAGTGCCAGAGAATTGTTACTTAGGGCCACAGAAACTTTAATTAGGCCCACAGAATTTTTACTCAGGGACAGACAGAATTGTTACTGAGTGCCAGAGAATTGTTACTCAGGGACAGACAGAATTGTTACCGAGTGCCAGAGAATTGTTACTCAGGGACAGACAGAATTGTTACTGAGTGCCAGAGAATTGTTACTTAGGGCCACAGAAACTTTAATTAGGGCCACAGAATTTTTACTCAGGGACAGACAGAATTGTTACGGAGTGCCAGAGAATTGTTACTCAGGGACAGACAGAATTGTTACGGAGTGCCAGAGAATTGTTACTCAGGGCCACAGAAACTTTACTTAGGGCCACAGAATTTTTACTCAGGGACAGACAGAATTGTTACTGAGTGCCAGAGAATTGTTACTCAGGGACAGACAGAATTGTTACGGAGTGCCAGAGAATTGTTACTCAGGGACAGACAGAATTGTTACTGAGTGCCAGATAATTGTTACTTAGGGCCACAGAAACTTTAATTAGGGCCACAGAATTTTTACTCAGGGACAGACAGAATTGTTACTGAGTGCCAGAGAATTGTTACTCAGGGACAGACAGAATTGTTACCGAGTGCCAGAGAATTGTTACTCAGGGACAGACAGAATTGTTACTGAGTGCCAGAGAATTGTTACTTAGGGCCACAGAAACTTTAATTAGGGCCACAGAATTTTTACTCAGGGACAGACAGAATTGTTACTGAGTGCCAGAGAATTGTTACTCAGGGACAGACAGAATTGTTACGGAGTGCCAGAGAATTGTTACTCAGGGCCACAGAAACTTTACTTAGGGCCAGAGAATTTTTACTCAGGGACAGACAGAATTGTTACTGAGTGCCAGAGAATTGTTACTCAGGGACAGACAGAATTGTTACGGAGTGCCAGATAATTGTTACTCAGGGCCCCAGAAACTTTACTTAGGGCCACAGAATTTTTACTCAGGGACAGACAGAATTGTTACTGAGTGCCAGAGAATTGTTACTCAGGGACAGACAGAATTGTTACTGAGTGCCAGAGAATTGTTACTCAGGGACAGACAGAATTGTTACTGAGTGCCAGATAATTGTTACTCAGGGCCCCAGAAACTTTACTTAGGGCCACAGAATTTTTACTCAGGGACAGACAGAATTGTTACTGAGTGCCAGAGAATTGTTACTCAGGGACAGACAGAATTGTTACTGAGTGCCAGAGAATTGTTACTTAGGGCCACAGAAACTTGAATTAGGGCCACAGAATTTTTACTCAGGGACAGACAGAATTGTTACTGAGTGCCAGAGAATTGTTACTCAGGGACAGACAGAATTGCTACGGAGTGCCAGAGAATTGTTACTCAGGGACAGACAGAATTGTTACTGAGTGCCAGAGAATTGTTACTTAGGGCCACAGAAACTTTAATTAGGGCCACAGAATTTTTACTCAGGGACAGACAGAATTGTTACTGAGTGCCAGAGAATTGTTACTCAGGGACAGACAGAATTGTTACCGAGTGCCAGAGAATTGTTACTCAGGGACAGACAGAATTGTTACTGAGTGCCAGAGAATTGTTACTTAGGGCCACAGAAACTTTAATTAGGGCCACAGAATTTTTACTCAGGGACAGACAGAATTGTTACGGAGTGCCAGAGAATTGTTACTCAGGGACAGACAGAATTGTTACGGAGTGCCAGAGAATTGTTACTCAGGGCCACAGAAACTTTACTTAGGGCCACAGAATTTTTACTCAGGGACAGATAGAATTGTTACTGAGTGCCAGAGAATTGTTACTCAGGGACAGACAGAATTGTTACGGAGTGCCAGAGAATTGTTACTCAGGGACAGACAGAATTGTTACTGAGTGCCAGAGAATTGTTACTTAGGGCCACAGAAACTTTAATTAGGGCCACAGAATTTTTACTCAGGGACAGACAGAATTGTTACTGAGTGCCAGAGAATTGTTACTCAGGGACAGACAGAATTGTTACGGAGTGCCAGAGAATTGTTACTCAGGGACAGACAGAATTGTTACTGAGTGCCAGAGAATTGTTACTTAGGGCCACAGAAACTTTAATTAGGGCCACAGAATTTTTACTCAGGGACAGACAGAATTGTTACTGAGTGCCAGAGAATTGTTACTCAGGGACAGACAGAATTGTTACGGAGTGCCAGAGAATTGTTACTCAGGGACAGACAGAATTGTTACTGAGTGCCAGAGAATTGTTACTTAGGGCCACAGAAACTTTAATTAGGGCCACAGAATTTTTACTCAGGGACAGACAGAATTGTTACTGAGTGCCAGAGAATTGTTACTCAGGGACAGACAGAATTGTTACGGAGTGCCAGAGAATTGTTACTCAGGGCCACAGAAACTTTACTTAGGGCCAGAGAATTTTTACTCAGGGACAGACAGAATTGTTACTGAGTGCCAGAGAATTGTTACTCAGGGACAGACAGAATTGTTACGGAGTGCCAGAGAATTGTTACTTAGGGCCACAGAAACTTTAATTAGGGCCACAGAATTTTTACTCAGGGACAGACAGAATTGTTACTGAGTGCCAGAGAATTGTTACTCAGGGACAGACAGAATTGTTACGGAGTGCCAGAGAATTGTTACTCAGGGCCACAGAAACTTTACTTAGGGCCAGAGAATTTTTACTCAGGGACAGACAGAATTGTTACTGAGTGCCAGAGAATTGTTACTCAGGGACAGACAGAATTGTTACGGAGTGCCAGATAATTGTTACTCAGGGCCCCAGAAACTTTACTTAGGGCCACAGAATTTTTACTCAGGGACAGACAGAATTGTTACTGAGTGCCAGAGAATTGTTACTCAGGGACAGACAGAATTGTTACTGAGTGCCAGAGAATTGTTACTCAGGGACAGACAGAATTGTTACGGAGTGCCAGAGAATTGTTACTCAGGGCCACAGAAACTTTACTTAGGGCCAGAGAATTTTTACTCAGGGACAGACAGAATTGTTACTGAGTGCCAGAGAATTGTTACTCAGGGACAGACAGAATTGTTACGGAGTGCCAGAGAATTGTTACTTAGGGCCACAGAAACTTTAATTAGGGCCACAGAATTTTTACTCAGGGACAGACAGAATTGTTACTGAGTGCCAGAGAATTGTTACTCAGGGACAGACAGAATTGTTACGGAGTGCCAGAGAATTGTTACTCAGGGCCACAGAAACTTTACTTAGGGCCAGAGAATTTTTACTCAGGGACAGACAGAATTGTTACTGAGTGCCAGAGAATTGTTACTCAGGGACAGACAGAATTGTTACGGAGTGCCAGATAATTGTTACTCAGGGCCCCAGAAACTTTACTTAGGGCCACAGAATTTTTACTCAGGGACAGACAGAATTGTTACTGAGTGCCAGAGAATTGTTACTCAGGGACAGACAGAATTGTTACTGAGTGCCAGAGAATTGTTACTTAGGGCCACAGAAACTTTACTTAGGGCCACAGAATTGTTTCTCGCACAGACACAGAATTGTTACTCGCACAGACACAGAATTGTTACTGAGGGCCACAGAACTGTTACTTGGGGCCACAGAAACGTTAATCAGGGACACAGAATTGTTACTGAGGGCCACAGAACTGTTACTTAGGGCCACAGAATTGTTACTCGCACAGACACAGAATTGTTACTCAGGGACACAGAATTGTTACTCAGGGACACATAATCGTTTAATTAAAGAGTATGTCAGACAACATGCAGAGGAGTGGCAGAGGAGGCAATGTTTTAGGAGCGAGCAGACGTGGCAGCAGAGGAAGGGGTCGAGGCAGCACTATTCGCAGCCAGAGGCCAGTGCTCCCGGTGTCATCCAGCGGTCGTGTCTCCACCGACAACCCTGCCGTCGTCGATTGGTTGGCTCGGTCGTCTTCCTCTTCCCAGGTCACCTCTGACACCTACAGCCAACGGTCGGTGGGTACGTCAGACACAACCGTTAGTTGGCATGGCCCGGGACCAAGCCCACTGAAATCACGTGTCCTCTACCTGCCCCTGTCCTTTGGTGTTCCCTCACCAAGCGAAGTATCGCATGCTGTGGGCTCAGCCCCACTGTACAGTGAGGAAGAGCTAACAGAGGGCGGTCAGGAACGGGGGGAGACATCCGCCTTTTCAGCAGCCAGGCGAAGAAGTAGTGGCGAGGAGAGTGGCTCGGTAGCCGGTCTAGAGACAGGTCTGTCTCCTGACCCAGACGCAGCCGAGGGGGCTAGTAGTGAGGCGGAGACCCTACTTGATGATGAGGAGGTTGATCGCACTTGGCAGCCTCGTCGTCATCAGGCAATTTCTTCCGCATCATCAGGAGAAGAGGGTGGCAGCTTGGCAGCGAGCAAAACAGTCGGTGGGTTGCCCAGGAGACAGCAGCAGGGTCGCAGCAGTGTCAGTGGAGCCAAACGGCCACGGAGTAGAGCACCAGCTCCACTGCAGCCTACCACCACGGCCAGTAGTGGTGCCGGTGTGCACGGAGGAAGCAGCAGTCAGCCAGTGAGGAGTATCGGGGGCAAAGTTTCCTACTCGGCGGTGTGGCAATTTTTCGTCAAGCCGCCCGAGGAAGTAAACGTAGCCGTATGTCGACTATGTGGCCAGAAAGTCAAGCGTGGCCAGGGGGCCCATGTTGGGACTACAGCGTTGCGGCAGCATATGCAGCGTCGCCATTTGGTGGCCTGGGAAAACCGTGATAAAGATACGGCGGTTCTGCCCGCCCCAGCCCCCGCTCCATCACCCGCTCCGTTACTTGCTCCGTCACCCGACGTCAATCGCCCTCCATCAGCCAGTCAAGGCTCCAACACCTCTGCTGAGGGGAGTTGTCGCTCGTTGGCATCTTCCGCTCGTTCAGATGCTCCTTCTCCTGCTACTCCTCTTCACGGATTCCGTCAGCAGTCTTTCTTGGAATCCGTTTCCAAGAGACAACAGTTTGCGAGCACGCACCCGACGGTGCAAAAGCTGAACGTCCTCCTGTCCAAGTTGCTGGTGCTGCAGTCCCTCCCTTTCCAAGTGGTGGACTCAGCACCTTTCAGAGAAATGATGGCTTGTGCCGCGCCGCGGTGGAGAGTGCCAAGCCGTCATTTCTTCGCCAAAAAGGCAGTGCCAGCCCTGCATTCACATGTAGAAGACATGGTGGGCCAGTCTTTGAGCATGTCGGTCTCTGCCAAAGTGCACGGCAGCGCCGACGTGTGGAGCTGTAACTATGGTCAGGGACAGTTCATGTCATTTACGGCCCACTGGGTGAACGTGGTGCCGTCACAGCTGCACCAGCAACTTGGACAGGTCACGCCGCTTTTGCCTCCACGTTTGCACGTCCTTGGTCCGGCAAAGATGTCCGCCTCTACCACCTCTTCTTCCGCCGTGTCCTCAGCCGCCACCCCCGTGCCAAGTCCCATTACCCGACCGGCATATCACATGTGCAGGGCGCAATGGTGTCACGCTGTTCTGCACCTGGTATGCCTTGGCGAACGTAGTCACACAGGGGAGGAACTTCTGAGTGTAATGAACAGAGAAATCGACAGATGGCTGTCTCCGCGCAAACTGAAAATCGGAACCATGTTGACCGACAACGGAAAGAACATGGTGTCTGCTCTGCGTCAAGGAAGGTTGTGCCATGCGCCATGCATGGCTCACGTGTTCAATCTGGTTGTCAAGCGGTTCTTAAAATCCACCATCCCACTGCAAGACATCCTTAAAATGTCACGTAAACTTTGCATGCATTTCAGCCATTCCTACACCGCAAAGCACACCCTCCTTGAGCTGCAGCGGCAGAACGGAATTCCACAGCATCGCCTGATCTGCGACGTTGCAACAAGGTGGAATTCAACACTACACATGTTAGACCGCCTTTACGAACAGCGAAAGGCCATCACCGATTTCCTGATGTTACAAGCGGATAAAGGTACTCCCCTGTGTAACTTAGATGTCAGCCATTGGCAGCTCATGCGTGACACCTGCCGCTTGCTCAGGCCCTTTGAGGAGGCCACGCTATTCGTGAGTCGGCAGGACTATGGGATGAACGACGTCATTCCTCTGTTGCACGTCCTTGAACAAATGCTGTTAACAATGGCTGGTCAGGGTGCGGTAGACGTGGCGCACAGATCTCAACGCCACATGACCCCTGTGGGGGCAGGACAGGAAGAAGAGGAGGAGGTAGAGGAGGACATTTGTGCTCAGGAATTATTGAGTGAAATGGGTGGTTTTTCCACTCAGCGGACAGGAGTGGAGGAGCAGGAGCATCTGGTAGAGGAGGAGGAGGAGGAGACAGAGGACCCAGACGCACCGTGGCAGTATGCTGTGGAGATGGAGGCAGGGAGTCCCTCGCATTCCTTGGCACAAATGGCCCATAGCATGCTCGGTTGCTTGCGTAGCGACAGCCGAATAATAACCATCAGACAGAGGGATGACTTTTGGCTGTCCACCTTGTTGGACCCTCGCTACCGTTCCAAAATGGTGGCCTTTTTCACACCTGCTGAGAGGGAGGCCAAAATAACGTACTATAAAAACCACCTATGTAGTCAGTTGGTCTCTGCCTTTGTGCGCCAACGTCCATCCTCAGACACTGTGGGCCCTGTGCGCTCGCGTTCCGCTGCCATGGCAGCAGGGGAGGGGTGGGGTGGTAGGAGCAGTGGCAGCTCCACCAGCAGCAGCTGCCTCAGTCTGCAGTCGATGATGAGTAGCTTTCTTCACCAGCGCAGTGAGGAAACTACTAACCAGCCGCAGCAGCAGCAGCAGCATCAGGTGGACCTGGAGCAGGACCTCAAACAACAGGCTTGGGCCTACTTGGACAGCACCCTGCCAACCGAGGTAGACAATCCCCTTGACTACTGGGCAACGAAACTTGACCTTTGGCCCCAACTAGCTGAATTTGCCCTTGAAAGGCTGTCATGCCCAGCCAGTAGCGTGGCATCGGAGCGCGTGTTTAGTGCGGCAGGAGGTATTGTAACTCCGCGGAGGACACGACTGTCCACCCAAAGTGTGGAGAGACTCACGTTTGTGAAAATGAATCAGGCGTGGATTAGTCTGGATTTCAAACCACCAGTTCCTGACACAACTGACTAAATCCGCCATGAATCATGCCTCAAACATGTGCCACTTTGAGGTCTCCTCACACACTGCTGGTGTGTAGATTTTTTTGACATAGGGTGCTGGCAGATTATGGGCCTCCTATAGCTGCTGCCAGGCCCCTAATCTGCCATAGGCCCCTATATACCGCCTCCTCATGCTGCTGCCAGGTCCAGAGTCTCTCATGGGTCCCTGTACGGCCTCCCATTGCTGCTGTCTCCATCGCCACACTCTGCCATGTGCCACTTTCAGGTCTCCTCACACACTGCTGGTGTGTAGAATTTTTTGACATAGGGTGCTGGCAGATTATGGGCCTCCCATTGCTGCTGCCAGGCCCCTAATCTGCCATAGGCCCCTATATACCGCTTCCTCATGCTGCTGCCAGGTCCAGAGTCTCTCATGCCATGTGCCACTTTCAGGTCTCCTCACACTGCTGGTGTGTAGAATTTTTTGACATAGGGTGCTGGCAGATTAAGGGCCTCCCATAGCTGCTGCCAGGCCCCTAATCTGCCATAGGCCCCTATATACCGCCTCCTCATGCTGCTGCCAGGTCCAGAGTCTGTCATGGGTCCCTGTACGGCCTCCCATTGCTGCTGTCTCCATCGCCACACTCTGCCATGTGCCACTTTCAGGTCTCCTCACACTGCTGGTGTGTTGAATTTTTTGACATAGGGTGCTGGCAGATTAAGGGCCTCCCATAGCTGCTGCCAGGCCCCTAATCTGCCATAGGCCCCTATATACCGCCTCCTCATGCTGCTGCCAGGTCCAGAGTCTCTCATGGGTCCCTGTACGGCCTCCCATTGCTGCTGTCTCCATCGCCACACTCTGCCATGTGCCACTTTCAGGTCTCCTCACACTGCTGGTGTGTTGAATTTTTTGACATAGGGTGCTGGCAGATTAAGGGCCTCCCATAGCTGCTGCCAGGCCCCTAATCTGCCATAGGCCCCTATATACCGCCTCCTCATGCTGCTGCCAGGTCCAGAGTCTCTCATGGGTCCCTGTACGGCCTGCCATTGCTGCTGTCTCCATCGCCACACTCTGCCATGTGCCACTTTCAGGTCTCCTCACACTGCTGGTGTGTTGAATTTTTTGACATAGGGTGCTGGCAGATTAAGGGCCTCCCATAGCTGCTGCCAGGCCCCTAATCTGCCATAGGCCCCTATATACCGCCTCCTCATGCTGCTGCCAGGTCCAGAGTCTGTCATGGGTCCCTGTACGGCCTCCCATTGCTGCTGTCTCCATCGCCACACTCTGCCATGTGCCACTTTCAGGTCTCCTCACACACTGCTGGTGTGTAGAATTTTTTGACATAGGGTGCTGGCAGATTACGGGCCTCCCATTGCTGCTGCCAGGCCCCTAATCTGCCATAGGCCCCTATATACCGCCTCCTCATGCTGCTGCCAGGTCCAGAGTCTGTCATGGGTCCCTGTACGGCCTCCCATTGCTGCTGTCTCCATCGCCACACTCTGCCATGTGCCACTTTCAGGTCTCCTCACACTGCTGGTGTGTTGAATTTTTTGACATAGGGTGCTGGCAGATTAAGGGCCTCCCATAGCTGCTGCCAGGCCCCTAATCTGCCATAGGCCCCTATATACCGCCTCCTCATGCTGCTGCCAGGTCCAGAGTCTCTCATGGGTCCCTGTACGGCCTCCCATTGCTGCTGTCTCCATCGCCACACTCTGCCATGTGCCACTTTCAGGTCTCCTCACACTGCTGGTGTGTTGAATTTTTTGACATAGGGTGCTGGCAGATTAAGGGCCTCCCATAGCTGCTGCCAGGCCCCTAATCTGCCATAGGCCCCTATATACCGCCTCCTCATGCTGCTGCCAGGTCCAGAGTCTGTCATGGGTCCCTGTACGGCCTCCCATTGCTGCTGTCTCCATCGCCACACTCTGCCATGTGCCACTTTCAGGTCTCCTCACACACTGCTGGTGTGTAGAATTTTTTGACATAGGGTGCTGGCAGATTACGGGCCTCCCATTGCTGCTGCCAGGCCCCTAATCTGCCATAGGCCCCTATATACCGCCTCCTCATGCTGCTGCCAGGTCCAGAGTCTGTCATGGGTCCCTGTACGGCCTCCCATTGCTGCTGTCTCCATCGCCACACTCTGCCATGTGCCACTTTCAGGTCTCCTCACACTGCTGGTGTGTTGAATTTTTTGACATAGGGTACTGGCAGATTAAGGGCCTCCCATAGCTGCTGCCAGGCCCCTAATCTGCCATAGGCCCCTATATACCGCCTCCTCATGCTGCTGCCAGGTCCAGAGTCTCTCATGGGTCCCTGTACGGCCTCCCATTGCTGCTGTCTCCATCGCCACACTCTGCCATGTGCCACTTTCAGGTCTCCTCACACTGCTGGTGTGTTGAATTTTTTGACATAGGGTGCTGGCAGATTAAGGGCCTCCCATAGCTGCTGCCAGGCCCCTAATCTGCCATAGGCCCCTATATACCGCCTCCTCATGCTGCTGCCAGGTCCAGAGTCTGTCATGGGTCCCTGTACGGCCTCCCATTGCTGCTGTCTCCATCGCCACACTCTGCCATGTGCCACTTTCAGGTCTCCTCACACACTGCTGGTGTGTAGAATTTTTTGACATAGGGTGCTGGCAGATTACGGGCCTCCCATTGCTGCTGCCAGGCCCCTAATCTGCCATAGGCCCCTATATACCGCCTCCTCATGCTGCTGCCAGGTCCAGAGTCTGTCATGGGTCCCTGTACGGCCTCCCATTGCTGCTGTCTCCATCGCCACACTCTGCCATGTGCCACTTTCAGGTCTCCTCACACTGCTGGTGTGTTGAATTTTTTGACATAGGGTGCTGGCAGATTAAGGGCCTCCCATAGCTGCTGCCAGGCCCCTAATCTGCCATAGGCCCCTATATACCGCCTCCTCATGCTGCTGCCAGGTCCAGAGTCTCTCATGGGTCCCTGTACGGCCTGCCATTGCTGCTGTCTCCATCGCCACACTCTGCCATGTGCCACTTTCAGGTCTCCTCACACTGCTGGTGTGTTGAATTTTTTGACATAGGGTGCTGGCAGATTAAGGGCCTCCCATAGCTGCTGCCAGGCCCCTAATCTGCCATAGGCCCCTATATACCGCCTCCTCATGCTGCTGCCAGGTCCAGAGTCTCTCATGGGTCCCTGTACGGCCTGCCATTGCTGCTGTCTCCATCGCCACACTCTGCCATGTGCCACTTTCAGGTCTCCTCACACTGCTGGTGTGTTGAATTTTTTGACATAGGGTGCTGGCAGATTAAGGGCCTCCCATAGCTGCTGCCAGGCCCCTAATCTGCCATAGGCCCCTATATACCGCCTCCTCATGCTGCTGCCAGGTCCAGAGTCTGTCATGGGTCCCTGTACGGCCTCCCATTGCTGCTGTCTCCATCGCCACACTCTGCCATGTGCCACTTTCAGGTCTCCTCACACACTGCTGGTGTGTAGAATTTTTTGACATAGGGTGCTGGCAGATTACGGGCCTCCCATTGCTGCTGCCAGGCCCCTAATCTGCCATAGGCCCCTATATACCGCCTCCTCATGCTGCTGCCAGGTCCAGAGTCTGTCATGGGTCCCTGTACGGCCTCCCATTGCTGCTGTCTCCATCGCCACACTCTGCCATGTGCCACTTTCAGGTCTCCTCACACTGCTGGTGTGTTGAATTTTTTGACATAGGGTGCTGGCAGATTAAGGGCCTCCCATAGCTGCTGCCAGGCCCCTAATCTGCCATAGGCCCCTATATACCGCCTCCTCATGCTGCTGCCAGGTCCAGAGTCTCTCATGGGTCCCTGTACGGCCTGCCATTGCTGCTGTCTCCATCGCCACACTCTGCCATGTGCCACTTTCAGGTCTCCTCACACTGCTGGTGTGTTGAATTTTTTGACATAGGGTGCTGGCAGATTAAGGGCCTCCCATAGCTGCTGCCAGGCCCCTAATCTGCCATAGGCCCCTATATACCGCCTCCTCATGCTGCTGCCAGGTCCAGAGTCTGTCATGGGTCCCTGTACGGCCTCCCATTGCTGCTGTCTCCATCGCCACACTCTGCCATGTGCCACTTTCAGGTCTCCTCACACACTGCTGGTGTGTAGAATTTTTTGACATAGGGTGCTGGCAGATTACGGGCCTCCCATTGCTGCTGCCAGGCCCCTAATCTGCCATAGGCCCCTATATACCGCCTCCTCATGCTGCTGCCAGGTCCAGAGTCTGTCATGGGTCCCTGTACGGCCTCCCATTGCTGCTGTCTCCATCGCCACACTCTGCCATGTGCCACTTTCAGGTCTCCTCACACTGCTGGTGTGTTGAATTTTTTGTCATAGGGTGCTGGCAGATTAAGGGCCTCCCATAGCTGCTGCCAGGCCCCTAATCTGCCATAGGCCCCTATATACCGCCTCCTCATGCTGCTGCCAGGTCCAGAGTCTCTCATGGGTCCCTGTACGGCCTGCCATTGCTGCTGTCTCCATCGCCACACTCTGCCATGTGCCACTTTCAGGTCTCCTCACACTGCTGGTGTGTTGAATTTTTTGACATAGGGTGCTGGCAGATTAAGGGCCTCCCATAGCTGCTGCCAGGCCCCTAATCTGCCATAGGCCCCTATATACCGCCTCCTCATGCTGCTGCCAGGTCCAGAGTCTGTCATGGGTCCCTGTACGGCCTCCCATTGCTGCTGTCTCCATCGCCACACTCTGCCATGTGCCACTTTCAGGTCTCCTCACACACTGCTGGTGTGTAGAATTTTTTGACATAGGGTGCTGGCAGATTACGGGCCTCCCATTGCTGCTGCCAGGCCCCTAATCTGCCATAGGCCCCTATATACCGCCTCCTCATGCTGCTGCCAGGTCCAGAGTCTGTCATGGGTCCCTGTACGGCCTCCCATTGCTGCTGTCTCCATCGCCACACTCTGCCATGTGCCACTTTCAGGTCTCCTCACACTGCTGGTGTGTTGAATTTTTTGACATAGGGTGCTGGCAGATTAAGGGCCTCCCATAGCTGCTGCCAGGCCCCTAATCTGCCATAGGCCCCTATATACCGCCTCCTCATGCTGCTGCCAGGTCCAGAGTCTCTCATGGGTCCCTGTACGGCCTCCCATTGCTGCTGTCTCCATCGCCACACTCTGCCATGTGCCACTTTCAGGTCTCCTCACACTGCTGGTGTGTTGAATTTTTTGACATAGGGTGCTGGCAGATTAAGGGCCTCCCATAGCTGCTGCCAGGCCCCTAATCTGCCATAGGCCCCTATATACCGCCTCCTCATGCTGCTGCCAGGTCCAGAGTCTCTCATGGGTCCCTGTACGGCCTCCCATTGCTGCTGTCTCCATCGCCACACTCTGCCATGTGCCACTTTCAGGTCTCCTCACACACTGCTGGTGTGTAGAATTTTTTGACATAGGGTGCTGGCAGATTACGGGCCTCCCATTGCTGCTGCCAGGCCCCTAATCTGCCATAGGCCCCTATATACCGCCTCCTCATGCTGCTGCCAGGTCCAGAGTCTGTCATGGGTCCCTGTACGGCCTCCCATTGCTGCTGTCTCCATCGCCACACTCTGCCATGTGCCACTTTCAGGTCTCCTCACACTGCTGGTGTGTTGAATTTTTTGACATAGGGTGCTGGCAGATTAAGGGCCTCCCATAGCTGCTGCCAGGCCCCTAATCTGCCATAGGCCCCTATATACCGCCTCCTCATGCTGCTGCCAGGTCCAGAGTCTCTCATGGGTCCCTGTACGGCCTCCCATTGCTGCTGTCTCCATCGCCACACTCTGCCATGTGCCACTTTCAGGTCTCCTCACACTGCTGGTGTGTTGAATTTTTTGACATAGGGTGCTGGCAGATTAAGGGCCTCCCATAGCTGCTGCCAGGCCCCTAATCTGCCATAGGCCCCTATATACCGCCTCCTCATGCTGCTGCCAGGTCCAGAGTCTGTCATGGGTCCCTGTACGGCCTCCCATTGCTGCTGTCTCCATCGCCACACTCTGCCATGTGCCACTTTCAGGTCTCCTCACACACTGCTGGTGTGTAGAATTTTTTGACATAGGGTGCTGGCAGATTACGGGCCTCCCATTGCTGCTGCCAGGCCCCTAATCTGCCATAGGCCCCTATATACCGCCTCCTCATGCTGCTGCCAGGTCCAGAGTCTGTCATGGGTCCCTGTACGGCCTCCCATTGCTGCTGTCTCCATCGCCACACTCTGCCATGTGCCACTTTCAGGTCTCCTCACACTGCTGGTGTGTTGAATTTTTTGACATAGGGTGCTGGCAGATTAAGGGCCTCCCATAGCTTCTGCCAGGCCCCTAATCTGCCATAGGCCCCTATATACCGCCTCCTCATGCTGCTGCCAGGTCCAGAGTCTCTCATGGGTCCCTGTACGGCCTCCCATTGCTGCTGTCTCCATCGCCACACTCTGCCATGTGCCACTTTCAGGTCTCCTCACACTGCTGGTGTGTTGAATTTTTTGACATAGGGTGCTGGCAGATTAAGGGCCTCCCATAGCTGCTGCCAGGCCCCTAATCTGCCATAGGCCCCTATATACCGCCTCCTCATGCTGCTGCCAGGTCCAGAGTCTGTCATGGGTCCCTGTACGGCCTCCCATTGCTGCTGTCTCCATCGCCACACTCTGCCATGTGCCACTTTCAGGTCTCCTCACACACTGCTGGTGTGTAGAATTTTTTGACATAGGGTGCTGGCAGATTACGGGCCTCCCATTGCTGCTGCCAGGCCCCTAATCTGCCATAGGCCCCTATATACCGCCTCCTCATGCTGCTGCCAGGTCCAGAGTCTGTCATGGGTCCCTGTACGGCCTCCCATTGCTGCTGTCTCCATCGCCACACTCTGCCATGTGCCACTTTCAGGTCTCCTCACACTGCTGGTGTGTTGAATTTTTTGACATAGGGTGCTGGCAGATTAAGGGCCTCCCATAGCTGCTGCCAGGCCCCTAATCTGCCATAGGCCCCTATATACCGCCTCCTCATGCTGCTGCCAGGTCCAGAGTCTCTCATGGGTCCCTGTACGGCCTGCCATTGCTGCTGTCTCCATCGCCACACTCTGCCATGTGCCACTTTCAGGTCTCCTCACACTGCTGGTGTGTTGAATTTTTTGACATAGGGTGCTGGCAGATTAAGGGCCTCCCATAGCTGCTGCCAGGCCCCTAATCTGCCATAGGCCCCTATATACCGCCTCCTCATGCTGCTGCCAGGTCCAGAGTCTCTCATGGGTCCCTGTACGGCCTGCCATTGCTGCTGTCTCCATCGCCACACTCTGCCATGTGCCACTTTCAGGTCTCCTCACACTGCTGGTGTGTTGAATTTTTTGACATAGGGTGCTGGCAGATTAAGGGCCTCCCATAGCTGCTGCCAGGCCCCTAATCTGCCATAGGCCCCTATATACCGCCTCCTCATGCTGCTGCCAGGTCCAGAGTCTGTCATGGGTCCCTGTACGGCCTCCCATTGCTGCTGTCTCCATCGCCACACTCTGCCATGTGCCACTTTCAGGTCTCCTCACACACTGCTGGTGTGTAGAATTTTTTGACATAGGGTGCTGGCAGATTACGGGCCTCCCATTGCTGCTGCCAGGCCCCTAATCTGCCATAGGCCCCTATATACCGCCTCCTCATGCTGCTGCCAGGTCCAGAGTCTGTCATGGGTCCCTGTACGGCCTCCCATTGCTGCTGTCTCCATCGCCACACTCTGCCATGTGCCACTTTCAGGTCTCCTCACACTGCTGGTGTGTTGAATTTTTTGACATAGGGTGCTGGCAGATTAAGGGCCTCCCATAGCTGCTGCCAGGCCCCTAATCTGCCATAGGCCCCTATATACCGCCTCCTCATGCTGCTGCCAGGTCCAGAGTCTCTCATGGGTCCCTGTACGGCCTCCCATTGCTGCTGTCTCCATCGCCACACTCTGCCATGTGCCACTTTCAGGTCTCCTCACACACTGCTGGTGTGTAGAATTTTTTGACATAGGGTGCTGGCAGATTATGGGCCTCCCATTGCTGCTGCCAGGCCCCTAATCTGCCATAGGCCCCTATATACCGCTTCCTCATGCTGCTGCCAGGTCCAGAGTCTCTCATGCCATGTGCCACTTTCAGGTCTCCTCACACTGCTGGTGTGTAGAATTTTTTTGACATAGGGTGCTGGCAGATTAAGGGCCTCCCATAGCTGCTGCCAGGCCCCTAATCTGCCATGGGCCCCTATATACCGCCTCCTCATGTTGCTGCCAGGTCCAGAGTCTGTCATGGGTCCCTGTACGGCCTCCCATTGCTGCTGTCTCCATCGCCACACTCTGCCATGTGCCACTTTCAGGTCTCCTCACACTGCTGGTGTGTTGAATTTTTTGACATAGGGTGCTGGCAGATTATGGGCCTCCTATAGCTGCTGCCAGGCCCCTAATCTGCCATGGGCCCCTATATACCGCCTCCTCATGCTGCTGCCAGGTCCAGAGTCTTTCATGGGTCCCTGTACGGCCTCCCATTGCTGCTGTCTCCATCGCCACACTCTGCCATGTGCCACTTTCAGGTCTCCTCACACACTGCTGGTGTGTAGAATTTTTTGACATAGGGTGCTGGCAGATTAAGGGCCTCCCATAGCTGCTGCCAGGCCCCTAATCTGCCATAGGCCCCTATATACCGCCTCCTCATGCTGCTGCCAGGTCCAGAGTCTCTCATGGGTCCCTGTACGGCCTCCCATTGCTGCTGTCTCCATCGCCACACTCTGCCATGTGCCACTTTCAGGTCTCCTCACACTGCTGGTGTGTAGAATTTTTTGACATAGGGTGCTGGCAGATTAAGGGCCTCCCATAGCTGCTGCCAGGCCCCTAATCTGCCATAGGCCCCTATATACCGCCTCCTCATGCTGCTGCCAGGTCCAGAGTCTGTCATGGGTCCCTGTACGGCCTCCCATTGCTGCTGTCTCCATCGCCACACTCTGCCATGTGCCACTTTCAGGTCTCCTCACACTGCTGGTGTGTTGAATTTTTTGACATAGGGTGCTGGCAGATTATGGGCCTCCTATAGCTGCTGCCAGGCCCCTAATCTGCCATAGGCCCCTATATACCGCTTCCTCATGCTGCTGCCAGGTCCAGAGTCTCTCATGCCATGTGCCACTTTCAGGTCTCCTCACACTGCTGGTGTGTAGAATTTTTTTGACATAGGGTGCTGGCAGATTATGGGCCTCCTATAGCTGCTGCCAGGCCCCTAATCTGCCATAGGCCCCTATATACCGCCTCCTCATGCTGCTGCCAGGTCCAGAGTCTGTCATGGGTCCCTGTACGGCCTCCCATTGCTGCTGTCTCCATCGCCACACTCTGCCATGTGCCACTTTCAGGTCTCCTCACACACTGCTGGTGTGTATAATTTTTTGACATAGGGTGCTGGCAGATTACGGGCCTCCCATAGCTGCTGCCAGGCCCCTAATCTGCCATGGGCCCCTATACCGACTCCTCATGCTGTGACGTTGCAACAAGGTGGAATTCAACCCTACATATGTTAGACCGCCTTTACGAACAGCAAAAGGCCATCACAGATTTCCTGATGTTAAAAGCGGATAAAGGTATTCCCTGTGTAACTTAGATGTCAGCCATTGGCAGCTCATGCGTGACACCTGCGCTTGCTCAGGCCCTTTGAGGAGGCCACGCTATTCGTGAGTCGGCAGGACTATGGGATGAACGACGTCATTCCTCTGTTGCACGTCCTGGAACAAATGCTGTTAACAATGGCTGGTCAGGGTGCGGTAGACGTGGCGCACAGATCTCAACGCCACATGACCCCTGTGGGGGCAGGACAGGAAGAAGAGGAGGAGGTAGAGGAGGACATTGGTGCTCAGGAATTATTGAGTGAAATGGGTGGTTTTTCCACTCAGCGGACAGGAGTGGAGGAGCAGGAGCATCTGGTAGAGGAGGAGGAGGAGGAGACAGAGGACCCAGACGCACCGTGGCAGTATGCTGTGGAGATGGAGGCAGGGAGTCCCTCGCATTCCTTGGCACAAATGGCCCATAGCATGCTCGGTTGCTTGCGTAGCGACAGCCGAATAATAACCATCAGACAGAGGGATGACTTTTGGCTGTCCACCTTGTTGGACCCTCGCTACCGTTCCAAAATGGTGGCCTTTTTCACACCTGCTGAGAGGGAGGCCAAAATAACGTACTATAAAAACCACCTATGTAGTCAGCTGGTCTCTGCCTGTCTGCGCCAACGTCCATCCTCAGACACTGTGGGCCCTGTGCGCTCGCGTTCCGCTGCCATGGCAGCAGGGGAGGGGTGGGGTGGTAGGAGCAGTGGCAGCTCCACCAGCAGCGGCTGCCTCAGTCTGCAGTCGATGATGAGTAGCTTTCTTCACCAGCGCAGTGAGGAAACTACTAACCAGCCGCAGCAGCAGCAGCAGCAGCAGCATCAGGTGGACCTGGAGCAGGACCTCAAACAACAGGCTTAGGCCTACTTGGACAGCACCCTGCCAACCGAGGTAGACAATCCCCTTGACTACTGGGCAACGAAACTTGACCTTTGGCCCCAACTAGCTGAATTTGCCCTTGAAAGGCTGTCATGCCCGGCCAGTAGCGTGGCATCGGAGCGCGTGTTTAGTGCGGCAGGAGGTATTGCAACTCCGCGGAGGACACGACTGTCCACCCAAAGTGTGGAGAGACTGACGTTTGTGAAAATGAATCAGGCGTGGATTAGTCTGGATTTCAAACCACCAGTTCCTGACACAACTGACTAAATCCGCCATGAATCATGCCCCAAACATGTGCCACTTTCAGGTCTCCTCACACTGCTGGTGTGTTCCATTTTTTGTCATAGGGTGCTGGCAGATTACGGGCCTCCCATAGCTGCTGCCAGGCCCCTAATCTGCCATGGGCCCCTATACCGCCTCCTCATGCTGCTGCCAAGTCCAGAGTCTCTCATGGGTCCCTGTACGGCCTCCCATTGCTGCTGTCTCCATCGCCACACTCTGCCATGTGCCACTTTCAGGTCTCCTCACACTGCTGGTGTATTCCATTTTTTGTCATAGGGTGCTGGCAGATTACGGGCCTCCCATAGCTGCTGCCAGGCCCCTAATCTGCCATGGGCCCCTATACCGCCTCCTCATGCTGCTGCCAGGTCCAGAGTGTGTCATGGGTCCCTGTACGGCCTCCCATTGCTGCTGTCTCCATCGCCACACTCTGCCATGTGCCACTTTCAGGTCTCCTCACACTGCTGGTGGGTTCCATTTTTTGTCATAGGGTGCTGGCAGATTACGGGCCTCCCATAGCTGCTGCCAGGCCCCTAATCTGCCATGGGCCCCCGTACCGACTCCTCATGCTGCTGCCAGGCCCGTAATCTGTCATGGGCCCCTGTTGTCGCTTGTTGGCATATTCCGCTCGTTCAGATGCTCCTTCTCCTGCTACTCCTCTTCACGGATTCCGTCAGCAGTCTTTCTTGGAATCCGTTTCCAAGAGACAACAGTTTGCGAGCACGCACCAGACGGTGCAGAAACTGAACGTCCTCCTGTCCAAGTTGCTGCTGCCAGGCTTGTAATCTGTCATGCGCCCCTGTACCGCCTCCTCATGCTGCTGCCAGGTCCAGAGTGTGTCATGGGCCCCCGTACCGACTCCAAATGCTGCTGCCAGGCCCGTAATCTGTCATGGGCCCCTGTACCACCTCCCCATGCTGCTGCCAGGTCCAGATTGTGTCATGGGTCCCTGTACGGCCTCCCATTGCTGCTGCCAGGCCTGTAATCTGCCATGGGCCCCCCTACCGACTCCTCATGCTGCTGCCAGGCCCGTAATCTGCCATGGGCCCCTGTACCGCCTCCTCATGCTGCTGCCAGGTCCAGAGTGTGTCATGGGTCCCTGTACGGCCTCCCATTGCTGCTGTCTCTATCGCCACACTCTGCCATGTGCCACTTTCAGGTCTCCTCACACTGCTGGTGGTTTCCATTTTTGTCATAGGGTGCTGCATGGCCTCCCATTGCTGCTGCCTCCACCGCCACACTGTGGCTCCACACTCTGGTTTTGGCCCCGTGACTGGCCAAATGAGTGAAGTGTGCGGTGATTCTAAGATCGACGGCACTCATCTGCATGTCATACTGCCTGACAGTATTATTTCTCTTCCCCAGCAGACTCCAAGGGCATTTAAATTAAAGGTACAGTGTTCAGCACTAATATTAAGTCTCTCTGAAGCCTAGAAACACCCTTTTTTAAGTTAAATTCACAGCGAATATATTCGACTCGAATCGAATTTTTTCTACGAATTCGCCGAATCAGTCGAATCGAATTTTTGAATACTTCGCTCATCTCTAGTGACAACGCGTCTGGCTTTGTGTTTTTTGAACCCGGCCTGTATGTGATGTGGAACTGGAACCTCGAGAAAAACAATGCCCATCTTGCTTGTCGTGGGCGCAGACGTTTGGCCGTCCTCAGATATTCCAGGTTCTTGTGGTCCGTGAATATCAGGATGGGATGTGAGGCACCTTCCAGCAGGTACCTCCATTCTTCTAATGCGGTCTTGATAGCCAGTAGTTCTCGATCCCCAATGTCGTAGTTCTTCTCCACAGGGGTAAGTTTCCGTGAGAAGAATGCTACTGGGTGAAGTAATTCCTTGGCGCCCTTTCGCTGGGAAAGGATGGAGCCAACCGCGTTTTCTGACGCATCTACTTCTAAGATGTAGGGCAGGGAGGCGTCGGGATGACCCAGAATGGGTGCCGAGGTAAATAACTTCTTTAGTGCTTCAAAAGCTTCCTGTGCCTCTGGCGTCCATCTGAATCGCGTCCCAAGCTTGTGATGGGGGCGTCCCAAGCCAGTGATGGGGGAGACCAGACCCGAGAAGTTCTTGATGAACTTCCGGTAGAAGTTTGCGAACCCGATAAAACGTTGGACGCTTTTCCTGTCCGTGGGTTCAGGCCAATCTAGGATCGCAGAGACCTTCTGAGGGTCCATTGCGACCCCCGTGGTGGAGATAATCAGACCCAGAAATGTAACGCTAGCCTGTTCAAAGCAACATTTCTCTGCTTTAGCGTACAACCCATGCTGCCGCAACCGCCCCAACACCTTTGTTACATGTACCCTGTGCTCCCCCAGGGAGGATGAGAAAATCAAAATGTCGTCTAACTAGATGATAACAAAGATGTCCAGGAAGTCCCTAAAGATGTCGTTTACAAAGTGCTGGAAGGTGGCCGGCGCATTGCACAACCCGAAAGGCATGACCAGGTATTCGAAATGGCCGAAACGAGTGCGGAAGGCCGTTTTCCACTCATCCCCCTCCCTTATGCGAACCAAGTTGTAGGCTCCCCTTAAGTCCAGCTTGGTAAATACTACTGCAGCTTTTAAGCTCTGGAATAATTCTGGTACCAGTGGTAATGGGTAACGATTTTTAATTGTGACCCTATTCAGCTCCCGATAGTCAATACATGGCCTCAAAGTCTTGTCTTTCTTTTCTACAAAGAAGATCCCTGCACCTGCTGGGGAAGTGGAGGGATGGAAGAATCCCTTCCGGAGGCTGCCCTCAATATAATCCTTCAGGGCCCCTAATTCTAGCTCAGAAAGGGGAAAAATTCGCCCGAAGGGAATTTCAGAACCGGGTAACAGATCAATAGGACAGTCATATGGGCGGTGGGGGGATAGAGTATCTGCTCCCCGTTCACTGAACACATCAAGAAACTTATGATAGGCTGCAGGAATCACTTGTTTTAGGCTGGCATCCCCTTCAGAACACAGGAGGACCTGGGGGACCTCCGGGCCCGAAGTTCGGCACAGTTCCCGACAGTATGGGGAAGGGAACGAGACAACCCCAGTTTCCCAGTCAATTTGGGGGTTATGGGCCCGCAACCATGGGAGCCCCAGAATGACTGGGAAAAGGGGTGATGCAATAGCATCCAGGCGGAGGAGTTCCCGGTGCTGACCGGCAATGGAAGTCACAATGGAAGGGGTCTCCCGGTTAACCACCCCTGACTTTATCCGAGACCCATCAGCCAAAAAGATGTGAAACCCCTTCTCCTTTGGACGGAGGGGGATACCCTGCTGGTGAGTAAAATTGATATCCACAAAACAGCTGCATGCCCCCGAATCAACTATGGCCGTCACCTCCACGGTCCTTTCTGAAAGCTGAAAGGAGAGGGGGACAACTAAGTATTGGGACGGATTCATATTGCCAATAGATAAAGAAGATGAGGTGAACTTACTCAGTTTCTGCGGGCAGGAACGTACCATGTGACCAGCTTCACCGCAGTAGAGACACAGATTCTGGGAGCGTCTGCGCTGGCGTTCCTCTGGCGGTAGTTTAGGCCATGCCAGGCCTAGCTGCATGGGTTCGGGAGCATCTTCAGACGGCAGGTTCTGGATGTTTGGCCTAGTATATTGACTGGATCCTTGGAATGACCCCCAGGTATTTCCGCGACCCTGACCAGACCTCTCCAATCTGCGCTCCCGTAGCCTACGGTCAATTTTAATGGTGAGTGCAATCAAGTCCTCTAATGTCTCGGGCACCTCTACCCGGGCGAGCTCGTCTTTCAGAGCCTCAGATAGGCCCATACGGAACTGGTGCAAAAGTGCGAACTCGTTCCAGCGAGTGTCTGAGTGCGTATAATGTGGCCTCGGCCGAGGCTGCCCGTTGTGGGTCATCGTATAAGATGGCCATAGTGTTAAAGAAGTTGTCAACCGTAACCAGATGGGGATCATTATTTCCCCTTAGTCGGTGGGCCCAGTCTTGGGGTTCACCCTGCAACAGGGAGATAACAAACCCCACTTTCACCGATTCTGTCAAAAAGGTCCGTGGTTGCAGTTCAAAGTAGAGCAGACAGGAGTCACGGAATGACCGAAAGCGTGTGCGATCCCCGTGGAAGCGCTCGGGTAAGGGTACTCGGGGTTCCGCCATAGGGGGTGATGCGGAAGGCCCAGGAGCCGGCTCGTGGGCTGCTGCGACCGGAGGTGCAGGAGCCGGGGCCTGTGAAACAGGAGCAGATATGGTGCAGGCCTGAAACTGATTCTCAATCTGCAAACATCTGTCCTGCAAAGAGTTTACTGCTTGCGTCAGGGTAGCCAGGTGCCTGCAAACCTCCTCCATCGGGGAGGGTCCTCCTCGAGGCTCAGTCATGGCCTTCTGGTACTGTGAGGGACCGCCGAACGGCACCACTAGCACTCCACTGGTCAGGCGTGCCCAGAGCGTGGAGTCTAAGCCCCAGGGTACTTGTTCACCAGGGCCCCTGATGGTGGGGATGGACTTGTAGTACCCCGAGACCAGGTCGCCACTACTGAGCACACCTGTCAGTGATAGGGGTGTTTGCCAGGGGCTCCAACCAGGGAGAGCCAGATGTGAGGAGGTCGGGTGACCCCGATGGGATGGATGGATGGATGGCTGAGCGAGTGCGAAGTCAGACAGGCCGAGTTGGTAATGTAGAGGACGGTAAGGTACAAGGGAGCAGGCAGAGAATCGTCGGGTCACACGCCAGGTCAGCAACAGTAGGTCAGATCTAATAAGGGGCATCCAGGGAGAGAGGTCAGGCAAAGCAAGGGTCTGGGCAGGAGAAATCAGCAGGTTCAGAACAATCCGGGTCAATAAACTTACAAGGCACAGGTTCAGAATCACAGGAACCAGGTAAGACCAGAAAGCAACGAAATGACAGCTCAGGGACATTTAAATATCCCGCCCTGCGCTGCCATTGGTGCCCAGCGGGCGGCCGCGGCTTCTACTGCGCATGCACGAACTCGAACGCCGCGGCCGGCCCGGACCTAGTGCCCGTGTACAGGGCGGAGCAGTGCGCCTGCGCCGGGACCATCGTGGCAGGGATCGAGGGGATCCCTGACACACTGGTTATTCTACACAGAGAAGCTGAATTAAAGTTGGACCGTTTTTGGACTTTCGGGGGGTAAAAGTGGTTTTTGGGGTCTCAACGGAAATTTGCATCCTACCTATTCATTTCGGACAAACGTGCTATAGCTCAAGCTTGGAGAACCCCTTCGGTAGTCTTCCAAGGGGTGAAGACCCGGATGAATGCTATGTGGTTCAATGAGCAGGTGTCTAGCATTCTGCATGATTCTCATCCGAGATTCCTTAAGGTTTGGAAACCTTGGATACGCTATTCCTTACCATCCCTGCCTCCTACTAGTTATGGCCTTCTATAGTCGCTGCTGGTGCTAGTCCCGGATCTGTGATCCCTTTAGTTTCCCTTCTTTCATGTTTTCTTTCTGATTCCCTTTTGTTTTATTTTCTTTCTCTTTTCTTCTAACCTCTTTTCTTTTCTCTTTTTTCCATTATTATGTTGGATTACTGCTGCTATTTGGCTCAGCTGTTTGCCGTCCCTTCTTGATGTCATCGGACTTTTTGTTGTTTGACTAATACAAGTCAGCAGGATGTCCGTTTATATGTTACTGTTCTGCTCTGCCCCTGCGAGGGTGTATTTTGAGCTTGTTATATTCTTAAAAATCAAAACTTTCCTAATAAAAATATTGAAACAGAAAGTTGCTTTTGGCGTTGGGTTTTTACATTTTGGTTTATTATTTTGTGATATCACCTAGTATTATACCGATACATTGACTTATGTGTCCCATAGGAAACCATGCTAAATTGACTGTAGTGCGTTTCTACAAAAAGCCATAAAAAAACAAATTGTTGTGACCCAAGCCATAATGGGGAGGTGCATTTTTTTTTTTTTTAACTCACCACAAATTCAGCAAGCAGGATTTTTAACACAGCAAAGGAAGCACAATGGACCAGAGTGAAGACATACAATGAATTTAAAGGGATGCATTTTTCTTGAGCTTTTCTTCTGCCTTTTTTTTTTTTTTTTTTTTACGCAAAAGTGCTGCAAAAACTGCTTAGTGTAAAAGCAGCCTATTGGCCAAAAAGGTGCTGAAAATAAATTCATATTCATTTAAATTCATGATATTAATTAAAAACTCAAATATAGATGCAATTGTATATAAAAACATATTTTTTTAAAAAAAACTGTCCATTTTGGTTTTGATTTTCGGCCAAATGAATCCTGAATTTTTGGTTTAACCACTTGCTGTCCGGCCGCTGTATATAAACGGCCGGACGGTGGCAGTCCAGGGGTGGGTTGCCGTTCATAAACGGCTGCCACTGTTTTGGACTGTGCACGCTCCATGGGAGCACGCAGCACCGCAATCCGGTGCCCGCTGTGTCCTTCAGACACAGTGGAACACCGATCATCGTATGGGACCTCTGTGCGTGGTCCCGATCATGTGATCACTGATTGGCCAATCAGTGATCACATGCACAGTAGTAAGCAAGATGTCACTTCTGACATCAATGCTTACTTTGTGTGAAATCTGTGAATGATCGCAGAGGTCACATGGTACAAGGCTATTCACAACAGCCTTGTACCATGTGACAAGCTGTGACCAATCACAGCTCACACAGTAGTTCTCAAGGGCTTCAAGAATGCAGCTAGAGAGAAGGAGAAATTTTTGTTTTTATGGGTGTAAAAGCAATGTGTAGAAAAAAAAAATCTTCATCACCCCCTACAAGTACTACAGTGTCACCATGGTGACACTGTACTGCTAGGGTGACAGTATGTAGGAAAAAAAAACAAAAACAAATAATAATATAAAATAAAAATAACAAATATTTTTTTAAAAATTATAATTTTTGGTTATAAACTAATTTGGGTTATTTTTTATACTAAAAAGATAACTGAATACATTTTGGGCATGATTTATGATGAAATATTATTTATTTGCAAAATTGTATAAGAAAAACACCTTTTTTCAAAATTTTTGGACTTTTTAATTTATATAGCAAAAAAAATAAAAATCCCAGTGGTGAATAAATACCACCAAAATAAAGCTTTATCTGTCTAAAAAAAAAATGCAAAAATTTTTTCAGATGGGTACAGTGTTGCATGACTGCGCAATTGTCATTCAAAGTGTGATAGCGCTGAAAGCTGAAAATTGGCCTGGACAGGAAGGGGGTAAAAGTGTCCGGACTTGAAGTGGTTAAGAGATAGTTGGAGCCTGGTGAAATGATTCAGCCATTGGCTTCCTATATGTCCCTCTGCCATAATTCCTAACTATACTTGGGACCTTTGGGTGTTCCATCTCTTCCTTTTACATTCTCCATTAGATAAATCAAATAATCCAGCAGGGATGATGGGAACTTCTCATAATGGCCATAACTGATGTGAAATCTTGGGAAATCATTGCAGAGATCTCACCAACGGAATTCCTTGAAGGACCAAAGAATTTTCCAGGTGCTTTAACTCTCCAGTATCTACCAAATGTTAAAACATCAGTTTTGGGTAGAGTGGACTTTTAAACTAAACCTAAAGCAAAAAATATGTCACCAGCACACCAAGGATTCCTCCAACAGATCCAAAGCTTTATTCAGTGGTCTCATGATATTTAAAAAGGCAATGTTTTGGGCCCCTTCATCAAGTAAGTGACGTGAGGCACATGGAGCAGCCCTGAGTGGCTCTGAAATATTGCCTTTGTAAAATTCATGTGAAAACTGAATGAAGCTTTGGACATGTTGGAGGAAACCTTGGTGTGCCGATGACAAATCGTTTGCTTTGGATGTCTACGGTTCCCAGCCAGTGGCCACTGCAGCACCCATCACAGAACCATGGAAGCTGCCCTTGCTGACTTCTTCTGAAAGTTGTTTAGTTTCCATGCCAAACCTTATTACTTTTGAGTCACTGCCCCAGAACAAGTACGGAAATAAAGACCTTTGGCTGTTCTCTGACTTTCATACTTGCTTGTTTTGGGCCAGTAGCCAAAAAAGTATTGGAGCCAGTGGATCAGCATAACAACAAGGCAGCATTTGTAGGAGGTCAGTAATAACAACTTTGTATGTTACTCCTGACAGGTGGGCTTTAAGTCCCAAGACACTAGCAGCCACTGAGTTATCTTTACTTTCCTTTGACTCAGTAAACAGGTAAAGGACAATGTACTGGCTGCTTGTCCTTGTGTTATCTGGAGCCTGAAAGAAATCTCAACCAGCAGATGGTTATCATTCCTCTGTACCTCTTGGACTTTTTCTGGCCCCCGAAGAATTTGGAGGTTTTCCCACTTTATCACGCAGTGTGCACGGGCTGAGCAGCCAAAGTCTGGCAGTTATCACACACCTGGCAGGTTACAAAGGGAATGATCGCTGATGATTGCAGGTAACTTTCCAGGAACATGTCACTCCCTCCATTGCTTCCCAGAAGGCCACCATTGTAATGGCTGATTTTTGTAATGGTAATTGTAACAGATTTGCCCATCAATGGTACAAATCACTAGCAGGAACTGAGTAAAGACAGGGTTAAAGTATCTGTTTATTGGTATGCTAATAATTGGCGGGGCCAGACCTTCAGTACTGAAAAAAGCACATCAAAAAGTGTAAAAAATCCGCGGCCCATAAACGCGCTCGGGACGCTCTGGCGGCAGAGTTGGACTTACTTGCCTCTTCGGAGGCAGAACGGGCCCTGCGCTGGACCAAACACAAATTTTATTCCTGTGCTAATAAGCCGGGCCCGATGCTGGCCAGGAAACTCAATTCTGTGGGGAAACCCCATAAACCGATTCGACTGCGACTTCCTACAGGTGGCTGTACTTCTAATCCCCAGCAGATTGTTTCCCGTTTCTCAGACTTCCTTTCACGCCTCTACGCTAAACCAGATCCCTTCCCCGTGGCTCAGGCAGAGGCATTCTTTCAAGATCTCCGACTTCCTGGGTTATCCGAGGCGGCACAGGTGGCACTCAACGCCGGTGTCACTGTACCAGAAGTGCTCCAAGCTATCAAATCTTTACGGTCCACCGCGGCCCCAGGTCCCGACGGCTTTTCCGGTCTTTATTATAAGAAATTCTCAGCCTTGTTGGCGCCCTTTTTGGCTGAGTATTTTAATGCGTTACGACAGGGCTCCTCGCCCTCTCCAGATGCGCTTAGAGCGCATATCGCCATGATTCCTAAGACGACTGATGATGTACAGGAACCGCAAGCCTTCCGGCCTATTTCTCTTCTTAATGAAGACCTGAAGATACTGGGCAAGATCCTTAGTTTTCGCATCAATAAATATTTGCGTAGCCTGGTCCACAGGGACCAGGTGGGGTTCGTCCCCGGGAGGCAGGCGGGTGATAACGTCCGTAAGGTGGTCCATCTTATACATTTTCTGCAACAACGGAAAATCCCAGGATTCTTACTGTCTTTAGACATCTATAAAGCTTTTGATTCTCTATCCTGGGAATATCTGCGGTTTGTGCTGTCTCGTTGGGGTTTTGGGGATTCTATTCTTTCTTGGATCCAGGCCTCGTATTCTTCTCCTTCGGCCTCCGTCAAATACGCTGGGTATTTTTCAGATCCCTTTCCTATTGGGCGAGGGACAAGACAGGGTTGTCCCCTGTCCCCAGCGCTCTTTGTCCTGGCGCTTGAGCCGCTGGCTTTAGCGCTTCGGACCGATTGCAATGTATCGGGGGTTCCTTACGCGGGACAGGATTTCAAACTGAATCTTTTTGCGGATGATGCCCTCCTGACTCTTACTAACCCCCTGACGACGCTTCCTAATTTGCAACCGGTTCTTGAGCGCTTCTCCTTGATTTCGGGTCTCCGTATCAACTTGGATAAGACTATAGCCCTCAATATTACTTTGGCTTCGGATTTGGTTTCGCGCCTACAATCCCACTTCCCTTACAAATGGGCTTCCTCTTCTCTTGAATACTTAGGCGTTCGCTTGACCCCCACTTATGACTCCTTGTTTGCTGCAAATTATTATCCATTGCTTAGCTCTCTATCCTCTCTTATGCATTCTTGGCAATTTCCGCACCTGTCTTGGATAGGACGGGTTAATTCGGTGAAAATGACCATCTTGCCGAAATTGTTGTATTATTTTCGCACACTCCCGGTGCGGGTTCCCCCTCATTTTCTTAGGTTGCTTCAGGCGAAGTTAATGCGTTTTATCTGGGCCGATAAGCAACCCAGAGTATCCAAAAGTACGCTTTTTGCCCATAGACTTCAGGGTGGTCTTGGGGTGCCTAATGTGACTAAGTATTATCAAGCGAGCCAGATTGCCCCGCTGTCTATGTTGCACGCTTCTTCCGACGTCCCCCTCTGGGTCCTGTTGGAACTACCTAATTGTGCCCCTATCGCACTGTCGACGCTTCTATGGCTTCCCCCTGCCCTGCGCCCTATGGCACTGAGTCCGATGTTACTTCATGGCCTACAAGTTTGGGACTCGGTACGTTATTCTGGTGGTCTGATGTCACCTTTTCTGCCTTTGCTACCTATTATTAACAACCCTCTTTTCCCGCCGGGTTTGGATCACCCAGGGGCGTTTTCTTGGTGGGTGACTAATGGTTTTTCGCAGGTGCGACACTTTTTGATTTTTCGGTCCTTTCCCACCTGGGACTCTCTTCGGGAATCCCGGAATATCCCCCCAGCGGAATTTTTTCGATATCTTCAATTGCGACACTGGCTGCTCTCGCTGCGTTCCCGTACCAGAAATCTGCCTTTGAACAGCTTTGCCAACAGCGTCCGGGCGCTCCGGGCCTTATATCCCTTCTTTATGCAGCTCTGAACAGACGCTCATCGCATACTTCTCTTTCATATGTTGTTCAGTGGGAGCGCGACCTGGGAGTGGCTGTGGATCCGGAGGACTGGAATAAGGCCTGGTCACTCATAGCTAAATGCTCATTTAATACGACCACACTGGAGGCAGCCTATAAGGTTTTGTTTCGTTGGTACTGGGTTCCGGCTCGGTTGGCCCGGGCTAACCCTGCCTGTAGTGATCGATGTTTTCGGGGTTGTGGTCATCGTGGTGATGTATTGCATATCTGGTGGTCATGCCCGAGACTGTTTCGTTTTTGGTCTCGTGTATTTGGCCTCCTTTTCACTTTGTTCCATCTCTCCATACGCCGGGATGTTCGGTATGCTTTGCTTCATTGCCCCATACCGGGCCTCTTGGCTCACCAGCAGAAGTTGGCTTCCTATCTGTTTTTATCCGCCAATAGAACAATTGCTCAGGCCTGGAGGAGTCCGTTTGTCCCTCTTCAGGGGGTGCGGGATCGTATGACCACTATGATGCTCAACGAACAGATGTCGAGTATCCGCAATGACTCCCAACGTAAATTTTTGAAAATATGGGAGCCGTGGTTGCAATATGCCCTTCCCTCACTCTCCCCGGCTAGTCTGGGGATGTAATGGCGTTCGGTGTTGGCGCTCTTGAATCCCTGCTTTTTTTTTTTTTTTCTTTCTTTTCCTTTTTCTCTCTCTCTCTGTTTTTGGTGTGACTAGGACAGCTGCATTTAGTTGTTATAATCAGTTACATTAATGTTTTGTAACTTATGTGCCTTTGATAGCCCCTGCGTGGGCGTACCTTTTGCCCTGTTGGCATTAGAGCATTGTTTTTCCCCTTTTTTTTTATTTGGCATTTTGTTTATCTGTGCAATTGATAGCCCCTGCGTGGGCGTGTTTTACTGCCTCTGTTTATACTGTTTAAAAAATTTAATAAAAAGCATTGAAATAGAAAAAGTGTAAAAAAAGTCCTTGATCCCTAACCTTTTCCCATCTCATCAAGGTGCACACCAGTCGATGCACGGTGCACATGAGCGGCCCGCTGTAGGAAGATTCCTGGTGGTTCCAAACTTCTTCCATTTATGGATGATGGAGGCCCCTGGGCCTTCAATGCTGCAGAAATTTTTCTGTACCCTTCCCCAGATCTGTGGCTTGATGCAATCCTGTGTCAGAGGTCTACGGACAATTCCTTGGACTTCATGGCTTGGTTTGTGCTCTGACATGCACTGTTAGCTGTCGGACCTTATATAGACAGGTTTATGGCTTTCCTAATCATGTCCAATCAACTGAATTTCCCACAGATGGACTCCATTCAAGTTGTGGAAACATCTCAAGGATGATCAGTGGGAACAGGATGCACCAGAACTCAATTTTGAATGTCATGGCAAAGGCTGTGAATACTGAGGTACATGTGTGTTTTTTCATTTTTTATTTTTAAAGAAATTGCAAGGATTTCAAAATGAACTTCTTTCACATTGTCATTATGGGGTATTGTTTGTAGAATGTTGAGGAAAAAAAGGAATTGAATCCATTTTGGAATAAAGCTGTATCATAACAAAATGTGGCAAAAGTTAAGCGCTGTGAGTACTTTCTGTACCTTTCCATAATATTTCTTACCTGGTGCCTATCCATACCAGCATACATATGGCTGGTTTCTCCACCTACAGCCAACCCACGGGACCAATATAACTCTATAAAAGAGAGTGAAGCCCCCCACCGCTCCCATTCTTGTAACTAGACTCAAACCAGCCACAAGAATAAGAACAAGAGAGGGAACTATGCTGCCATGGATAGGCACCAGGAAAGGAAAATAACAGAAAGGTAAAAATTCAATTTTCCATTTTTCTGTTTCCTTCATAACAGCATACATATGGTAAATAACTCAATACTAGGGAGGGAAATGCTTCTGAAATCAATGTTTATTTAGCCTTTTTGAAACAGAAAGTTGAAAGGTCTTCCTCCCAAAATCTCGAGAGGTGAGACTGGCTGGATCCATGCTGTAGTGTGACATAAATGTGGAGAATGAAGACCAGTTTGCTGCCATGCAGATTATCTCTGGAGTGACTTTTGCCAGAGCTGCCCATGATGATGAAATTTCTCTTGTCAAATGTGCATTCACTTCCTGAGGAACAGGAAGCCCATTAGCCTGGTAAGCCCTATGTAAAATACACACAATCCATTCAGCTATTGTGCATTTTGATGCTGCCTGCCCATTCCTTGCCCCACTAGGCACCACAAATAGTCTCTCATCTTTCCAGAGGTGCAACGTAGCAGATTTGCAGGACCCTAACGTTCTTGCCACATCCAATTCTTGCAATTCTGATAAATTCCACTCTTCCAGGTTCTCTGGCAAGACCCATTGCTGATTGGAGTGATATAAGGATGGGACCTTAGGTATGAACTGATGGATAGGCTGAAGGACTACCCTGTCTGGGTAGAAAACAATATAGATCTTGAGAGCCTAGGGCTTGACTTTCTGAGACTCCCTGAGGTAACAACCACTAGAATGTGATGTCTTCTAAAGTGCAGCTTTCCATAGTTGCGAAGGAGGGTGCCGCAAGACAGTTTAGTAACAACGGCAAGTCCCATTTGGGGTACAAACTTTTTCTTGGAGGTTTTAACCTTAGTACTGCTAGAAAGCTTTCAATGTAAGGATTTAGGGCCTATCTGGTGTCCATAAGAGGTGAGAGGGCTGAGACATGCACCTTTAGGGTGTTAAGGCCTAATCCTAAATCCAGGCCTGATTGGAAAAATTTCAGAATGTTTTGCACTTCTGATCTTAGCGATCAAAATGTTTCCTTTGTGCCAACTTGAGAAATTTCTGCATTCCTCTATTAGGTATTGCTTGTAGAGGACTTCCTTGCTTGAAGCAGAGTTTTGATAACTTGGCTGAACACCCTAATCCTTCTAATCTCCTCCGCTCAACATCCAGGCCTCAAATGCAGAGCCTCCGGGTGCGGGTGTACAAATTCTCCCTGATTCAGAAGGTTCTGAAGATGCGGAAGGAGAGGTTAGCAGAGGGACAGATGCATCAATAGGGTGAACCATGGCCTCCGTGACCAATAAGGGATTATTGCCAACATGATCACTCTCTCCCTGATTAGTCACTCGAGAAAATGTAAGATTAGTGGAACTGGGGGAAAGGCATAGGCCATATGAAAATTTCACAGCTGAGCTAGGGCAACCACTCCCACTGACCTCTGGCAGACATATCTCATGAAAAGAGAGGGATTTTGGTGTTCAGGGATGAGGCAAAAAGGTCTATTTGAGGGAGACCTCATTGCTGATAGACCCACTCGAACACTCTCTGGTTCAGTGATTACTAATTGTTGTCGACCAGATTCCTGGACAATGAATCCACTTGGTGATTTAGAAAGCTGGGATGTAGGCCACTGTGAGATTTAGCAGGTTCTTCTCTGCCCAATATAGGATTGGTGCCACTTCCTCCATTAGGGATGTACTGTGTGTGCCACCCTAATTTTGCAGATAGGCCACTGCAGCCCTGATATCCATATGTATCAGAGGCGATTTTACCCTGAGAGAAGGGGCCAAGAGAGATATGGCCATCCAGGCTGCTGTCAGCTATAGCACATTGGATACCATGTTGCTGGTGTTAAACCGCCATCTTCCCTGAACCACGTCAGATCTGCAATGTGCCCCAGCCTTACTGACCTTGCCTCACCTTCTCTCAGATGACCAGTAATTTTTTGGGAGAGATACTGATCGGTTCTGGGTGTTAAACAGTGCGCCCAGGTATATCATCTCTTGCGTAGGTGTAAATTGGCTTTTGGGCTGATTAATTAATCAACTGAATCTGGTCAAGACGCCCAATACCTCCTGTAGGTGTGCTATTAGCATCTCTTTACACTGAGATAATATAAATAAGTTGTCCAGGTAGTGCAGGACTCTGATTCCACCAGTTTCTGAGTGGTGCCAAAGTTGCCACTAAGACTTTTGTAAAGGATCTTGGCACTGTTGATATGCCAAATGGGAGACATTGGAACTGAAGGTGGATGTCCTACACTTTGAACCTTAGGTAAGTCTGAAAATGGTGGTGAATTGGTATGTGCAAGTAAGCGTCCTGGAGGTCTATCGAGACCATCCAGTAGTCCGGCTGGACTGCTAGAATAAACATATTTAGTGACTCCATCTTGAACCATTCCAAGAGAATGAACTTGTTTAGCCTCTTCAAGCCCAGCACTGGTCACCATCATCCCAGAGGATAAAAAGCCTAAAGTATTACCGCTCTCTAGAGAATTAGCATTTGCGCAAACTGCCATAATATCTCTGCTTTTTCTGTTGATCTCGGAATCCTGGTGGGTAGGAAGAATACTTGGGGCAGTTGTCGTTTGAACTTCCAGAAATGTCCTTGCTGAATGGTGGTGGCTGCCCACTGATCTGCGCATTTCTCAGCAAGGATCAGCTGTCCAGGGCTTCAGTCAGCGTACTCTCCTAGTGGTTATGAAGTATAGCATTTTTCTTGCAAAACACTTCAGTGTATCAATAGCAGCCTCTGCCATGAAGTCTAAGGCCAACTTTAGTTTGTCAAAGGCTTTGATTATTTGTTCTGTATCCAATCTTTGCCTTAGGGCTAGTTCAATATTCTCTGTCCAGGCTCTAACTGCTCTGGACACCGAATTTAGTGCAACAGCTGGCTTGCAGGTGCCTCCTGCTGCCAGGTATGTCCTTTTTTTAGGTCTGCGCCGATCCTGTGATCAAGCACATCTTTAAAGAAGACCCCATCTTCCAGTAGCAAAGTTATGTTTCTAGCCAGCCTCATAGCCTGAGGCATCCACTTCAGACACTGTGTCAAAAAGCTGTGCATTCAAATCCAACAGGGGATAAAGCTTTTGAAAATGGTTAAATGTTATTGGTCTCTTATCGATCTTCTTCCACTCTTTAAGAACAACATTCTTGATTTCTTCCATCAAAGGGAAAGTTGAAGTCTTCTTCTTAAGATGAGGAAAATTTCTCCTGGACTTTGATGGAGGCTCGAGAGTTTCCCCCATTGTATAGCCTCTTTCACAGTCACTATAAAGAGGTCAATAATGGTGAAGTCAAAAGATGCAGAGGCAACTTCTGCTCCTTCATCTGAACTTGTTCTTGAATCTCCTTGATAGGCAGACCAGCTTATTTTTAAACGCCTGATTATCACAGGCCCAGCAGGATTTCCCATGGGATCTGGGTGCACTGTGGGGTGACCCCAAGTGCATAGCGGCATGGTGTGCAGAGCTATCTGACCTTCAAGCAGAATACAAAGACTGTCCATGCATGTGGCTCCATGCACCCCGACTTCTGGATCTTCTGTGAGAGGGGTGATGGTGCGGGCTGAAAAAGGACAAACAGGTATCCCTTAACATGAAGCCCTGCTCTTTTTTTATTTTTTTAACTCATCAACAGTTGCAGCCTCAAAACCTAGTGGGATGTTGAGGATCTTTATTGCGCGGCAACAGACTGTGTGAGGCGGCTAAGAAAGACAAAAGGAAAGATAAGAAGATCAACAAAACAGAAAGAAAAGGTAGGTAGAAAGAAGGTAAAAAAGAAAAGGAGTGCCATAAAATAAAGGAAGCCACAAGTGCCCTTTAAGAAGCAAGCACTGACCCAATAAGCCAATACATTTTCCTACCTTGAGCATTTTCCATGACTGGAGGGGCAACAATACAGAGTATAGGCAGAAAAATCTGGTGGGAGGCAACAAAATGCCATTACGCTTTTCCCAAATCCTGCTTAAAAACAATGAGGGCAAAACAGGCTGAGTAGGACAGGCAAGATGGCCAGTCCCACACTTCTACTGCACATGTGTAGGATGGCGGTGTGATGTCACCCTGAACCACCCCCCTCAGAAAGAAAAAGAATGCCGGGAAGGCACATGGAGCACCAGCAGCTCCTGAACCCTGTGTAAGTTAAAAAAAAACTGCACCAAAAGGATTACCCTGCACCACCCACTGTCACGTACCTGATGGGAGACTGAAATGACGAGGTCGGCCTCAGTTGTGTCACTAGCCCTGACCCCCACTGGAGTTGGGACAGAGGGAGTCTAGGACCCAGGGGAACAAGAGCGCCACTAGTCATTTGCAGCTCTTGCAGATGATGACCTAAGAAGACCAATGATCTTCTGATCCAGGCACAGTAGTAACAACCAGAGCAGGTCTTGTAGATTGCCATGTGTGCACCAGAGCAAGGCAGGTAGTGAGGGTAAGAGACAGGAGCAGTGTCATAGGAATAGCCAGGGTCATCAACAGTCGGGCAGCACGGTACAGGATCAGAAGGAAAAGCCAAGGTCAGTAGCAGAGCTGAAGTCCGGAACCAGTATCAAGCAGGAGAGCAATCAGAGTCAGGTGAGGAACAAGCAGGGTCAGCGACAAAGGAATCATACAGGAACAAGCAGGACACGGGGGAGCTGAAGACCAGTCAGCACTCAGCACATGCAGAGGCACTTCTTAAATAGTCCGTCTGGCACCAATTTTCACAATGCGTGTGCACATGCATGTGCGTGATTGTGCATTTCTGTGCACATGCGCACGTCTATTCACAAGCCATCTCACGGAATTCCCTTACACCCATCAAGACATTAGGAAGCAAGAAAGAGCCACTGAGCTGCAAAAAGGATCAAATTGTGAGTCTAGCATCCTATTGCCCCAAAAGATCCACAGAAAAATGGGCTCCCCTACTCATTAGCGCATTTAGCAACCCAAGTGGCAGGAGGTCATATCAGGAGAGCTTGCACCTGAACGACGCACCATATGGGTGAGGCAGGGGCTAGCGAATCCATGATCCTGTGGGCTCTGAGGACAGAAAAGAGAATGGGGGGGGGGGCTTAGCTCTTTTTTTAGAGTTATATTGGTCCTGTGGGTTGGCTGTGGGCGGAGAAATCAAGTATATGTATGCTGGCATAAAGGCATCAGGAAAATCAAATATTCTTAGCGGAAATGTTTCACATCTCCACTCCAAGTCGTCTGAAGCAAAACACCTGAAGTTCTGGAGCTTTTTTGATGCTCAAATCTGGCGGATTTGTGTGCTTTTGATTCAATAGAAATGAATGGAAAAACTCAATTTGCTCGTTTTTGCATGCTGTCCTGCTCAAATGCAAAAAATAAAAAAATAAAAAATAATCATAAATAAATGTTAAATAAATAAAATAAAAAAATATTATGTAATAATAAATAAATAAAAAACAATTATCCCCTGACCTTAACCCCCTAAGCCTAAAATAAATAAAATAATGATGATGATAATAAATAAATCACCACCCTAACAAAAAATAAATATATACATTATTATGATTATTATTAATTATAATAACAAATATATCACCACTCTAACAAAAAATAAATATATACATTATTATGATTATTATTAATTATAATAACAAATAAATCACCACCCTAACAAAAAATAAATATATATATTATTATGATTATTATTAATTATAATAACAAATATATCACCACTCTAACAAAAAATAAATATATACATTATTATGATTATTATTAATTATAATAACAAATAAATCACCACCCTAACAAAAAATAAATATATACATTATTATGATTATTATTAATTATAATAATAACAAATAAATTACCACCCTAACAAGAAAAAATACAAAAAAAATAAATAAATACAGGAGTTTTCCACACTTTTTTAAATACACATATACAGTATGTTGTATGCATATTCTCCCTGTGCCTGCGTGGGTTTTCTCTGGGTACTCCAGTTTCCTCCCACACTCCCAAGACATGCTGGTAGGTTAATTGAATCCTGTCTAAATTGTCCCTAGTATGTGTATGTATGAATGTGAGTTAGGGACCTTTCGATTGTACACCCCTTGAGGGTTAGGGACTGATGTGAATGTAAAATATATATGTAAAGCGCTGAGAAAATTGACGGCGCAATATAATTACCTGTAATAATAATAATAATATACAGTATACAGTTTGTGTATAAATGTGCAAAAACATTTTGAAGATCCCTTGTAATAAGAAGACAATAAATAAAATATTACCCCATAATCCTAACCCTAACACCTAACCTAACTCTACTACTTTACCCTAAGAAAAAAAGTTATAATAAATGAAGAATAATAAAAAAAATTTTAAAAAGCTGATGGAAAAGCTAAAAAGCTGAAAATCCTAGCAAAAAAAGTATGAAACAGGTGATATTTTTCTCTATTGGCTATTAAAAAAAATGGCAAAGCTCAAAAATGTGCAAAAATGCTGTACATAAACGCCTGAAACAATGCTAAAAAAGTTAATACTCAGATGTGAATGCAACCTCACTGTCAGTAATCGGATGACCTGGGAACCTGGCTTATGAGGTAGAAGAGGAGTTCCAAAAAAATACCCATTGCAGACTCCTTGCTGTCTTGCTTACAGAATACCAGGATTAAGAAATTTCTCAATCAGATTCAAGCCAGCGATTGCAGATCACTCATCAGAGAGCCAATTCTTGTGTAAACTTTTGTGTCACTCAACCCTTCCTCTTAGCCTGGCCATACACTATACAATTTTCTTACAATTTTCTGCCCAATTTCCTTTAGATTTACCTTCAGCCATGTAGCGCACGGGCCTGCCTAATAGTATACAATTGAAAGTGTTGTTTAGGTTTGACCTCCTATTATATGGTTTTTGGTAAATCTAAAGCAAAATTCTCAAGAAAATTGTATCATGTATGGTCAGCCTTAGATTGTAAGCTCTAACAAGCAAGGCCCTCTGATTCCTCTTGTACCAAATTATATTGTAACCAGGGGCGGACTGACCATTGGGGAACTCGGGCATTGCTCGCGGGCCAGGGGTCAGTAGGGGGCCCCATGAGGTACCTTTCATAGGCTTTTTTGGGTGTGATTTGAGTGTGGGTGATGACACAGGGGCCCCATGATCCCCTATTGCCCAGGGGCCCCATGAGTTGTCAGTCCTCCCCTGATTGTAACTGTAATGTCTACCTTCATTTTGTAAAGCGCTACGCAAACTGTTGCCGCTATATAAATCCTGTATAATAATAATAAAAAAAAGAAGTCCTATTACAGGACAGGCACAAAGTAGCACACTCTTAGTTACCCTGTGAGGTGCTCTCTGGATTATGACTCTAGATAATTGTAGACCTATAGGGCCTATTCACATCATTGTGGTGCATTAATGTGTGCATGTTAACATGTGTTGCATTAAGACAGCCCATTCAGTTGTGTAAATCTGGGCTGAATGAACTTTCCGACCTTAGAAAAAATGCAGTTTTTGCTTGATATCATCAGTTTATGAAATGCTTTGAATTGTTGCCAAGAATAGCATTTGAAGATGACTATAAGATTTAAACCTAATAACTCACCTAACACTTAACCCTTAATTGTCAGCATTAAAGTGGTTCTAAACTCAAAATGTTTTTAGCATTGTTTGCATTAGGGTAAAAAAAACTCCTCACTACCTAATCTACCCACCTTCACCCCTAAACACTTACCTGACTGAGTCAGCGCTGTTCCGGCTGCAGCACTGCTGCTCTCTCTTTCTGGGGTCACAGGAGACACTGAGAATAGGGGAGCCATAGGCTTCTGCTGCTGTTGTCAAACAAATTGTGAAGTGGAAAAAAGGGCATGACTTACTGGCATTGTTACATAGTTACATAGTTAGTCTGGCTGAAAAAAGACAAAAATCCATCCAGTTCAACCATTAAAAAAAAAAAAAGTTATAATCCTATACCCACAGTTGATCCAGAGGAAGGCAAAAAACCCAGCAAACCATGATCCAATTTTCTCCTGCTAGGAAAAAAAATTAATTCCTGATCCACCGAGAGGCAATCGGATATTCCCTGGATCAACTTTACCTATAAATGTTAGTATCCAGTTATATTCTGTGTATCTAGGAAAGAATCCAGGCCTTTGTTAAAGCAATCCACTGAGCTGGCCAGAACCAACTCTTGAGGGAGTCTATTCCACATTTTCACAGCTCTCACTGTGAAGAAACCTTTCCGTGTTTGGAGATTACATTTCTTTTCCTCCAGACGTAAAGAGTGCCCCCTTGTCCTCTGTGATGACCTCAGGGTGAATATCTCTACACTGAGTTCACTATTTGAACCACTGATGTATTTATACATGTTGATCATATCCCCCCCTTAATCTCCTCTTCACAAGAGAGAATAAATTCAGTTCCTCTAATCTTTCCTCATAGCTGATCTCCTCCATGCCTCTTATCAGTTTGGTTGCCCTTCTCTGTACTTTCTCCAGTTCCCAAAACTGAACTGCATATTCCAGATGAGGTCTTACTAATGATTTGTACAGGGGTAATATGATATCTCTCTCTCTGGAGACTGTACCTCTTTGTTTGTGTGTCTATGGACGCACACAGCCCAGCTCTGGAGTGCGCTTACACTGCACGGGTGCCATCTTAGCTTCTGGCACCTGGAAGAAGGAGCAGTGAAATAAAGGGGATAAAAAAGAGTTTATAAGGAACCGCTCTGTGTAATATAGTTGCAGTATCGATACAGTAAGTAGAATCTTTTTTCATTATAATAAAAAACATAACATTTAATTCAACTTTAAATTAGATCTAAACCCAATTACTAAAATCTCATAAGTTTTTAATTTCAAAAGTATTTTTCAATCTTTGCACAACAAAGGGAAAATGTTTTTTTATAAAAAAAAAAAAATTGCAGCTGTTTATAATACTCAGTGATTTAGCAAATGTAATCTAGTTAAAGTTTAGATCCACATTCTTCAACTCCCTAACCATCATCGTATTGTGCAGTTTTACTTTATTAACATACCTGGAAAATTTAGAAATTCTTCATTCCTGAGAAATGGGGGCAGAGAGGTGGACGTGGCTGAAAGCGGTATGCATGGTGGGTCACAGCAAATGGTGTGTCACAGAGGCATAAGTAGAACCTTCAGGGCCCCATGCAGAAAATCAAGAAGGGCCCCCCTGATCCACTGGTCCCGAGGCCCTTTGCATCAGTCCTGGGGTGCTATCCTCTGCTCCTGGGCATGCTAATTATTGCACTCACTGACACTAATGTTGGATACTATTGTACTGCAACTTCTTCAATGCGAATTACAATCTGGTAAACAAATGCAGGGGCACTGAGGTGTGAAATGCACTGCTATTGTGCAGCCCTCTGGAAGTGTTGGGGGGCTGCACTTGAGGCCCTCTGGGGGATGAGCTCAGACATCTTCAGACAGGAAACTGAACCTGTCTGTCCTATCCTGCCAAGAAGCTGTCACTGCAGACCGCCAATCATAAGTAAATGAGACATTTCCATGAAGCCACATAAATATCCACCCCTTGAACACGTGTGGCTGCAGGGTGGGGCATGCCACCACCACCTATGATATGCTGTCTGCAGTGACACCTTTTAGGCAGGATAGCTCAGGACAGTTTAGACTCATCCCTGACCACCACTGCTGTAAAGGATAGGAGGGTTTAGTTTGGCTTTAAGAATTAAAGGGCCACAGTGGGTGGGAAGGGATTAAAAACTCCCCCATGTCGCACTTATTGACCCCGATCCCCTGTCACACCCGGTGACCCCGATCCCCCGTCACACCCGGTGACCCCGATCCCCTGTCGCACCTGGTGACCCCGATCCCCTGTCACACCCGGTGACCCTAATCCCCTGTCACACCCGGTGACCCCGATCCTCTGTCACACTTGGTGACCTTGATCCCCTGTCACACCTAGTTCCCCCAATCCCCTGTCACACCCGGTGACCCCGATCCCCTGTCATACCCGGTGACTCCAATCCCCTGTCACACCTGGTGACCCCGATCCTCTGTCACAATTGGTGACCCCGATCCCATGTCACACCCGGTGACCCCGATCCCCTGTCACACTTGGGGACCCCGATCCCCTGTCACACTTGGGGACCCCGATCCCCTGTCACATTTGGTGACCCTGATCCCCTGTCACACCCGGTAACCCCCATCCCCCGTCGCACCTGGTGACCCCGATCCCCTGTCACACCCGGTGACCCCGATCCCCTGTCATACCCGGTGACTCCAATCCCCTGTCACACCTGGTGACCCCGATACTCTGTCACAATTGGTGACCCTGATCCCATGTCACACCTGGTGACCCTGATCCCATGTCACACCTGGTGACTACGAGCCTTTTGTCACACTTGGTGACCCTGATCCCCTGTTACACTCGGTGACCCTGATCCTCTGTCACACTTGGTGACCTTAATCCCCTGTCACACCCAGTTCCCCCAATCCCCTGTCACACCCATTGACCCCGATCCCTTGTCACACCTGGTGACCCCGATCTCAGTAACACTTGGTGACTCCGATCCCCTGCCCCGGACATTTACCTGGCAGTATGAAGGAAGTGGTCTGCCCTTTCTCATCTTACTGACAGCTGGCCATGTGTCAGGGTCCTGTCCACGGCAGAAGTTCTGGAAGATCTAGCATTTCTGCCAGTACTCTGTATGGCCGCAGAAGCACACATCAACCTCAGTTTGGTTCCAGACGGACTTTATAAGGAGGCTCATCACTTCCTCAAGTTGCTGGATGATCTCTAGCTCCCCGTGCCCTGTTCCATGTGATTTTGACCTGTGATTTCCTGTTACTGACTCGGCTTGCTCCTGGACCTGTCTACTCTGCTTTACCTCAGATCTGACCTTGGCTTGGCTTATGGATATAGGGTCTGGGATTAAAATCCCATTTCAGTCTTTGCAGATGACACCAAGCTGTGCAGTGGAATAACGTCCTTACAGGATGTCTTCAACTTACAAGCCGATCTCAATGCACTGCTTAATTGGGCAACTATGTGGCAAATGAGGTTTAATGTTGATAAATGTAAAGTTATGCACTTGGGGGTTAAGAATATGCATCCATCATACATACTAGGGGGAGTACAACTGGGGGAATCAATGGTGGAGAAGGATCTGGGAGTTCTGGTGGATCACAAGCTTAATAATGGCATGCAATGCCAAGCTGCAGTTTCTAAAGCGAGCAAAATCCTCTCTTGTATTAAAAGAGGTATAGAGTCCAGACAGAGATATCATATTACCCCTGTACGCATCATTAGTAAGACCTCATCTGGAATATGCAGTTCAGTTTTGGGCACCAATTCACAAAAAAAACATTGGGGAACTGGAGAAAGTACAGAGAAGGCCAACCAAACTGATAAGAGGCATGGGGGAGCTTAGCTATGAGGAAAGATTAGAGGACTTGAATTTATTCTCTCTTGAGAAGAGGAGGTTAAGGGGGGATATGATCAACATGTATAAATACATCAGTGGTTCATATAGTGAACTTGGTGTAGAGTTATTCACCCTGAGGTCATAACAGAGGACAATGGGGCACTCTTTATGTCTGGAGGAAAAGAAATGTAATCTCCAAACACGGAAAGGTTTCTTCACAGTGAGAGCTGTAAAAATGTGGAATAGACACCAGCTCAGTAGATTGCTGCAAAAAAGGCCTGGATTCTTTCTTGGATACACAGAATATAACTGGATACTAACATTTATAGGTAAAATTGGATTGCCTCTAGGGGGATCAGGAAGGAATTTTTTCCCCTGCAGGAGCAAATTGGATCGTGCTTTGCTGGTTTTTTTTTATACCTTCCTCTGGATCAACTGTGGGTATAAGATTATAACTTTTTTTTTAATGGCTGAACTGGATGGACTTTTGTCTTTTTTCAGCCAGACTAACTATGTAACTATGTAATCCCATGGTGTATGGCTACATGCGGACAGCGGCGGCCTTTGTCAGCCCATCATTGCTTTATATAAGGATGGTAACAAACTTTGTTGCGGAGCCATACCTTTTTGTTATTCTGAAGAAATAGCTGTTTGTTTGTCTGTCCATGGGCAGAGTGAATTTGTATGGGAGTGATTTTATAATTATCAATCAGCTGCTGCACCTGCAGGGGTCTACTGAGGATGCAGGTGAGTACATTCAGAAGAGGAGACCACCCAGCCATTCCTCTCGCCCTCCACAATGCTGAGTAAAGGTGTTACTGTGAAGGGAAATCTTTTGAACTGTGAGCTATGATATAGGAGGCTGTGTGAAGGGGGCTGTGATATGGGGGAGCTGTGATGTGAGGGGGGAGCTATAATACTGGGGGCTGTAATGTGAGAGGGAGAAGCTGTGATATGGGGGGCTGTGATGTGAGAGGGGGGAGTTGTGATATGGGGGCTGTGATGTGAGAAGGGTGAGCTGTGATGTGACAGGGGGAGATGTGATTAGGGGGGTGTGATGTAAGAAGGGGGATCTGTGATATGATATGGGGGTTGTGATATGGGAAGGCTGTGATGTGAGAGGAGGCAGCTGTGAAATGGGGGGGCTGTGGTTTGAGAAGGGGGAGCTGTGAAGTGAGAGGGGAGCTGTGATATGGGGGGCTGTGATGTGAGAGGGGGAGATGTAATATGAGGGGCTGTGATGTGAGTAGGGGGAGCTGTAATATGAGCCAAGGGGATGTGATGTGGAGGCTGTGATATGGGGGGCTGTGATGTGAGAGGGGGGAGTTGTGATATGGGGGCTGTGATGTGAGAAGGGTGAGCTGTGATGTGACAGGGGGAGATGTAATTGGGGGGGGGGGGGTGATGTAAGAAGGGGGATCTGTGATATGATATGGGGGTTGTGATATGGGAAGGCTGTGATGTGAGAGGAGGCAGCTGTGAAATGGAGGGGCTGTGGTTTGAGAAGGGGTTGCTGTGAAGTGAGGGGGGAGCTGTGATATGGGGGGCTGTGATGTGAGTAGGGGGAGCTGTAATATGAGCCAAGGGGCTGTGATGTGATGTGGAGGCTGTGATATGGGGGGCTGTGATGTGAGGGGGGGGAGCTGTGATATGGGGGTCTGTGATGCGAGAGGGGGAGATGTAATATGAGAGGCTGTGATGTGAGTAGGGGGAGCTGTAACGTGAGCCGAGGGACTGTGATGTGATATGGAGGCTATGGGGGGCAGTGATGTGAGAGGGGGGAGCTGTGATATGAGGGGCTGTGATATGAGAGAGGGAGCTGTGAGATGGGTGGGCTGTGATATGAGTGGCTTTGATGTGAGAGGAGGGAACTGTGATATGAAGATGTGATGTGAGGAGGAGGGCTTTGATGTCGGGGGGGGGGTTGTGTTTGCAAGGAGGACTGTGATGTAAGAAGGAACTGTTATATGAGGGGGGGTCTGTGATTGCAAGGGGGGCTGTAATGTAAGTGGGGCTGTAATGTTGAGGGGGGGGGCTCTGATGTGAAAAGGGGTTATGATGTTAGGGGGGTTGTGCTGGGAAAGGGGGGATTGAGGATACTAATGTAAAGGAGACTGTAATGTAAAGGGGGGTGTGATGTGAAGGACCTGAGTCATAGAGGATAACTGAGATTTGAATCTCTGTAGAAAGAAAACGCTACCAACTGGACCTTTGTGAATTGTAATTCAGTACCCCTGGTCTATAGAAAAATAAGAAACGAGATTACAGCTCTGTGTCTTTAGTGGCTCCCTTGTGTGTAAGAGATGGGGGAAATGATAAGACGGGATCTCTTGTGACAGCAGTTTATGATAAAGGGAACAGATGGTGGGTGAATCAGGGAGGAATGAAAACATCGGCCCATGGCCTGAGATCACACATGACTAATATATAATCCAACATTGCTTTTCCGCCCTCTACCTCGCCCTGCAATGTCCGCCTGAGGACTCAGCAGCTGCCTGGGTAATGAGGCTTGCAATGACATTTCCACAGACGTTGCTCCCACATCTCCTTCTGCTGGACCAGAATCTCTCCGTACCACCTCTCTGTCTAATGTAAAGGTCTGCTAAGTCATTATGTACCTACCAGACGTGGTCAACAGTTATAAACAATCTCTCAAGTGATGTGAGGATTTTGTGTTCTTTATAATATCAGTTATTATCTGCTGACTGTGTTAGGTGTCTAAAATGCATTGAGAAATGTGTTTTCAGCATGCAGTATTGACTGTGTCTGTGTTTGAAATATGGTGTGTCTTTGCTGCTAAAATGTTGAAAATTGGAATTGGCAATCTGTAAAACTACAAATTTAAAAAGGTTCTTATTTCTGAATTTTGCATAATTGCTAATCACATTTTATATAACCATTGAATCATATGTAGAGCTGATCATTTTATTTGGTGGAGGCATCCAAAATAATGAGGAGCTTCCTGTATATAGTATGGTACTACACAGCTTGAATACTGCTTCTACCACATATAAGAGTTACTACACATAATCACCACTAAAATGTGACTTGGGCTTGTTCACACTAAGATATGTGTTAATTTGCATTTCACTGACACGCATTATAAATCCATTTAATTGTGGTAAGTTATCTTTTGGCACCAGGAGATAAGCTCTGTTAGTTATCAATACAGAACTCTTGACACATAGATAAATTCTGTACCCTAAGGCTGCCCATAGACGGGCCGTTTATCGGCCGAATTTGTCTATGGCCTGCATAAGGCTTCCTCCAGCTAACATTCCCAGCAACTCTTAAGCCAGCCATAGAGGGCTCGAATCTTGGCCAGTCCTGGTTCAGCGGGAACTGGCCGTAATTCAAGCCATGTATGGGCAAGCTAATTGTACCCAAGTTGATCAATCATTCAGTGTGATCATTCATGTGATTATTGCAGCTTTATCCTTCCTGTAACACTTACAGTACATTAACCCTCCTGATAACCCTAACACTCCTGGAGCCCTCATACTAACCCACTCTGTAACCCTAACACTAAAGCTAGTCATACACATAAAGAAATCCAAAGATTTCCCCCAGTCTATGTAGAACAGCATGGATGGATGAATCTCCTGCTGTTGGCCATTGTATCTTGACAGCTGACTGGCTGCAGTCACTGTTCAGCTGACTTTTTTCCACCAGGCTCCTTTCACTTCTAAATTGAAGTCTGTTAAACTGGGTGATATTGGCAGGGCCACTTACAGCTCAAATTTGTGCCTGTTTAGCTGGAGTCATTGGAAAAAAGCTTTAACCTCCCTGGGTAACATGGCCTAGTTCACACTGGCTTAGAAAGCAGGCATTTGAAGGGCGTTTTTAACGCTCCTCAAACGCCTATGAAAATGATACTATGGGCAGCACAGTGTTGTTCACATTATCAAAACATGAAGCGTTAGCGTCACATTGCTTCAAAATTAAAGCCTCATGTCCAGTCAGGAGAAGCCTTTCAACGTTTCCCATTCAAGTGTATGGTGATGCTCCTCAACCGCACTGGCAGGCGTTTGCGAGGCATTTGTGATGCAGTTGTGGAGCGTTAAAAACATTACAGTTTATTTAGATTGTGGTGTGGTTTTAATGCTTGTCAAATGCTTATAAAACGCTTCAAAACATGGCGTTTGGGGAGCTTCTTTAATGCTGGTAAAAAGCCAGTCTAAAGCTCATTAACGCCTGTCTAAGGCCCATACTAAAGCTTGTTAATGCCTGTCTAACACCTATACTGTACTAAAGCTATAGGAGCCAAAGCCTGGAGGAAAAAAGTTTAGTAAGAGTTAGAACAAGCCAAGCTGGTCAGAAACATAAAGAAATCCATCGATTCCCTCATTCACATTAAACTGAGTGGGTGGATGGAATCTCCTGCTGTTGGCTATCGCACCCACAGCTGTCAGAATACCCAAACAGTGATTGCATGTGAATACCCAATACCCAATACAGAATACCCAAACAGTTAATTGTCTGCAGTCACTGTTTAGCCAACTTTTTCCCTCCAGGCTTTGGTTTCTCAATTGAAGTTTGTTAAGCCAGGTGTTTTTTTGTTTTTTGTTTTTAATTCTTTATTTAAGGGATTGCAACATCCAACATAAGAAAAATATGTTGACTCCTATGTACATATCCAGCGTAAGATTTCACATATTACAAGGAACATCGTAGAAACTACACAGAAAAAGCAACATGTAAATACCTATTATGCACAGATATAAACCGACACATACTGCAAGATCAAATCATATAAGACCATCCTGCAACATATATAAATTTGTTCCCTGGAGTCAAATACGGACGTAGACAGCTAAGGGCGTGCATATACCCAACCAGAAGTTTTTTTTACAATTTTACAAGACAGAAAGAGGAAGAAAAAAGATAAAGGGAGATAAAAAGAAAAAGAAAAAAAAAGAGGGGGGGGATGAAGGAGGTGGAAGGGGGGAGAGGAAAGCCTCTGAAGGGACCTGGTGGGCACACGTTTCAACTTCTTTCCAAGGGAAAATCCGATAGGAGACCATGCTAGTCATATTCATATGTATTGCATATATTCATCGGAGAAACGAAAGAGATTCCAATAAAACCACCTGGCCTTCTGTTTCTCATGTTTGTCTTGCAGAGTTGAGGTCAGGTCTTCCAATTGCTCTATATCATTCACCCTTGCAAGCCAATGGGCAACTGTCGGGGGAGATTGTTGTTTCCATAGGCTAGGAATGCAGGCCCTCGCCACATTCAACATGTGTTTCAGAAGAGATTTGTGATATCGCTTCTTCGATAAAGGAGTGAGAGTACCAACCGATGAACCACATCTCCAACAGGAATAGCTAGGTGGTTTTGATAGGGTTAGCAATGGTTCAAATTTCCTATTCAAGAGAAATCAGCTGAAATTCAACCTGTTGATGGCCAGTCTTACCCTTTCTGTAACTCTAAACCTCCCCATAACCTTAACACTAATCCTTCCTGTAACCCTCACAATATCATTTTCAGGAACCTCTACCCTTCCTATAACCCCAACCAACCCTTCCATCTTAACACTATCCCCAGGGGCGGACTGACCGTTTGGAAACTCGGGCACTGCCCATGGGCCTGGGGTCAGTAGGGGGCCCCATGAGATGCCCCTGGTACCTTTTTCATAGGCTTTTTTGAGTTTGGCAAAGGAAACAGGGGTTCCATGATCCCCCATGAGTTGTCAGTCCGCCCCTGACTATCCCTCACCATAATCTTAACACGAACCCTCTGTGTAACCCTGAAACTACCTCTTTATGTAACATTAACCCTTCCAAAAATGTTAGACCTTCTAGTAACATTAACACTATCCATAAGACTCAAGTTGGTCATACACTGGTCACAATTCCTCTGGTTCAGAAGGGACTTAGTGCCCTTACATGATAGAAAATGATCCTTTGATCAACTTCTCCTGAAGGGACATGCTGGAAAACTTTTGTTGTTCCTTGACTGCAGCCGATAGTTACATAGTTAATCTGGCTGAAAAATAAACACAAGTCCATCCAGTTCATCCAACCGAGAAACAATGATCTGTCTATTCTGACAGTGGTGGGTCACACTGTCAGAAAACAATGTCCTGGCAGGGCAAATTCCTCCATCCACCTTGTTGGCTGAATGAAAAAAAAATGTCTATGGCCGGCTAAACTCTTCCTGTAACTCTCACACATATTGACCTAGTAGCTTTGGGACTAACATTTTCTAAAGCAATTACCCTCACACTAATCCTCAATGCTCACACCCTTCTCGCAATACACTATACCACTCTGGAACTGTGAAGGCCTATGCCAAAGAGCCTATGCTCATGTTCAAGTCAGTAGAAATGCGAAGAAGTCTGAAGCAGGCTGATGATGCTTAGACAGAGGTCAAATGCAGGTCTACCGCTATTTCTTCCAGTAGCTCTCACACCAACCCTTCCATATGGATACCTAACTCCTTGTTTGCTTACTCACCTCTTCCTGGGCTTGGATCCTCTATTCCAAAGATCAACAACCTTCCTGCACAAGAAGATATCACTGGGAACCCTCTGCAGGAAATTTGTCTCCCATTTACATTGCCTCCATTTCAATTGACCTGAATAGCAAACTGTCAATGAACACAAAACACAGTCTTCAGAGAAGGACAGAAAAACAGAGTTTATGGACTTGCAGGTTTGGCTTAGCTAAGCTTACAATTTTAGTTAATGAAGGCAAGATATGGCAGAACAATGGTAATCAGCCAAGTGTTTCTAACCTGGCTTTATGAAGGCACAACAGACTTGAGATGGTAGCACAATCAGTCAAAAACAGCTGGACCAGGAGATATTGATTTCTATCAGTACTGGAAAAGCACAACTGACAAAAAATGGATCTTTTTATTAGTTCAGTTGTCCACAATTTTTTAGACAGTTGAAATATACAATAATATTGTGGTTTGGCAACTCTTGTTTTTCAGACCAGACCTCTTGCCCCAAAAATTTCAGTTCCTAGTATGCCTTCCTTTCTAAAACATTAGCACCCCATACTTGGACTTGTGCATCCTTAGTGTCTGTAGATCTTCCTTAACCCAACAGAAATGATCAAACATAAGTAAATTTATTTTAATACCCATTAACATTTGTTTGCAAGTAATTTTTGACAAGACCTAATACTTTTGCAGTATATTTTACATAATCATATTTCACATATAGAGAGAACCTCTCTGTAAGTGCCGGTTCACATATATGCAGATAGGATGTGGTTTGAACTGCATCCAATCCACATATCACGTGCAATAACATTGCTTCCTATGGTGCCTGCTCACGTATGTCAGGTACACTGGCAGTACGGATTCAGTGCAGATTGAAAAGGAGTCCTTTTCCGATTTATGAGCAGTGCAGTCCGGTTCAAGTGCGGATTATTGTATTTTATTTATTTATTACAGGTACTTATATAGCACCGTCAATTTACGTAGCTCTTTACATATATATTGCACATTCACATCAGTCCCGAACCATCAAGGGGCGTACAATCTAAGGTCCATAACTCACGTTCATACATATACATACTAGGGCCAATTTAGGCAGGAACCAATTAACCTACAAGCACGTCTTTAGAGTGTGGGAGGAAACCGGAGTACCCAGAGGAAACCCACGCAGGCACAGGGAGAACATGCAAACTTTAGACAGGTGGTGCCACGGTTGGGATTTGAACCGACTCTAGTGCAGGCTTCTTGATTTCTATGGGAACCGCTTCTGAATCGCACATGTCATGTGTTTGTGAACACGATTTCAGGCTGGTTTTCTCTCCTGATCCTGATGTAAATCTGACCTGATCCTGATGAAACCTGACATGATCCTGATCTAAATCTGACCTGCACCTCTGAACAACTACTTTGTCAATTAGCTGTGAAAACGGAGCTTCAGTTCGCATCGCACATGTGTGAATCCACACTAAATCAGACCATGCAGCCAGCACTCTTGCTGAACCTGTGTGAGAAAGTCGATTACTGGACAAAGTACCTGAAGAGGAAACGGTAGTACAAATTGTGGGACTGAATTAGTAAAAATAAAGAAAAATTGGAATTGTGACCAACTGCAAACAATCACATCCACATGTTCATGCTCTTGGTGTAGTATAAGGGAATGGAAAAAAGATTGTGTAAATGTTATGAACAATGCAAACAGGTCTTTCTTCACATCAATCAAAAGACATAGCTGGTGTGTACAATTTCACATGGATGTGTCAGTTATATTTTAACATGACTCTGTTAAAACGATTGCAGACCCCACATCATTACTAAAAAGCAACAATATTGGAATATATGACACATGCACTACAACTGTCTTTGAAAAAAGGTGTCTTATTAAAGCATATTTACTGAACATAACAATAAATAAAGAAGCCAATAAATAAAATAACAAATAAAGAAGCCAATAAATAAATAAATCTTCAGCCATTAGAGCCTAGCAATGTCCTGAGACACTGACCTCTCCAATTCTTATTGAGTTGTTATTATGGGCTCTGGAGAACTAACAGGTCTCATTTTCATACATATTTTGTCATAGTTCAAAGTATACACTCCACAAAACTGGTCCGCATTCTGCACTGTCCCATACCAATGTCTCCACATAAACGATCCATAATGGTTTCTGGACACAGAACCCTGTTCTGGTGCCACATCCACAGGCCAAACAGAAAATGAGGACAAAGCTCAACAATTCAATCAGATATTTGTATTGTCTTGGTTTAGGCTTTCCGGAAAATTCTGCCTGGTTTTCTGTAGTCTCTCGTTCGATCTCTTCGCACTGTGTTCACGTTAAGCGGGGAAAGAGTCATGCGTGAAGAGGACCTGGTGTAACTGCAGAAAAGATGACAAAAGTCAACATTAAATATATTACTTTCAAGTCTCCTTTCAAGATGCTGCACATACTGAAATGTTTACAGGTAGGCACAGGTATTTATATAGCGCTGTCAATTTATGCAACTCTTTACCCACATATATATATATATATATATATTAATAGAATATACTGTATTCTGTAAATTCACATCAGTCCCTAACCCTCAAGGATATACAATCTAAGGTTCCTAACTCACATTCATACATACAGTACAGATACTAGGGACAATTTAGATAGGAGCTAATTAACCTACCAGCATGTCTTTTGGAGTGTGGGAGGAAACCCATACAGGCACAGGGAGAACATGCAAACTCCAGGCAGGTGGTGTTGTGGTTTGGATTTAACTAACAACCCTAGTTTCTCAAATCACTGAAGACTACATTAGCACTATTTTATAAGCCCATCATCAGTTTAGAAAATATTCACACTTTTTTATTTGGGGTAAAATTAGTTTTATAGGGGGCCTTTATTAAAGCAGTTGTGTATCAATTAAAATGTGTGTCGGTGCTCTGGAGATGCCAAAACTTTTTTCGATATTGGTAATCTATAGCGGATGTTGTAAACAACACTTATCAGACTTCAATTACCATGGACCCACTTCAGTGTCTTTTAGGGGTGATAGATAAGGAGGACTACCAAGCAGAAATTATAGTCCCAGTAACTAGGTTGCTCTTTTTGGCTAGGAAGCTGTTTGCCCTAAAATGATTATTTCCTTCACCCCACCTTGGAAGAATGGCTTGCTCAAATCAATGCTGTTGTACTCAGTGAAAAAATAATTGACCAACACAGAGGTTGCCTGAATAAATTTATTCAACTTTGGGAACCATGGTTGTCTGCCCCAGGCCTTCCCTGCCGTCACAATACATTGATCAGCATGGCTGGCTATAGATGGAGGTGCTGATCAAGAGAAAATTTTCCAACAAGCTGATTGTTCAGAAAAAGATAGATAGATAGATGTATAAAAAGCCTGCCTATACGTGGAATGAAATTCTTCTGGTCCCTGCTAAACTGGACAAATTTTGATTCATGTATGGCTGGCTTAAAGTGATATTAAAGGCAATTACAAAAAAAAAAAACTTCTGCTTACCTGCTCTGTGTAGTGGTTTTGCACAGAGCATCTCCTCCACCAGTGCTCCTGGCCCCTCTCACTCCTGCCAAGTGCCCCCAGAGCAAACAACTTGCTATGGAGGCACCTGAGCAGGCTCACTCCTGAACCGCTACTCTGCGTGTCCATTCACACACAGACCCGTGGCTCAGCCTCGTCCCCTCTCTCTCCTCTTTGGGTCACTGGCTGTGATTGACAGTAACGGGAGACAATGTCCCCTGCTGCTGTCTCAGTCAATGAGGAAGGAGAGTCTCTGGAGAGCCGAGGCTCTTATGCACATCACTGGATTGAGATGGGGCTCTGGTAAGTATTAGCGGGCTGTGGGGGGAGCTGCACCCAGAAGATTTTTTACCTTCATGCATAGAATGCATGAAGGTAAAAAACCTTGAACCTTTACAACCATTTTAAAACTGTATTCCAGATAAACAGCTGTAAAGCTCTAATACATCTGGCAACTATTTTACCTGCTGACAGATTTGTAATTCTGACTTTTCTTTTGTAACTCTGTCCTACCAGCCCCCAGCCACTAATTGGACATTAAAGGAGCAACAGAACATTGATGATCTGTGCCCTTATTGTATGTACTGTATGCTCTCAGGACTATGCTGGGGCTGGATGTTACTTGAGACAGCAATTTTTGCCATCCCTGGTCATTAGCTGCTAGTATGCTGGTGGCTGGGCTGCACAGTGTCATTGGTTGCTAGAATGCAGGTATTTGGGGTTCATAGCATCACTGGTTGCTAGGATGCTGGTAGCTAGGATGCAGGGCATCATTGGTTGCTAGAATGCAGGTGTTTGGGGTTCATAGCATCACTGGTTGCTAGGATGCTGGTAGCTAGAATGCAGGGCATCATTGGTTGCTAGGACACAGGTGCTGAGGCTGCACAGCATCATTAGTTGCTATGACACAGGTGACTGGGCCACACAGTATCATTTGTTTTTATAGTCCAGACCTTTCTCAGGGCCATGTGAGGGTGAAATGCTGACATTTTTGTCATTGGTTGTTGGTGGCCAGGCTGCACAGTATTATTGGTTTTTAGGACGCAGGCGGCTGGGCCGCAAGATATCATTGGTCGTTGGGACAGAGGTGCCAGAGCAACTGGTTGCTAGGACGCTGGTGGCCAGGTCATACAGTGTCGTTCAGGGGCGGACTGACAATTTGGAAACTGGGGTACTGCCCGAGGGCCCGGGGTCAGTAGGGGGCCCTATGAGATGCCCCTGGTACCTTTTTCATAGGCTTTTTTGAGTTTGGGCAAGGACACAGGGGCCCCATGATCCCCTATTGCCCGGGGGCCCCATGAGTTGTCAGTCCGCCCCTGGTGTCGTTAGTTGCTATAATGCAGGTGGCCAAGCTGCACAGGGTCATTAGTTGTTCTGGCAGTCATCTGCACTATAACAACCAGGTTATGGCCACCAGCCTAGTTGCATTACAGGGGTGTGTGGATGAAAAGAATTAATAACACTTTTGAATAGGTAAGAGTTTATACATATGCATATGCAACTGTGTATTTAGCTGCCTCCAAGAGTAGAGCTTTCATTAAATAGCAGACATAGAAAATGGCAAGAATTAATATTTAACCAGATATCTCTAGATTACATGCAAATAAACTAGAAGACAATGACAGAAATAATCATCAAAGTAGCAGAACAGAAAAACAAGATGGGCGCCAGACAGCTGCCTCCCTCCTCGCCATCCGCTTGTGCTGAGAGATTACTCCAATATGGCAGCGTACACAAAACAGCCTGCAAGACATGTGCACTTCCCGGGTGCCACCTGGCTCCCAGCTACTCAGGAAAATGAATTAGGTCAAATATTTGAAACAATTATGCCAAGTTGTTAACACGCCGTATAGGATCATCTGACAATTCACAAAATGCGGTTCATTCCTGTCAAAGAGATTTTAAATATTAGTTATGTTGCTGATTTATTCAAAACAGTTGTTATAATGTGTAAATCCCATCTCTGGCTCTTTGTTTTAGTTTTGGATAGAGTGGTGAAGAATTCAAATTTCCACCGGGTATTTTATTGAAGAGGTATTTCCTCAGTTTCTGTACTTGTGACACCTGTGCAAGTAATAAGCACATTGTTGTCACCAGGACAGAACAGCATATACAGCCAAAAGAAAACCTTGTCAGATGTTCTAAACCTTCCTCGCTCTACTAAATATGTATGTTTCTTGTGTGTCCCCGTTGGAAGGTTTCCCATCCCATCAGGAAGTGAGGAAAATTTTCCCTGCTAGGGGCACGATTGGCAGCAATAATTAGCAGAGGCTCTAACAATTGGTCTCTCCAAAAAAAAAAAAAATCTTGGTTGGAGTTGGGTTTTAAGAATAAGTAGAGTATGTAAACATTTCCAAAAGTGATTTCAATGGAAAGTGATAATTCAGGGGGGAGATATTCCTGACTTCATGCTCATTGATGTCACAGAAGACTACTAACAATTGCTGTATCTAAAGAGGTATTAAACCCAAAACCAAAAATGTAATATACTGCAGCTTACCAATCCTTAGATCTGGTGTCTGCTTTAGTTTTCTTTTTTTAGGCTTTTTTCCCCTCTGTTTTCACACCTCCTCTATTAGAGTGCTCCCACCCTGGATGCAGGAACACAGAGGCACATTTGGACAGCAGCATTGTCAGTCTGGGGGAAGGGAATTTTAAATGTACCAGCTGATTTCAGCACACTAACAAATTGAAACCAATCGCTAGTTCGCACTGCAGTTTCAGAAGCAATTAAAATTTTTTCTCCTTTGAGTATAAAGGTTTTACATGAATAAATAAAAGCTGATCATTGTAAGCACCCCTATCAGTGTTAAATGGTTTGTCTCAACACTCTTAACTGATACATCTGCAGGACAGTTTGCTCTGTTGAAAAAATCTCCAATTGAAAATATAAGGCCCCATGTACACGGGACACTTCTGAACGATGGAAACTGACTGCAGGAAAACGTAGATTAAAAAACATCTGTTTAGCCGCGTTTGCATACCGCGTTTATGTGCGTTTGCATACCGTATTTATGCGTGTTTATGAGCGTTTGCATTTAGAAATGTTTTTTTAAGATAACCTGAGGAGACCTTCCAAAATGCCCAGAATGCACTGAAAAACAGTAAAAACATAACTATTTCAGACATTTTGAGAGAAATAGAGAGAGCAGAAGCAGAGAGAGCAGTATTTGTTGAGATTAGCTGTAATTTTTTTTTTTTTGCGGTGTTTGGATGTGTTCCAGCTCATTTCTGTGCAGAAATTATTGCAGCAGTGTCTAACAAAGTATGGTGTACCAGGTCCATTTGAGTACCAGGAAAACACTTTGCATGCATTTTTCAAGATGAAAAAAGGCTCTGGACAGCATCTGGAAATGGTTAAAAAAAATTTCAAAAGCAAACGCTTATAAACGCGTTTAGCCATGGTTTGTGTTTGAAACGCTGATAAAATCTGCTGAACGCAAGTTTTCTGCGTTCAAAAAAATGACTGTAAACTCAACTGCCTGTAAACGATGATGTGTACATGGACACATAGGAAAACATTGGGGTGAGTTCAGGGGCTGCTGAAAAAAACACTGAACAGTTCCTAAATGTGAGTTTATCAGCTGCAGTGTACATGAGCCCTAAGAAAGAAAGTCTAAAAAACAAAATTAGGGCAGCCGCCACATCTAAGAATTTGTAAGTTGCAATATAATAAATATATGCTTTTGGATTTAATACCGCTTTAAGCCTCATATTCTGTGGAGTCAGGGCTGTGGATAAGGGGGTACCACCAGTCCTCCTGTACGGGGCCCAGGCCAGCTGGGGGGCCTAGGCAACTAGGTGAATCAGATGTGGGCAGGCAGGGTGATCAGCACAGCCTGGGGGGGAAATTACTGGAACTGATCCCCTGTGTGGCTCTCTCTGCAGCACCTGAAAACTGGCTTCTTTTCCTCTCCCTCCCACTGACTTTTAGCTACTGTAGAGAGAGCCACACAGGGGATCGGATCCAGTAATTGCCCCTCTTTTGCACCCATCTCCCTCCCTGTGCACCATATGTTTCCCCCTGTGACTCCCATGCCCACAGTGCTACCAGCTTCCCTCCTCTCCCTCCCACCGCCAGATGCAATCACACAATAGGATCCTTCAGAATGGAGAGTGGGAGAAGGGTCTAGTAAATATGTCACATTTACCATCCCCTTCCTTTCCTGAATTAACACAATGTGCGATCAGTACCAATCACTCACTGTGTTCGTTCATAACTGAAGCATATTAAATTACATTTTTTTTTGGGGGGGGGGGGGAGTTTGGCCCATGTCAGGTTGGCTGTATGGAGCCCCGTGGTTTCTAACAGCAGCTCTGTGTGGAGTGCAGAAAAAGTGTATCACTTAGAAGACTGGCTGAACAGAGCTACAATGGTGGTTTTGGATAGGCTTGGGAAGACTAAATACTTTTGGCAACTTTATATTGCTGGCCGTGACCCCATTTGGGAGGTTTGAAAGTAGTTGCCACTGGGGCAGGAAGTCAGAGATATTAATCATAACCTTACAGAGGATCTAATCCTCTGCTACTGTAGTTTCGTGTTGCAGTCTGTGCAACTACTAGAGAGATTTCATACAATTTCCTCTCTCAACAAAAAGTGAGGGTAAATCTCTTCAGTGGGACAATGTCCACAAATGAAAACCTGACAGAACACTAACTCTTCTCTGTCCAACACCATAATAGAATGCTTGCAGGAGTTGGGCAATAAGGTTATGGAATGACAATTCCTACCCAAAATCATCCATATTTATTATAATTATCCCTCCCACCTCGAAAGAAAATTATATTTCCTTTATTTACGGATGCAGTTTATAATCTTCTACAAATGTAGCTTTTGTTTCTAATCACTTTAAGAAATGTCCAGAATTTTAAACGGCTTATTGAATTATCCTACTAGAAGCAGTTCTGTTCCTGTGCTGGGATTTGTACAGATCGCCTTGTCTGATATGGCATTATCCAACACGGAAAAAACATTTTCATACAGCCAAGCTGGCCCTGTTTTTGACCATTTATACACAACTATTTATTTTCTACCCTAAAATAGGACTCCACATATGAAAGCAGCAGCCAACACATGCATTACAGCTTCTGTAAATGTAAAAGGAACCAACTTGGTGTAATATAAAAGAGACTTCCGCCTGGCAGTACTAGGGTCGTTGGTTCGAATCCCAACCTCGGAACCACCTGCCTGGAGTTTGCATGTTCTCCCTGTGCCTGCATGGGTTTCCTCTGGGTACTCCAGTTTCCTCCCACACTCCAAAAGACATGCTGGTAGGTTAATTGGCTCCTGTCTAAATTGGCCCTAGTATGTGTATGTATGAATGTGAGTTAGGGATCTTAGATTGTACACCCCTTGAGGGTTAGGGACTGATGTGAAAGTACAATATTTATGTAAAACGCTGCGCAAATTGACGGCGCTATGTACCTGAAATAATAATTTCATTTACAAAATTAATTGACATGAGCTCACAAGTGTAGGATGTGTGGAACACCCGTCAGTTGTCCAGCAGATATCTTCTGAACATGGAAAATTAAGAAGAGCTGGAATCAGCCAAAGAATGGATCCTGGTGAAATCTATACATTTGGTGTCACCACTGCTGAGAGGAGGACAAAACGCTTCTTCCACTTCCATGTCAGCAAGCTGTTCCTATGGGAACGTGTTCAGGGAATACCCCTTTGTCAGTCCTCAAGGAGGCTTCTACTGGGCTGCTGACAATTCCTAAAAACCTCCTACACTTGTGAGTGCCTTTTAATACATTTTAAGCAGCTAAAACCCACTGTCTGCTGATTTCACAGACCCATTCTAGGCTCTGAAAAAGATCCTGACCATATGATCGGGATCTGCCCAGAAACGTAGACTGGAAGCTGGCTCAGGCTCTCAGCAAGCCGCTGGGAACCTGAGCCAGCCACTGCCACCCCTACACAGCCCAGCGCGTCAGTGAGCGCTAGAGGGGCAGAGCAGAGAGTGGTGACTGACAATCTCCAGCTCTCTGCTGGCTAAGGACTGAAAGCAGAGCGATCAGCAGTGTTTGACCACTCAGTTCTCAGTCTTACAGGTGGCAGGGGACAGATGCAGCTGGCATCAAAGCTGCAGCTATCTAAGTATGATTTTTTTTGCAAATCCCACGCTTCTCTTTTAAAGTGTATCTATGGTCAAAATGTAAATACATATATTCATTTTCACATTGCATTTCAATTGCTTCTAGCATATTCTTATTAATCTAAGTCATCCTACAGTCCAAAAACTTACTTGAAAAATCCTACACATTTAGGTCCTGGAATTCAGTGACACATATCCACTATGCCTTGTGAATATGCACTGTAGTGTCACACATTTCACAGAGCCTGCCTTCTGAATTACAGAGATTATGAGAGGAGCCAGATTAAGTACAAAAAACATACCACATTAACAGCCAATCTGAATTTAATCCATCCATCCAAGAGAGATCAAGAGGAAAGGAAATCAAAAGGAAAGTTAAAGTGACACACTGAACCCATGGTTTTTTTTTGCAGTGATCCAACGTCCTTTTAGAGCAGTGGTCTCCAAACTGCGGCCTGGGGGCCGGATGCGGCCCTTTGTTTGCCTTTATCCAGCCCTTGGTGCACTATTTAATTCACCAACGCCAACAATGGTGCACAGTTCCTGCCAATGACACGAATGATGGGGCACAATTCCTACCAATGATAGGGCACAGTGGGAGGACATGATACCAACAATGGGGCCCAATGACTCTTATGATGGGGCACAATTCCTACCAATGATGCCAATGATGGGGCACAATTCCTCCCAATGACATCAACATGGGGCACAATTCCTCCTAATCACACCAATGGTGGAACACTCTTCCTACCGATGATGGGGCACTATTTCTGCCGATGATGGGGCACTATTCCTATCAATGACACCAATGATGGGGCACTATTCCTCCCAATGACATCAGCGTGGAGCACAATTCCTCCTAATCACACCAATTAGAGATGAGCGAATCGAACTAGGCGAACCGGAATTCGAGTCGAATTTCAGGAAATATTCGATTCGTGTCGAAACCGAAATTTTGCCTACTTCGGGTGCGCGAATCGAACATTTCCCGATCAGCCGGCAAAAGTGTCCCTGCAGTGAGCTCCGCTATTTCTGACAGTTCTCTGACAGAAGGAACACATGTTTAGCGGTTGAAACATTGTATCTATTAGTTTACATTTAGGATACAGATGTTTCAACCACTGTACATGTGAAGAAGTTGTGAGAGAACTGTCAGAAATAGAGGAACTCTGCACATACACTTTTTGCCGGCTTGGAATTATTCTTCTTTTCATCCTACTTCTTCTTCTTCTTCATCCTCAGAAGAAGAGGATGAGGATGAGGATGAAGAAGAAGAAGAAGAAGAAGAAGAAGAAGAAGAAGAAGTAGGATGAAAAGAAGAATAATTCCAAGCCGGCAAAAAGTGTATGTGCAGAGTTCCTCTATTTCTGACAGTTCTCTCACAGCTTCTTCACATGTACAGCGGTTGAAACATCTGTATCCTAAATGGAAACTAATAGATACAATTTGTATCTATTAGTTTCCATTTAGGATACAGATATTTCAACCGCTGTACATGTGAAGAAGCTGTGAGAGAACTGTCAGAAATAGAGGAACTCTGCACATACACTTTTTGCCGGCTTGGAATTATTCTTCTTTTCATTCTTCTTCTTCTTCCTCATCCTCATCCTCATCCTCATCCTCTTCTTCTGAGGATGAGGATGATGAAGAAGAAGAAGAAGAAGTAGGATGAAAAGAAGAATAATTCCAAGCCGGCAAAAAGTGTATGTGCAGAGTTCCTCTATTCTGCAGATACACTTAGAGGAGCTCTGCAGATACACTTAGAGGAGCTCTGCACATACACTTTTTGCCGGCTTGGAATTAATCTTATTTTCATCCTACTTCTTCTTCTTCTTCTTCTTCTTCTTCATCCTCATCCTCAGAAGAAGAAGAGGATGAGGATGAGGATGAAGAAGAAGAAGAAGTAGGATGAAAATAAGAATAATTCCAAACCGGAAAAAAGTGTATGTGCAGAGCTCCTCTAAGTGTATCTGCAGAGCTCCTCTAAGTGTATCTGCAGAATAGAGGAACTCTGCACATACACTTTTTGCCGGAAACCGCTGTATGGAGTGAATGTCCCAGAACTGTCAGAAATAGACTATTTATGACAGTTCTGGGACATTCACTGCATACAGCTGTTTTAACCGCTGTATGGAGGGAATGTCATGGAACTGTCAGAAATAGACTATTAATGACAGTTCTGGGACTGTCCTTCAATGCAGCGGTTGAAACATTGTATGTATTTGTTTCCATAAATGGATCCATTTATGGAAACAAATACATACAATGTTTCAACCGCTGTATGGAAGGACAGTCCCACAACTGTCATTAATAGTCTATTTCTGACAGTTCCATGACATTCCCTCCATACAGCGGTTAAAACAGCTGTATGGAGTGAATGTCCCAGATCTATCAGAAATAGACTATTTATGACAGTTCTGGGACATTCACTGCATACAGCTGTTTTAACCGCTGTATGGAGGGAATGTCATGGAACTGTCAGAAATAGACTATTAATGACAGTTCTGGGACTGTCCTTCCATGCAGCGGTTGAAACATTGTATGTATTTGTTTCCATAAATGGATCCATTTATGGAAACAAATACATACAATGTTTCAACCGCTGCATGGAAGGACAGTCCCAGAACTGTCATTAATAGTCTATTTCTGACAGTTCCATGACATTCCCTCCATACAGCGGTTAAAACAGCTGTATGGAGTGAATGTCCCAGATCTATCAGAAATAGACTATTTATGACAGTTCTGGGACATTCACTGCATACAGCTGTTTTAACCGCTGTATGGAGGGAATGTCATGGAACTGTCAGAAATAGACTATTAATGACAGTTCTGGGACTGTCCTTCCATGCAGCGGTTGAAACATTGTATGTATTTGTTTCCATAAATGGATCCATTTATGGAAACAAATACATACAATGTTTCAACCGCTGTATGGAAGGACAGTCCCACAACTGTCATTAATAGTCTATTTCTGACAGTTCCATGACATTCCCTCCATACAGCGGTTAAAACAGCTGTATGGAGTGAATGTCCCAGATCTATCAGAAATAGACTATTTATGACAGTTCTGGGACATTCACTGCATACAGCTGTTTTAACCGCTGTATGGAGGGAATGTCATGGAACTGTCAGAAATAGACTATTAATGACAGTTCTGGGACTGTCCTTCAATGCAGCGGTTGAAACATTGTATGTATTTGTTTCCATAAATGGATCCATTTATGGAAACAAATACATACAATGTTTCAACCGCTGCATGGAAGGACAGTCCCAGAACTGTCATTAATAGTCTATTTCTGACAGTTCCATGACATTCCCTCCATACAGCGGTTAAAACAGCTGTATGGAGTGAATGTCCCAGATCTATCAGAAATAGACTATTTATGACAGTTCTGGGACATTCACTGCATACAGCTGTTTTAACCGCTGTATGGAGGGAATGTCATGGAACTGTCAGAAATAGACTATTAATGACAGTTCTGGGACTGTCCTTCAATGCAGCGGTTGAAACATTGTATGTATTTGTTTCCATAAATGGATCCATTTATGGAAACAAATACATACAATGTTTCAACCGCTGCATGGAAGGACAGTCCCAGAACTGTCATTAATAGTCTATTTCTGACAGTTCCATGACATTCCCTCCATACAGCGGTTAAAACAGCTGTATGGAGTGAATGTCCCAGATCTATCAGAAATAGACTATTTATGACAGTTCTGGGACATTCACTGCATACAGCTGTTTTAACCGCTGTATGGAGGGAATGTCATGGAACTGTCAGAAATAGACTATTAATGACAGTTCTGGGACTGTCCTTCAATGCAGCGGTTGAAACATTGTATGTATTTGTTTCCATAAATGGATCCATTTATGGAAACAAATACATACAATGTTTCAACCGCTGCATGGAAGGACAGTCCCAGAACTGTCATTAATAGTCTATTTCTGACAGTTCCATGACATTCCCTCCATACAGCGGTTAAAACAGCTGTATGGAGTGAATGTCCCAGATCTATCAGAAATAGACTATTTATGACAGTTCTGGGACATTCACTGCATACAGCTGTTTTAACCGCTGTATGGAGGGAATGTCATGGAACTGTCAGAAATAGACTATTAATGACAGTTCTGGGACTGTCCTTCAATGCAGCGGTTGAAACATTGTATGTATTTGTTTCCATAAATGGATCCATTTATGGAAACAAATACATACAATGTTTCAACCGCTGCATGGAAGGACAGTCCCAGAACTGTCATTAATAGTCTATTTCTGACAGTTCTATGACATTCCCTCCATACAGCGGTTGAAACCGCTGTATGGAGTGAATGTCCCAGAACTGTCAGAAATAGACAGAAACTGTCACAGAACTGTCCTTCTTCTCATCCTTCTCCTTCTTCTCATCCTTCTTCTCATCCTTCTTCTCATCCTTCTCCTTCTTCTCATCCTTCTCCTTCTTCTCATCCTTCTCCTTCTGCTCATCCTTCTTCTCATCCTTCTCCTTCTTCTCATCCTTCTCCTTCTCCTTCTTCTCATCCTTCTCCTTCTCCTTCTTCTCATCCTTCTCCTTCTCATCCTTCTCCTTCTCCTTCTCATCCTTCTCCTTCTTCTCATCCTTCTCCTTCTTCTCATCCTTCTCCTTCTCCTTCTTCTCATCCTTCTCCTTCTCCTTCTCATCCTTCTCCTTCTTCTCATCCTTCTCCTTCTCCTCATCCTTTTTCTTCTCATCCTTCTCCTTCTCCTTCTTCTCATCCTTCTCCTTCTTCTCATCCTTCTCCTTCTTCTCATCCTTCTCCTTCTTCTCATCCTTCTCCTTCTTCTCCTTCTTCTCATCATTCTCCTTCTTCTCATCCTTCTCCTTCTTCTCATCCTTCTCATCCTTCTTCTCATCCTTCTTCTTCTCATCCTTCTCCTTCTTCTCATCCTTCTTCTTCTCCTTCTTCTCATCCTTCTCCTTCTTCTCATCCTTCTCCTTCTTCTCATCCTTCTCCTTCTCATCCTTCTCCTTCTCCTTCTTCTCTTCCTTCTCCTTCTTCTCATCCTTCTCCTTCTTCTCATCCTTCTTCTTCTCATCCTTCTCCTCCTTCTTCTCATCCTTCTTCTCATCCTTCTTCTTCTCATCCTTCTCCTTCTTCTCATCCTTCTCCTTCTCCTTCTTCTCATCCTTCTCCTTCTTCTCATCCTTCTCCTTCTTCTCATCCTTCTCCTTCTTCTCATCCTTCTCCTTCTTCTCATCCTTCTCCTTCTCCTTCTTCTCTTCCTTCTCCTTCTTATCATCCTTCTCCCTCTTCTCATCATTCTCCTTCTTCTCATCCTTCTCCTTCTTCTCATCCTTCTTCTTCTCATCCTTTTCCTTCTTCTCATCCTTCTTCTTCTCATCCTTCTTCTTCTCATCCTTCTCCTTCTCATCCTTCTCTTTCTTCTCATCCTTCTCCTTCTCCTTCTTCTCATCCTTCTCCTTCTTCTCATCCTTCTCCTTCTCCTTCTTCTCATCCTTCTCCTTATTCTCAGCCTTCTTCTTCTCATCCTTCTCCTTCTCATCCTTCTCCTTCTCATCCTTCTCCTTCTTCTCATCCTTCTCCTTCTTCTCATCCTTCTCCTTCTCCTTCTTCTCATCCTTCTCCTTCTCCTTCTTCTCATCCTTCTCCTTCTCCTTCTTCTCATCCTTCTCCTTCTTCTCATCCTTCTCCTTCTTCTCATCCTTCTCCTTCTCCTTCTTCTCATCCTTCTCCTTCTCCTCATCCTTTTTCTTCTCATCCTTCTCCTTCTCCTTCTTCTCATCCTTCTCCTTCTTCTCATCCTTCTCCTTCTTCTCATCCTTCTCCTTCTTCTCATCCTTCTCCTTCTTCTCCTTCTTCTCATCATTCTCCTTCTTCTCATCCTTCTCCTTCTTCTCATCCTTCTCATCCTTCTTCTCATCCTTCTTCTTCTCATCCTTCTCCTTCTTCTCATCCTTCTCCTTCTTCTCATCCTTCTCCTTCTTCTCATCCTTCTCCTTCTCATCCTTCTCCTTCTCCTTCTTCTCTTCCTTCTCCTTCTTCTCATCCTTCTCCTTCTTCTCATCCTTCTTCTTCTCATCCTTCTCCTCCTTCTTCTCATCCTTCTTCTCATCCTTCTTCTTCTCATCCTTCTCCTTCTTCTCATCCTTCTCCTTCTCCTTCTTCTCATCCTTCTCCTTCTTCTCATCCTTCTCCTTCTTCTCATCCTTCTCCTTCTTCTCATCCTTCTCCTTCTCCTTCTTCTCTTCCTTCTCCTTCTTATCATCCTTCTCCTTCTTCTCATCATTCTCCTTCTTCTCATCCTTCTCCTTCTTCTCATCCTTCTTCTTCTCATCCTTTTCCTTCTTCTCATCCTTCTTCTTCTCATCCTTCTTCTTCTCATCCTTCTCCTTCTCATCCTTCTCTTTCTTCTCATCCTTCTCCTTCTCCTTCTTCTCATCCTTCTCCTTCTTCTCATCCTTCTCCTTCTCCTTCTTCTCATCCTTCTCCTTATTCTCAGCCTTCTTCTTCTCATCCTTCTCCTTCTCATCCTTCTCCTTCTCATCCTTCTCCTTCTTCTCATCCTTCTCCTTCTTCTCATCCTTCTCCTTCTCCTTCTTCTCATCCTTCTCCTTCTCCTTCTTCTCATCCTTCTCCTTCTCCTTCTTCTCATCCTTCTCCTTCTTCTCATCCTTCTCCTTCTTCTCATCCTTCTCCTTCTCCTTCTTCTCATCCTTCTCCTTCTCCTTCTTCTCATCCTTCTCCTTCTCCTTCTCCTTCCTCATCTCCAAGGGCATTTAAATTAAAGGTACAGTGTTCTGCACTAATTTAAAGGCTCTCTGAAGCCTAGAAACCCTTTAAATAAGTCATCTTCGTAGCGGAGAAATTCGCATCGAATCGAATTTCACACTGGAATTCGCCGAATCAGCCGAATCGAATTTTTCATTTCTTCGCTCATCTCTAACACCAATAATGGAACACTATTCCTACCGATGATATGGCACTATTTCTGCTGATGATGTGGCACTATTTCTGCTGATGATGGGGCACTATTCCTACCAATGCCATCCACGATGGGGCACAATTTCTCCCAATCATACCAGTGATGGGACACTATTCCTATCAATGAGAGCAATGATGGGGCACTATTCCCACCAATGACACCAAAAGTGGGGCCCAATGACACCAATGATGGGACACAATTCCTCCCAATAACACCAAGGATGGGGCATTGTTTACTCCAACTGATGCTGGGACATTTTCTACTCCCAGTGGCCACATTGCGGCCCCTCTAAAGCCTGAAGGACAGTAAACTGGCCCTTTGTTTAAAAAGTTTGGAGACCCCTGTTTTAGAGGGTGGCTACTTTTATTCTCCATGGTCCCACTGTATGTAGGAAGGTAGCCTCCCTCTCATGCTTGCTCCTGAGATGTACTATGAACTGTAGATTCTGGGAAGTGTAGTGTGCATAGAGCAGTGTACATGATGTGCACTGTTCATTCAAAAAAAAAAAAAGGAAATTGGGGGAAAAGAAAAGGTTTAGGAACTCTCCAAGGAGACAAAACAACACAGTGAGAAATAGTGTAAAAAACAGATTGCAGATCCATTAGATGGTGAATGTGTATGGTTTATTTTTGGAGAATAAGGATATAGTTTAGTGTCTCTTTAGATATGTCATCCTTTATGTTACTCTTCAACCATTTCATGAAGAATGTTTGTTAAAGTGATAAAGCTAAAGCCAAAAACGATTTTTTTAACCTTAATGCATTCCTTGCATTAAGGTAGAAAAAAAATAATTTCTATTCCTCTGCCCCCCCCCTTTCCTATGTGAAGGGGAAGAGAGGGGAGAAGAGACCCAGCTGCATCTCTTCTCCCCTCCCTTCCACTTCACACAGGGACTCAAACAGCAGCAGGAGACATTGGCTCCTGCTGCTGTCAATCAAGTACAGTGAAGAGGAAGTAGGGGTGGGGCTACGTCCCGCAGTGTGTGTTTATGGAGTGCCTCCATAGACACACACTGCATGCCTCCATAGCAAACAGCTTGCTATGGTGACACAACAAAGAAGAGGAGGAGCCAGGATTGCCAGCGGGGGACACAAGAAGAGGAGGATTGGGACTGCTCTGTGCAATACCGCTGCACAGAGCAGGTGAGTATAACATGTTTGTTATTTTAATTAAAAAAAAAAAAAATAGACTTTAGTAACACTTTAACATATGAATATAGATCTCTGTCGAGATGGCTTTAAAATGATCTTTTCTTCATCACCGTGTGCATATATTTTCACACTTGAATATGTTGAGTAAAAATATAAGATTAGTAGAGATTCCCAAAGCCCCCTAATCTAGCAGGGGGGGCAATTCACTTTTTCGTTGGAAATGGATCAAAATGAATCATGTGACAATTGTGTTCCTGGGCACCTTAAGGGTACGTGCTGATTGGACTTCATTTATATCAAATCTGGATTGTGTATAGGTTCAGCTGTTGTGGGTCATTTAAAGTGTATACTATCCTAAAAACTTTTGTGTGTGTCCACATATATGTATTTTATAAATCATAGCCGTTATCATTCATGTACTTTTTCCATCTGACGTATCTGGTTGATCCTACCAGTCACTTTTCTTCCTTGTTCTAAACTGACCACACAAAGCAGAGAAGCTGGTCTGTGCTTGCGTGGTCAGTTTGCATCCTTTGGTAGGCCATTCAGAGGTAGAGGACACTACATGCCTGTATTGGGTAGTTTGTTCAGCCATCATGCCCCCTGACCAATCACAGCCTGCCTTTTGAACACATCCCCTGCTAAAGCACAGCCTGAATCTTGCCTTAGGCTGAACAGACTATGGAATACAGGCACGCTGTGTGTCTGCACAGTGTCCTGTAACCTCGATCACTTAAGAAGAAGCGATGCATAGTCACATGAAAGAACATTTCAACCTTGTTAAAAAGGTAAGATCTTTTCTGTAACTAAGAAAAAGCATTTATAATGCCTGTTATAGTTTAAACTGTATTAGAAAGTGTCTATAACACTGTATGTTCATAACTACGTTAAATTACCCTAAAATGAACACAGGTGCAGTATAAACTATCAGGGGCGGACTGACCATTTGGAAACTCGGGCACTGCCCGAGGGCCCGGGGTCAGTAGGGGGCCCCATGAGATTCCCCTGGTACCTTTTTCATAGGCATTTTTGAGTTTGGGCAAGGAAACAGGGGCCCCATGATCCCCTATTGCCCGGGGGCCCCATGAGTTGTCAGTCCGCCCCTGTACACTACAGTACTGAGCTTGAACTAAACAGAGATAGATGAAAGTAGTGTGTCCAGACTGGGGGTGTTTAGTGCATGTTGAACACAGTAGACCATGCAACCTTTTACATTTGCAGTATATATTATCTGTAAAGTGACCTATGGCAAGTGCACCCAAATGCAAACTCCATGCAAATGCAGTCTAGCTATCAATATAACATATCTCAGTAATATGTTTCAAGGTAATCAGGCAAAGATTTATAAATGTTCTCCATGTAGTACAGCCAATGGATGGATGTACAATAATTTTTTTCTTTGCGGATTAAGCAAAATGTTATCCCATTACAACAGGGGGGATTTAGTACAAGTCATGCTGGGCCTTGTAATCCCCTGGCGTAGAGAGCCAGAGATTGCTCATAAACAGAGGAGGGTCTGCAGGGCTACAAGTAGGTGATGCTGAAGCTTGTAGTCCCCCAGCAGATACCAAGTCATAGCTTACCCACAGACAAAGGAATGTGTGCAGCTTGGCAGTGACTCACCTGGATGACCAGACTGGTCCAGCCTTCTTCTTGGGTTTACATGCTAGTTTCTTGTACTCCATCCAGCCGCTGACCAGTTCCTGCAGGATGACCATATAGAGGAGGAAGATGAGGATGCGAGGATCAATTTGGGGGAGCTCGGAGTCCAGCTCCCCTGTCATGGCAGACGACAGAGGTAGATGACGAGCTGTGTAGATGTGGTCGCTGCACAGGAGACGGAGGATGAGGAAGAATCATGAATGATGTAGAAGCCCCCCCAGGGGAGGGGGGAGGAGGATGCTACAAGGAGCAGACATGTATTTAACAGAGGCTGCATCTGTCCTGTGTGCTTCCAGAGCATTGTCTGCCTTATAATTAATCTGCTCTTTTCTCACATCCACCAATCATGTAGCTCTCTCATGCCTGCTGCAATGCTAATTCTCTGCCATACAACCCCTGCTATAATCTCTTTCTGATATGGAGTACTTATGTATGTTGTTCATTTATATACAGACAGCAAGTTCCACAGATTATTATACATTTCTACAGTTTTGATGTTCCGCAGTACTCTACAGCGAACACTAAACCTTTACATCTGTCCATGCACCAGAGGCCAGGGGAGCATGCACTCTAATATTCCACCCCAGTCCCACGCTGATATTAATATCATTTTTTATAGCTCTGATAAATTCTGCAATACTGTACAGAGAACACTGAGCCAATTATATCAATCTCTGCACCAGAGCAGCTTACGCTCCAATGTTCCATCACAGTCACATGGCAATATTATTATACAATATTAATATATTATATTACTATATTGTACATTAAAGCAGTAGTAAACACCGCTTGCTGACTTATATCTACAGGCAATCATATAAAAAAAGCTTAACTTCAAGTACAACTAATATCTCATAAATGTGCACTGTTTAGGAGATATTCATAAATACATCAGTTGTTCATATAGTGAACTCGGTGTAGAGTAATTCACCCTGAGATCATCACAGAGGACAAGGTGGCACTCTCTATGTCTGGAGAAAAAGAGATTTAATCTCCAAATATGGAAAAGTTTCTTCACAGTAAGAGCTGTGAAAATGTGGAATAGACTCCCTCAAGAGTTGGTTCTGGCCAGCTCAGTGGATTGCCTTAAAAAAGGCCTGGATTCTTTCCTAGATACACAGAATATAACTGGATACTAACATTTATAGGTGAAGTTGATCCAGGGAATATCCGATTGCCTCTCGGGGGATCAGGAAGGAATTTTTTCCCCTGCAGGTGCAAATTGGATCATGCTTTGCTGTTTTTTTTTTGCCTTCCTCTGGATCAATTGTGGGTATAGGATGATAACTTTTTTTTTTTTTGGTTGAACTGGATGGACTTTTGTCTTTTTCAGCCAGACTAACTATGTAACTATTTTTGCAGCTGGTAACATTACCGACGCATGCGCACTGCGCTTTGAAGTGACAGCATGCTGTCCCTTCAGAGCTCTGTGTGCAGGAGTGGATTCATGGCGGCTTGGCCATGACCAGAGCCTGCAGACCCAGAAGGAAGACCAGGTGAAGGTAGAAGCCGTGTCAGCGTCATACTAGCCCATTATGACATTACCTTGCAATGGGAATTTTTTTTTTTTCTCCCTACACACTTTACTACCAGTTTAATATACAGCAGTTAGTTACATCACACTCGGCACCAGAGATGCTTACACTCTAATGTTCCACACTGATATTTATATAAATGTATATAGCTCTGATATATTCTGCAATACTGTACATAAAACATTCTACCAGTTACATAAACCTTTTCTCCAGAGCAGCTTACACTTCAATATTCCACCACAGTCACATGGCAACATTATTAGACCTTAATATAGATCTGATATATTACACAATGCTGTACAGAGAAAACTGAGCCAGGCACATCCGTCTCTGCACAAAGGAGCTTACACTTCAATGTTCTACTCTAGACACACACTGTTATTACTAAGCATTTAAATAGCTCTGACATATTGCACAATGTTCTACAGAGAACACTGAACCAGTGACATCAGTCTCTGCACCAAAGGAACTTACACTCTAATGTTCTATCACAGTCACACACTATTATTGTAATTAAACATTGATAGTATATAGCTCTGATATATTCCACAGTGCTCTACTATCAACATTGTACCAATCACTTTAGTCTCTGCATCAGAGGAGCTTACACTCCTCTGTGGTTCGGTGGAGTGGAGGAGACGATGGACCATTTCTTGCTTCAGTGCCCCTTCAATATAGAAGTCTTCAAGCAGGTGGGTGGGGTCTGGGTATCCCTTTCCTTTCCCACTTGAGTTATGTGGAGTGGTCTTACGGGGTCTTTCAAACTCACCAGGACTTTGATTTTAAGACACTTTTTCTAGTTAGCTTAGTAGTCCGTTACTACACGTGGAATGCACGATGTCAGGTTTCCATTCACAAAAAAGTCCTTCCTGTCGAGATGGTGGTGAACAACATTCTGGGTGAGGTTGAGAAGATTCGGGGTCTTGAGAAGGACGGGTGGCGGCCGGGAGCCTGAAAAAAGACATGGAGGAATGTCAGGTCCCGTAGCTGCTATCTGTCAGTCTCTGTGTGTGGGGCTTCACTTTCTGTCCTTTCACATCCCCTAGATTTTTGTAAGATCAGATTTTTAAAAAAAGTGGCATGGGATCAATGTTTAATCATTTCTTAGCCTGACGGTGTGTTTAGGTGAAAGTCAGGTTTGCTAAGATACATTATAAAGATGATAATAATAGTAAAATATGATTGGTTCTGTTTATGTTTTTCCCGGCAAGAAAAAAGCCATTTCCTGTTTTCTATGCTGAAGAAGATATTTTTGTTTAATTACATATATTTATTTATTCTGTATATATGTAAATATGTTTTTTTTATTATGTTGTTTGTTTGTAAGATTTTTAATAAACAAAAATGTACATTTTAACGCCCCATGACAGTCACACACACCTTTTATACATTTATTCACTGTATCTCTGACATATTCAACAGTGTTGTATTTGGGGCACTGAAACATTCACTTCAGTCTCTTCACCAGAGGAGCTTACACTCCCTTCCACTGTTATTTATCTGTATAGAGTCGGAGAGGTCTACGGCCATACACGCCTCTGGGCTAAATTACACACAGCGGGTCTAAGCTCCATTAGGACGTGGACTTACCTGACACATTCTACATCCTTGCATTTCCCCCTATGGGCTCCTGGATGATCATATATACTGTACTCCCACTACTCCCATGCTACACAGGCAACTTTTTTGTAAGTGTTATTATGCTTTTTTTAGGGCATAAACAGCTTGGATTTGACTAATTCCTGCACCTTTGCTTACCTTTTTAACTAATAAAAAAGCTGAACTGCAGCTAACACCTTATAAGCAGAGACAGCAACAGTTTGTTTTTCCTTTTGGGATAAAGGTTTGACATAAATGAAAAAAGCCTGAACATTGTAAGCACCCCTGTCAGTGTTAAACGCTTTGTCTCAATCCTCTAACTGACACTTTTGCTGGACAGCTCAATCTGTTAAAGTAAGCTTAAAAATAACCAACTTACTATCCAGATCACCAGTTGAAAATAAAGTGAAAAAGCCTAAAAAAAGGAAACGAATACCTCATTGAAAATCAAAAAAATAAATAAAAGTCAGTATTTGTAGCTGCTGACTTTGAATAAAAAGACACATACCTGTCCACGGATCCAGCGCTGTCACTGGGCCAGCTCTTTGTCGGTCTCTGGATTCCTGGCACCGGCATGTTTACTGTGGGAAGATGGCTGTGACTCACAGCTGGACTCTCTCTGTGCACGCGCTGCGCCTTGTGAATGGACCTGCAGCCACCTGGGACCTGTGATGTGTCCAGAAGTCTGCGGGCAGGGAGAGGGGGAGAACTTCTGGTGGAATCGCTTAGGTTATTCCAGCAGAGGAGGTACCTGACAGAATTAGTTACCCCCACCAAAAAAAATGTTCTAAAAGTGGGAGGGGGGGCATAAAGCATACCCTTTGTAGGTGAAGTTCCCTTTTAAGCTGCAATATATCACATTTTTGTTTTTTGAGTTTAATAATGCAATCTAGAAATCAGCTGCCATGTTGTCCTGCTCATGGATCACTGTATATCACAGTGGTTCATATAGTGAACTTGGTGTAGAATTATTCACCCTGAGGTCATCACAGAGGACAAGGGGGCACTCTTTACGTCTGGAGGAAAAGAAATGTAATCTCCAAACATGGAAAGGTTTCTTCACAGTAAGAGCTGTGAAAATGTGGAATAGACTCCCTCAAGAGTTGGATTTCTTTAAAAAAGGTCTGGATTCTTTCCTAGATACACAGAATATAACTGGATACTAACATTTATAGATAAAGTTGATCCAGGGAATATCTGATTGCCTCTCGGGGGATCAGGAAGGAATTTTTTTCCCCTGCAGGAGCAAATTGGATCATGCTTTGCTGGGTATTTTGCCTTCCTCTGGATCAACTGTGGATATGGGATTATAACTTTTTCTTTTGAACTGGATGGACTATTGTCTTTTTTCAGCCAGACTATGTAACTATGTATAGTAGTACAATCCTGGCTGTGCGTTGTCTATGGTGGTGGGGTGTGTAGTTCCTCAGAGCTGTAGGCACAATGCAGTACAATATATGTTGTCAGCACACTGCTGAATATTGATCTGGCTGCAAGTCATCAGACGAGGCGGCTAGCTTGTGTAGTGACTGTGACACACAGACATCTAGGGCACATGCCAGGGAGGGGGTGACTGTGACTGCTGTGTGGCTGCAGCAAACCAAGGTGAGAAATGCCTATGCTTGGCAACTGCTGTTACTATGGGAACTGGAGCTCTCAGCACTCAATCAGTACACCCCTTCATACTGAATCTGCTCACTCTCTCATGGCAACGGATGGATGACTGCAAAGGCTCGAGAATGCAGCAAGAACATGACTTTGCTAATAGGAAAAATCAAATAGAGGCAATCTAATTAAATGTATTTAGGGAAGCTGGGGGAGCTACTGCATACAGAAGGTTTTTTTTTACCTTCATGCATAGAATGCATGAAAGTAAAAAAAAATGTATCCTTGACAACCGCTTTCAGGAGTAAATGAAACCTGTACTGTAAAAGTAAACCTGTATTGAATAGAATGTTCTGTAAAATTTGTGTAACATGAAGTTACAGTTAGCCTGGCTGAAAAAGACAAAAGTTCATCCAGATCAACCAAAAAAAATAAACAAACAAAAAAACCCAACATTTATAATCCTACACCCACAGTTGATCCAGAGGAATTAAAAAAAAACATCAAAGCACGATCCAATTTGTTGCTGCAGGGGAAAAAATTCCTTTCTGATCCCCCGAGAGGCAATTAGATATTCCCTGGATCAATGTCACCTATAAATGTTAGTATCCAGTTATATTCTGTGTATCTAAGAAACAATCCAGGGCTCCAACAATTTTCTGCTTTGGTTGCAGACAACTTTCTGCTGTGACAATGAACCCCCATTCACACTGTGCAGCATGTCACCCATGTACTCATGTCAGCGGCTGCCCTCCATGTGACAAATGCGGGAAAAGTTGCTCAAGTCTCTTTTTTGAGCTTTGCACAATTTTTAGCTGCACTTTTTCTATATGTAAAACCACACACCTTGTTTTCCACCTTTGGGGAACCATTAACAATGAATGCCACAAGTGCGACATGAGTTTTTTGTGCATTCCATGAAAGGATTCAAAATTGTGTGATTTTGTGCGTTTTCACACGCTACACAAGTGCGAATGCGGTCTGCCACCTCCCTCATTGCCATCTCTTTACATTTAGTGGCTGTCAAGAGATATAGAGCAGATGCCGCTGCAGCTCACAGTAAGCTCAACCACACTGACATTATATTTACTGCTTATATACGCAGATCAGCCATAACATTATGACCACCCACCATAACCAGGACTCCACTAGACCTCTGAAGATATGCTGTGGTATCTGGCACCAAGCTGTCAATAGCAGATCCTTTAAGTCTTGTAAGTTGTGATGTGGGGCCTCTATGGACTGGACGTGTTTTTCCCACACATCCCACAGATGCTCAAGTGGATTGCGATCTGGAGAATTTGGAGGCCAAGTCTACATCTTAAACTCGTTGTTCTGTTCCTCATACCATTCTTGAATTGCTCAGACCAGGACGCCTTTTTCCTTTGTTCTGTAGTCCAGTTCTGATGCTCATGTGCACATTGTAGGTGGTTTTGGCTGTCGACACAGGTCAGCATGGGCACTCTGACTGATCTGTGGCTACGCAGCCCCACACACAACAATCTGCGATGCGCTGGGTGTTCTGACACCTTTCTATAAGAACCAGCAACAACTTTTTCAGAAATTTAAAGAGGAGCTCTGGACTCTGAAATTAAAAGTCAGCAGCTGCAAATACTGTAGCTGCTGACTTTTAATATAAGCACACTTACCTGTCCAGGATCCAGTGCCGTCCTCACCCGGGTTAGTTCTTCACTAGCCTCTGGGTTCCTGGAGCAGGCATAGCAAGTAAGGGAAACCAGAAGTGAAGCTATGTGGCTTCACAGCTGATTTCCTACTGCACATGCGCAAGTCGCGCTGCACCTTGTGAATGGGAAGGCACAATCCCAATGTACATGTTCATGTATATATGCAGGTGCTGCAGCGACCATCAGCTCAAACCAAGAGAAGTCAGAGGAGAAGAATGTCACCAGCATACCGAGGATCTCCAATATGGGTCCAAAGCTTTAATAAGTGATCACATAGTTACAGCAAGAGCAACGTTTCGGAGCCTCGCAGGAACCCTTCATCAGGCATCAGGTGCTTTGTGAATAGTCTCGTAGTCTTCTGGGACCTGTGAAGCAGGGGTGGACTGACAACTCATGGGGCCTCCAGGCAATAGGGGATCATGGGGCCCCTGTGTCCTTGCCCACACTCATAGCACACCCAAAAAAGCTTATAAAACTGTACCAGGGGCATTTCATGGGGCCCCCTATGACCTCGGGCAGTGTCCGAGTGCTCGAATGGTCAGTCCACCCCTGCTGTAAAGTGTCCCAAAAGACTGCGGGGAGGGGGGGGGGGCAAACTTTTGGCTCAGTTAACCAGAAGTGGGAGCAGGCACCTCTCAAAAGTAGACACCCACTCTCCCCCTCAAAGTGCCAAATGTGGTAGTGGAGGAAGGAGGTGGGTGCATACAAGCAGATCATCCCCTTTTGGGAGGAGCTCCACCTTAAACTACAGTAGCTCTTCTATTGGATGGGACAACATAGACCAGCCTTCTCTCCCCACATCAGTGAGCCTTGACCACCCACTGCCTCGCCGGTTTTCCTTCCTTGGACCATTGTTGGTAGGTCCTGACCAATGCAGACCGGGGACATCCCAGCAGAACTGCAGTTTTGGAGTTGCTCTGTCCCAGTTGTCTAGCCATCACAATGTGGCCCTTGTCACAGTAGTTCAAATCCTTACGCTCTTATGCATTCAACACATCAACTTCAGGGACAATATGTTCACTTGCTGCCTAAGGCTGGCCATACACTATACAATTTTATGTCCAATTCCTTTTAGATTTACTTTCAACTATGTAGTACAAGAGCCTGCCTAATTGGATACAATTGAAAGTGTTGTTAGTTTTGACCTCCTATTGTATGTTTTTTGGTAAATCTAAACCAAAAAGCTCAAGAAAATTGTATAATGTATGGCCAGCTTTATATATCTCACTGACTTTCAGATGCCATTGTAACAAGTTAATCGATGTTATTCACTTTGCCTGTCCATAATCATCAAGTTATGGCTGATCCTGACCTGATTAATCATTAATCTTTAATCACATCTACTGTTTAAACCCTCTGATAACAGCAATGTATGTAAGGCACACAGACAGCTGCAGGAGCCTGTTATTTGGGGCTGTTATGCACACTTCAGGAGCTGGAAGGGAACTGCCAGACAGGGGCAGACTGACCATTTGGAAACTCGGGCACTGCCCGGGGTCAGTAGGGGGCCCCATGAAATGCCCTTGGTACCATTTTCATAGGCTTTTTTGAGTTTGGGCAAGGACACAGGGGCCCCATGATCCCCTATTGCCCGGGGGCCCCATGAGTTGTCAGTCCGCCCCTGGTGCCAGATATCTCTTTTCACCCTCCAGCTGAAGTGTCAGGACGGGAAGCTGTATGAGGAATCGAAGACAATCCTCCGTTATGACCATTTGTCTGAACATTCAGATTCCGGGGTAGAAGATCTCTGCTGCCGTTCTGCCGCACACAGCTCTCAGCCACGTGCAGATATCAGCAACGGCCTGGAAGACCACGCCCCCTCACACATGACTGCAGCAGCACGCTATTCCGCTGTCCAGGGTGCTGATCCTGTAGCGATGCGCTCGGCACTCTACAGCTTGTGAGCGGCGATCCTCGCTGTGCCTGGTTGGTTGCCTAAGAGACGCAAGACGCTGAATGGCAGCCTGCGAGGAGAAGCGTGCCCGGGATAGTATGGGGGCCCGGGGAGAACACGGGGAGCGGGCTGAGCAGGTAACTGCGGGGAAATACGGAGGGGGGAGGGGGGCTGAGCCATGTGGCCATGTGTTTCCTCATACTGCCAGCTTGGGGGAGGGGGGGAGCATAATACTCTCGGAGGGAGGAGGGGGTTCAGGACGTCTGTACTGGCTGATCATGGGGGCAATATTCTAACAAATCCAACCAACCGCATGCAATGCATCCTACAATCATGCCCGATCACACTGGTACACTGTCACATTTTATGGTTTTATCTGATCACCTGGTAAATCATTGACTTGTCACTCAAAAAAATACACCTTAACCCATTCAATACCGGGCAATCTTACACCTTCCTGCCCAGGCCAGTTTTCAGCGCTCTCACACTTTGAATGACAATTGCGCGGTCATACAACATTGTACCCAAACTAAAATTTTATCATTTTCTTCACACAACTAGAGCTTTCTTTTGGTGGTATTTAATCACCGCCGGGGTTTTTATTTTTTGCTAAATTAACAAAAAAAGACCAAAAATTTTGAAAAAACATGTGTTTCTTTGTTTCTGTTATAAAAGTTTGCAAATAAATAATTGTTCTTCATAAATTTAGGCCAAGATGTATTCTGCTACATGTCTTTGGTGAAAATAACCCAAATTAGGATGTATTTTTTAGTCTGTAGGAAAGTTATAGAGTTCACAATCTATGGTATAGATCTGAATATTGATCAATCCTGAAGTACTGACAGCCAATCTAATTTCTTGAGGTCCAAAAATGTCAGAACAGTACAGATATCCCCCAAATGACCCCTTTTTGCAAAGTAGACAGTCCGACGTACTTCATAAGAGACATGGCGAGTTTTTTGAAGTTGTATTTTTTCTGGCATAATTTTTTGGAAAATTAAAAAATTAAAAAAATTAGTTTCACTATTTTTTTTTTACATACTGTCACCAGTGCAGTACAGCGTCATCATATAACTGGCATGGCGGTGATCAGGGACACTGACTGGTAAAAGTATAAAAAAAATATATATATATATATTTAAATTTTTTTTATTATTTTTTATTTTTTATTACATTTTTCTTTTTTTAAAGATTTCTTTTTCATATTTTACTATGACCAAAGTAGTACAATGTTACCATAGTAACATTGTACTACTTTGGGGAAGTGATCAGTATTTTTTTTTTTTTTACACAATTTGCTTATAGCAAAGTATTACTTTGCTATAAGCAAGCATTTACCTGAATGACAACGATTCATTCAGGGTTTTTTTTTTTTGTGCTTAGCTGTGATTTGGCCACAGCTAATCACATGACATGTGCATGTGATTAGCTGTGACCATTCACAGCTAGACACTAGTATACAATGGATGGCATGAATGAAGCCATCCATTGTATACAACTGTCATGTGACCTGCTGTGATTGGTCACAGCAGGTCACATGGTACCGGCAACAGGGGCCAATACTCAGATCTGTCATCGGCCGTGTCCGAGGTACACGGCCGGTGACAGATCACGCCGATGCGCGGCTATGCAGGAGCGCAATCTGCGCATGTGTGGGAGGACACCATATGGCGTCCACCCGGAACGCTGATGACATTTGCCGGCCGCCATTCAGCCATAGGGCGGGTGGCAAATGGTAAAAAATGCACAGTGCATTTTTAGCGCGTTTCCATTGACCTCAGTTCACGCTAGTCCGTAGGCTGCAGACTGGTTGCGGGTGCAGGAATCACACCTGTTCCCAGACCCACAACCAACTGCAGCCAAATCCCGCATTTTGCGAGACACGCTGGGATGTAATTCAATCTGAATGGCACCCCCATACACCTCAGCCTGCAGCGCGATTGCGAGAACTGCTGGGAAACGCAGCACCACAGCTCATGTGTTATAGAATAGGAAGAAGGGTCAGCCGCACACCAGAGGATTGATGAGTATAGTGTATATTTATTAATCCATAGACCACACAAAATACCAGGACATGAATACAGGACTTGTTAACGCGTTTCACATGATCTCCTGCTTAATTATGATGGATTAATAAATATAGACTATACCCATCAATCCTCTGCTGTGCGGCTAACCCTTCTTCCTATTGCATGGTGTGTGGTGGCGAGCCAGAGTCTGCACCTGTCATGGATTGATCTGAAGGGCCCCCTCCATACAAAAATATGATAACTACAAAATGATTTTGTTTTTTTAACATGTATTTGAGAAAGTGGATTTTTTCCTGCAAAATCTATAAAAGTTTATACTCTGGTTTATTGTATCAGTTTAAAGACCAACTCTAGGAATTAGAAAAAATTGATCCTAGTAGTGCCCTCCATGCCCACCCCACACTGCACAGGTTAAATGCCTGCTATTTCTAAGGGGTAGAGGAAGAGGTATTATTACTTACTCCATCCCCTGCTCTGGCCGCCTTTTTTCTGCTGAGGCGGTTCCTCAGCATCATCATTTACAATCAGGGGCGGACTGACCATTTGGAAACTCGGGCACTGCCTGAGGGCCCGGGGGTTAATAGGGGGCCCCATGAGATGCCCCTGGTACCTTTTTCATAGGCTTTTTTGAGTTTGGGCAAGGAAACAGGGGCCCCATGTTCCCCTATTGCCCGGGGGCCCCATGAGTTGTCAGTCCGCCCCTGTTTACAATGCAGGTCTTAGGAAGCTATTCAGAACAAATGTGAGCACGTGCTGAGAAGGAGGTGGCAGAAGATGTGAATGGTCTGAGGAGAGGATCTGGCATAGTTGCCAATACTGTACATTGTGTGCTGTGTTTGTTTGCTCAGGAATGCATGCAGGCTCATTCACATTGCACCAAAGCATGCAGCTGTACACGTTAGCAAGAGCGTGCATGCTGGCACATGTTAGCTCACATCTGCTGCCAGAACTGGTGCCAAATGCCTTATATAGGGACAGTTGATGTGCTCAGAGTTTGCTGGATGATCTTCAGCTACCAGTGCTCCTCATTACTGTGATCTTTGGACTACCTGTTTTGCCTGCCTCTGGACCTTCTTGCTGCCTGACTCCTGGTTTGACACCGGCTTGTTCTAAAACCTCTGCTTCTCTTGTTTAACCATGTATGACTCTGGCTTGCTTCTTTGACTACTCTCCTTCCTACTGCACTGGACCCCTGTGAATGACCTCTGCTCTGTTCTTGACCATGTTCCTGCCTACTCCCTGGCTTACCTTCCCATGTATGATTTCGGCAACCATCCTGACTACGCTTCCTCAGTCCAGTTCTGCCAGGCTGATTTCGCTTATTCCTCAAGTGCCACCTCATTTGTGGTTGCTGCCTTGGTCTTGCTACATCTCTAAGGGCATCTGTCCTGGCAGATAAGCTGACAGCCAGCTTATCAAGGGTATTTATTTGTTCTGCTCAGAGTTGGACTTTAAATTAATTTTGGCATCTCAAGAAAACCATGCATACCCCTTTAAGGAAGTTAGCCTACAACTGTGTGTGTGTATGTCATGCATTTGTAAAAGGTGTGACTGTCATTGAGAAAATAAACCAGCTCTTTAGTTATCAGTTAGTTAGTGAGGAAAGTTGATTAAAAGGACATTTAGTGTAGAGGTAGGTCTGGCCAGCATTGTCAGCCTACAGCAACCTTTCAGCTCCAGAGAAAGAGGCTTGTCCCTCAAAACATGTCAGGTGACTTGTCTAAACTGAATGTTTCTGACGAGGTCCTTCAACTTGATCATCTAGAACACAGATGTCAAACTGGCGGCCCTCCAGCTGCTGCCAAACTACAAGTCCCATGAGGCGTTGCAAGATTGACATTTACAAGCATGACTCTCAAAGGTAGAGGTATGATAGGACTTGTAGTTTTGCAACAGCTGGAGGGCTGCCAGTTTGACACCCCTGATCTAGAAGATGGGGATATTAGGAGGTCCTGTTCATGGGATGTGATGGATGGTTATATACCTGTAATTGTAATATTTGTGTTCGTATTTTACTTGGTTTTGTAAATAATGTTGTGCCAAAGGTGTTGCATAAGGTGGGTGCGCTTTCTCTTTTTGTGATTTTAAGGACAACCTCTTTATTCTGATTTATATAGTTATGTGTACAATAGTATGTATAACAGTATGCATTTACAGTTAGATCCATATATATTTGGACACAGGCATAATTTTAGATTTTTTCAGGTATTTACCAAAATATATTCAAGCTATAGTTATATAATGGATATGGGTTGAAAGTGCACACTCAGGTTTAATTTGAGGGTATGTACATCCAAATTGGAGGAAGGGTTTAGGAAGTACAGCTCTTAAGAATAGCCAACCCCCCTTTTTCAAGGGACCAAAAGTAATGGACAGTTGAATCAACAGCTGTTTCATGGCCAGGTGTGTGCTACTCCTTTGTTATTTCTTCATCATTTAAGCAGGTAAAAGGTCTGGAGTTGATTTTAAGGGTGGTATTTGCATTTGGAATTTATTGCTGTGAACCTACATCATGCTTTCAAAGGAGCTGTCCATGCAAGCGAAACAGCCCATTGTAAGGCTTCAAAAACGAAACAAATCCATCAGAGAGATAGCAGCAACATTAGGAGTGGCCAAATCAACAGTTTGGTGCATTATGAGGAAAGAAAAAAGCACTGGTGAACTCAGCAACATAAAAAAGCATGGACGTCCATGGAAGACAACAGTGGTAGATGATCGCAGGATCCTCTCTATAGTAAAGAAAAACCCATTCACAACATCCAGACAAGTGAAGGACACACTCCAGGAGGTGGGCGTATGATTGTCAAAGTCTACAATCAAGAGAAGACTTCACGAGAGCAAATACAGAGGGTTCACCACAAGGTGCAAACCATTCATAAGCCTGAAGAGTAGAAAAGCCAGATTAGACTCTGCCAAAAAACATATAAAAAAGCCAGACCAGTTCTGGAAAAGCATTCTTTGGACGGATGAAACTAAGATTAATCTGTACCAGAACGACAGGAAGAAAAAAGTATGGAGAAGTCTTGGAACAGCTCATGATCCAAAGCACACAACGTCATCTGGAAAACATGGCGGAGGCAGTGTGATGGCATGGGCGTGCATGGCTTCCAGTGGCACTGGGTCATTGGTGTTTATTGATGTTGTGACAAAAGACAGAAGCAGCCGGATGAATTCTGCAGTGTTTAGAGATATACTGTCAGCCCAGATTCAGCCAAATGCAGCAAAGTTGATTGGATAGCGCTTCACAGTACAGATGGACAATGATCCAAAACACACTGCAAAAGCAACCCAGGAGCTTTTGAAAGAAAAGAAGTGGAATATTCTGCAATGGCCGAGTCAATCACCTGATCTCAACCCAACTGAGCATGCATTTCACTTGCTGAAGGCAAAACTAAAGGCAGAAAGACCCACAAACAAAGAACAACTGAAGACAGCTGCAGTTAGAGCCTGGCAAAGCATCAGAAAGGAGGAAACCCAGACTTTGGCAATGTCCATGGGTTCCAGACTTCAGGCAGTCATTGCCAGTAAAGGAATTTCAACAAAATATTAAAAATTAACATTTTATTTAGGATTATATTCATTTGTCCAATTACATTTGAGCCCCTGAAAATGGAGGGACTGTGTATAAAAATGATTGCAGTTCCTAAAATTTGTACTTCATATTTCTGTTCAACCCCTTGAATTAAAGCTGAAAATCTGCACTTCAAATTAATTTGGATTGTTTCGTTTTAATTTATTCTGGTGGCATACAGAGCCAAAAGTATGAAAATTGTACCTGTGTCCAAATATGTATGGACCTAACTGCACATGTACAGTATTTACTTCACATATAACACATTTAACCTTTTAAGTATGTACTGTATATATTATCAATTACAATACTGTGATTTGCCATGTATAATAATTCCTGTGTATAAGGGGTTTACTGTTCCTGAAGTGCCCTGGAACCCCCAAGGTCTAAATCCAACCCTGCCCACAATAGTTTATATATTTATAATGAACTGGTACTTTGCCCATTAAGTTCACTTTAGTGCTAGATCCTGCAGCTGCATATATTCAGATTCCCTTTGCACCCCCAGTGCTCTGTTCACTGCTGGGAATAAAATCAAAACAAAAACAAATCCCCTTGTAAGCTCCATGTGGATCCCAGTTGGAGTTTACTCAGGGCTGACAACTTTCTTCCAGCCCCTACCTATGTGATAGTGCTGGGCTCTAAGTGGCATGTTACCAGCACGGTTACATGTTGGAAAGGAGAGTGAGCCCCATGGTCTACCATACCCAAAGGTACCAGGCATTTGCTCCTGATTCAAAAAAGATCAGCAGGGAAATGAAGGGATGAGTATGTGCAGCTGGCAGAGCTAATATTAAAAATAAAATGTTGCTTTGTCTTGCATAGGCAAAGGGCATGGTCACTTTAAGTATCTACACTATATTGCCAAAAGTATTGGGGCTCCTGCCTTTACACGCACACGAACTTTAATGGCATCCCAGTCTTAGTCTATAGGGTTCAATATTGGGTTGGCCCACCCTTTGCAGCTATAACAGCTTCAACTCTTCTGGGAAGGCTGTCCACAAGGTTTAGGAGTGTGTCTATGGGAATGTTTGACCATTCTTCCAGAAGCACATTTGTGGGGTCAGGCACTGATGTCGGACGAGAAGGCCTGGCTCGCAGTCTCCACTCTAATTCATCCCAAAGGTGTTCTATTGGGTTGAGGTCAGGACTCTGTGCAGGCCAGTCAAGTTCCTCTACCCCAAACTCGCTCATCCATGTCTTTATGGGCCTAGCTTTTGTGCAGTCATGTTGGAACAGGAAGGGGCCAAACCCAAACTGTTCCCACAAAGTTGGCAGCATGAAATTGTCCAAAATGTCTTGGTATGCTGATGCATTAAGAGTTCCCTTCATTGGAACTAAGGGGCCAAGCCCAATCCCTGAAAAACAACCCCACACCATAATCCCCCCTCCACCAAACTTTACGCTTGGCACAATGCAGTCAGGCAAGTAACGTTCTCCTGGCAACTGCCAAACCCAGACACGTCCATCAGATTGCCAGACAGAGAAGCGTGATTCATCATTCCATAGAAAATGTCTCCACTGTTCCAGAGTCCAGTGGTGGCATGCTGTACACCACTGCATCCAGCGCTTTGCATTGCACTTGGTGATGTAAGGCTTGGATACAGCTGCTCGGCCATGGAAACCCATTCCATAAAGCTCTCTACGCACTGTTGTTGTGCTAATCTGAAGACCACATGAAGTTTGGAGGTCTTTAGCTATTAACTCTGCAGACAGTTGGTGACTTCTGCGCACTGTGCGCTTCAGCATGCTGACCCTGCTCTGTCTTTTTTCGTGGCCTATCACTTCGTGGTTGAGTTGCTGTTGTTCCCAGTTGCTTCCACTTTCTTTCAATACCACTAACAGCTGAATATTTAGTAGCAAGGAAATGTCACAGATGGACTTATTGCACAGGTGGCAACCTATCACGGTACCACGCTTGAATTCACTGAGCTCCTGAGTGTGACCCATTCTTTCACAAATGTTTGTAGAAGCAGTCTGCATGCCTAGGTGCTTGATTTTATACACCTGAATCTAATGATTTGGAGGGGTGTCCCAATACTTTTGGCAATATAGTGTATATTTATCAGGACAGAGGTTAGGGTGAGCTGATTGGCAGATCCTCATTGCAATGGGTAGCTGGCCTGAATCTGGAAATCATCAAGTATATGATCAGCAGTGTAAGCTCAAACTAAACGTGGCTTGTCCTGTAATTGCAGCAGTTGTTCTGGAAAGATGCTAAGCACAGTCTTTGATATGGAGTTAGCCACCTAGAAAAATAATGAAAATATCACAGAGCAAGCAGGGTAAAAATATTACAATCACAAACAAATCGAAGAATGCTGCTGCCTAGGGACTGGCATACAATTCTACCACCTCCTAGAGGTCATCAGCCTTGCCAGACTGAAAGTTTCATATACAAGCACAAATGGAGTCTGTAGATGAAGTAGAGTACTGGGAGTCTTTATTCTATAAAGAACATACTATACAAAAGATAAAGGCCTTGCCTAAGGAACTTATGTTCCATATGTGCTTTCTGGAATAAAGTCTCTAGGTGTTCTACTCCACCTACAGACTCCACTTATGTTTGTACATAAAATGTTACAGATACATAAATGATTTTCAGGTAATATAATAATAACTCTAAGTGGTCACTGAAAATGCCATATAGTTATAGGTACATAAAATGGAGAAGGAACTGAAGTCAGAATTTGAAATCACAATCAGGCAAAACAATTATTTCTTTCAGGTTGGTGAAGAGTTTGTGAAAGAAAAAAAATAAGTGTTCTCCATAGCATCCGTGCCAGGACTAGAAAGGAGGAATTTGGGGGAAGATCTATGCAGACGCTGGTTTACTGGAGAAATATCTCCATTGAAAAAAAGGGCATCCATGGGGCACTGGGAGTTTGATATGCATTTAAACAAGGTAGTAGAAGGGGAAAAAATATTTGAAGAGCTCAGTGGCTCAGGCTATATCGACAATAGGCAGGGCCAGCCTACCATGGGTACTCCAGCAGGTCACCAGGAAAAAGTGTGCACATATGGAAGGAGCGCCAGACCAAACAATAAGGCTCCATGTACACGGGGCACTTCTGAATGATGGAAACTGACTGCTGGAAAACGTAGGTTAACAAACGTCTGTTTAGCCGCGTTTGCATAACGCGTTTATGTGCGTTTGCGTTTAGAAGCATTTTTTAAAGATAAGCACAGAAGAACCTCCCAAATGCCCAGAATGCACTGAAAACTGGTAAATTGTTAACTATTTCAGACTGTGTCAGAGAAATACAGAGAGTAGAAGCAGAGACAGCAGAATGTGTTGACATTAGCTAGGTGTGAGTTGCTCATTAACATTTCTTTTGTTTCCAAGGGTGGGAAAGGTGTCTGGTAGAGTGTCATTAAGGTCACCTGGCAGAGGGTCTTCATGAGGAATTTTAGGTGTGAATGGGCATTAACATATCTTTTGTTTCCAAGGGTGGAAGAGGTCTGAAAAGTGGTAAATTGTTAACTATTTCAGACTGTGTCAGAGAAATACATAGAGTAGAAGCAGAGACAGTAGAATATGTTGACATTAGCTAGGTGTGAGTTGCTCAATAACATTTCTTTTGTTTCCAAGGGTGGGAAAGGTGTCTGGTAGAGTGTCATTAAGGTCACCTGGCAGAGGGTCTTCATGAGGAATTTTAGCTGTGAATGGGCATTAACATATCTTTTGTTTCCAAGGGTGGAAGAGGTCTGAAAAGTGGTAAATTGTTAACTATTTCAGACTGTGTCAGAGAAATACATAGAGTAGAAGCAGAGACAGTAGAATATGTTGACATTAGCTAGGTGTGAGTTGCTCAATAACATTTCTTTTGTTTCCAAGGGTGGGAAAGGTGTCTGGTGGAGTGAGTCATTAAGGTCACCTGGCAGGGGGTCTTCATGAGGAATTTTAGGTGTGAATGTGCATTAACATATCTTTTGTTTCCAAGGGTGGGAGAGGTCTGAGGTGTGAATTGGTCATTACAATGTGTGACAAGCTTGGTAGGAACATCCTGTGTTCAGTGTTTTGTCCATCTGAGTACCTTGAAAATGCTTTGCATGCATTTTTCATGATGAAAAAAAGTCTCTGGACAGCATTAGGAACTAAAAGAGTTAAAAACAATTTTCAGACGCAAACGCTTATAAACATGATTTGCCGCGTTTAGACGCGTTTACAAGCGTTTTGATTTTGAAACGCTGATAAAATCAGCTGCCGAATGCAAGTTTTCTGCGTTGAAAAAACAACTGTAAACGCCTGTAAATGACTGTAAACGAAGATGTGTACATGGACACATAGGTAAACAGGGTGAGTTCAGGGGCTGCTGAAAAAAACGCTGAACAGTTTATGAGCTGAAGTGTACATGAACCCTAAGAGTGTGGTAACCTCTGGAGGAACCCTAGCTGAGAAACTCTGCAGTAGGGAATAGTTTTTAACGGACTGGCATATCTCAGTGCAGTTTTCAAGACTTGCTTATCTCTAGTCAGGATCTTATTTAATCTCTAGCAATTGTATTTACTTATAGGAGTGTTTAGCTTCGATTTTTTTACAATTAATTAGTTATAGGGCGTGAGGGGCTTTTCTGTCCAGACTTCAACTTTAATTTGTATTTTGCAGGGTGTAAATCGTCCAGACAGCACAAAAAATTCTTCAGCACCAAGAGTATCTCCATATGCGAAGAGAAGTATTACACAGAGACACCAGCGTAAAAATACATCTAACGCAAATCCAGGAGTCATATCCAGGGCAAGGTAAATCATTTTGCTGATAGGTACTTCCAGGTATGGAGGAGCATATGGCTTAGTCTGTTTCCTTCAATATGACAACACATGATGGTGGGTCACTCAAGCTCTCATGTATCATGCAGAATACAACACATCCTGCACATGAGTGTTGTGGTCTAGTACAGGGGCGGACTGACAACTCATGTGGCCCCTGGGCAATAGGGGATCATGGGGCCCCTGTGTCCTTGCCCAAACTCAAAAAAGCCTATGAAAAAGGTACCAGGGGCATCTCATGGGCCCCCTACTGACCCTGGGCCCTCGGGCAGTGTCCGAGTTTCCAAATGGTCAGTCCGCCCCTGTTTGTCACACATTTATTCACATATTGTATTGTCTGGGGTGTAGCGTAGGTTTTTTCCCCTTTTTTTCAGCCAAATTATATTGTAAGGATTAATGAAGTTCTCAGTATGGCAGTAAATGTCCAACACTTATGTAACTACAGAACCTAGCTCAACTGACCCAGCAGACTTGAAGTTGGAGTTCCACAGCCATGACTTCTTGGTTTAAAGATTGTTCATAAGCAAAGTTTTTGCATTAAAAATAAATAGTTGACAGGTTCATATATTACTTTGCTGTCACTGACGTTTCATGAAAAACTTTGACAAACATCCTGTTTGACATTTATAAGTATTTTCTCAGCAAATCAAAGCAGACTTCCAGATTGCCATCTCATAAACCCACATGCTCAAGTGCACCAGCCACCACAGTTCGACTGCCAGCGGAGAGAAAAACAGCTCCAAATCCACCACTTAACGCCAAGGTTAGTATGCAAGCAAGACACTGATTAATATCTGTTTGGCTCTTCAGATTCAGATACTTACATAGCAATAGATAATCAACTCTAATGACTTAATGAGGAAAAATAATACAAGATTACAATGTTTTATTGTTGCCCGCTCAGTGTTACAGACTAGATGCCCTAATGCAGGCCATAGATGGGTCGAAAATCGGCCGATTTTTCGGCCGAAAATAAAATCGGCCGATTTTCGGATCGTTAGTGGGCGATTTGGTCGGCCGATTTTTGGTATTTTGGCCGTTTTTTTTTTTCGGTAAAGTTGGAAAAAAATCGGCCGATTTTACCGATCGGCCGATTTTCGCGGCAATTAGTGGGCGAATCGGCCGATTTTTTACCGATAAAAAACCTGCGCATGAGCAGTGACCTGCAAGAGGAAGACAAAAAGAAGAAAAAGAAGAAGAGGATGAAGAAGAGGATGAAGAAGAAGAAGAGGAAGAAGAAGAGGATGAAGAAGAAGAGGATGAAGAGGATGAGGATGAAGAAAAAGAAGAAGAGGATGAGGATGAAGAAGAAGAAGAAGAAGAGGATGAAGAAGAAGAAGAGGATGAGGATGATGATGAAGAAGAGGATGAGGATGAAGAAGAGGATGAGGATGAAGAAGAAGAGGAGGAGGATGAGGATGATGAAGAAGAAGAAGAGGATGAGGATGATGACGAAGAAGAAGAAGAAGAAGAAGAAGAAGAAGAGGATGAGGATGAGGAAGAAGAAGATGAGGATGAAGAAGAAGAAGAAGAAGAAGAAGAAGAAGAGGATGAGGATGAAGAAGAAGAGGATGAAGAAGAAGAGGATGAGGATGAAGAAGAGGATGAGGATGAAGAAGAAGAAGAGGATGATGAAGAAGAAGAGGATAATGATGATGAAGAAGAAGAGGATGAGGATGAAGAAGAGGATGAGGATGAAAAAGAAGAAGAAGAAGAAGAGGATGAGGATGAAGAAGAAGAGGATGAGGATGAAGAAGAAGATGAGGATGAGGATGAAGAGGATGAAGAAGAGGATGAGGATGAAGAAGAGGATGAGGATGAGGATGAAGAAGAAGAAGAAGAAGAAGAAGAAGAAGAAGAAGTAGGATGAAAATAAGAATAATTCCAGTCCAGCAAAAAGTGTATCTGCAGAGAGCTCCGCTATTTCTGACAGTTCTCTGACAGTTCCTTGACATTTACAGCGGTTGAAACATTGTATCTATTTGTTTCCGAATAAAAACATCTGTATCCTAAATGGAAATAAATAGATACAATGTTTCAACCGCTGTAAATGTCAAGGTACTGTCAGAGAACTGTCAGAAATAGCGGAGCTCTCTTCAGGGACACTTTTTGCTGGCTGTAGAAGGGATGAAAATCGGCCGATTTTTTTTACCATTGATGGCAACGTCGGCCGCTTGAACGACCGAATTTTCGTTTTTTAAAAGAAAAATCTGCCGTTTTTCTCCCCATCTATGGCCTGCATAAGTCAGAGGTAATTATCAGTCAGAGGGTCTCAGGTCCAGTTTTGTGTTTATAGGCAAAACTCCAATTTGACCTGGTGATGTCATTTCAGAGACCTTGTATTTCTGATTACAGCCAGTCAGATACTGCATGTACTTTTCTAAGACAGGTAAAACATTTTCATTTCCACACACAAAATTGCCCCTATATGCCTTATCTGTTGATAATCCTCTGCATAGATTGACTGGAGTCTCACAGCTGACAGATTTACGTGATAGATTTAGGGCAATTTGATCTGCCTGTGAGGACAGGTTTCAGTCCTGTAAAGCAAAGTGTTTTCAGTCTGAGAAATCACCTTAAAGTGGTTGTAAACCTCAGACATGAACTATGAACAAAGCATATCCCATTTTAATATTTACTTGTCTCGATCCAGAGCACTGAGTGTCATTTCTCATCGCTGCCTTGTTCCTTTTCTATCTGCTTGAGTCAGTTCTGACAGGTTTTCCTGACACCAAGAGAAAAAAGGTGACAGGAGAGGGACCTCCAGCACACAGTCTGTGATTGACAGCTTCACCTCTGCTCCTATGTTCTGTGTGGAGGAGGGGGGTGTCTCTTCCCTCTAATAAGCTCTCAGAGCTCTCCTCACTGAGCTCTGCACAGTGTAACTTCAGCTTCCCACCCCTTGCTGAGGGATCCTGTGAGTGAGTTCTGCACTTGTTGGATGTAGAGAAGATATTGCTGCAGATAAACAGGTACAATGAATGTAGGAGGATTGGTTTCTTCTTTGTATATCACCTGAGGCCAATCACTTCACTGGGTACATGTGAGGGTTTACATGCACTTTAAAGAATGTCAACCCAACTTTTCATATTATTATTATTATTATTATACAGGATTTATATAACGCCAACAGTTTGCGCAGCGCTTTACAAAATGAAGGTAGACATAACAGTTACAATATAATTTGATACAAGAGGAAACAGAGGGCCCTGCTTGTTAGAGCTTACAATCTAGAATTCATGATATGTGCCTGCTGTACCATGTACTAGTATGAAAAAGTATCCTGTTCTCTTTGTATTGCTTCCTTTATGTGAAATCCTGGTGTTCCTGCTAGTTCCTTGGCCTCCCTATTGAAAACTGACCTCACTAGACAGAAGAGCACAGCGTGGTCAGTTTTCTGGCTGTGCTGGGTGCTAATCTAATGATTAGGCTTGTACTGACACACCCATCCTGCACAGCCATTCACTGGGAAGATCAATGTGCTGCTGTGTCTCCTCCCTGAACTCCTTATGCAGCTGAAAACAGAGGGTATGTGATCACTTATAAAAAAAGGGAAAAAGGGTATTTATATATATTTTTTTAATATCTATACACGGATGTTTGCCTTTCATTTAAATTTTAAACTGAATGGGGTGTTTTACAAGGTGAGGGTTTACATATACTTTAACATAAAACTACGTATCATTGGATTGAAATGTATATCTGTTGCAATTTACGTGCCTAATGGACCGCACCTCCACCTCCTCTCTTGTCCAGAAACCTTTCTAACTACCTTACTCCTCCCTTTAACCTAAACTTTCTTCCATTCTCTAACTTTGAGCAGTCTATCTTGATTATTCACACTACACCCAAAACTCAAAGATTGATTACATATACAAGTCTACACTAAGACCCACGCAGCATCTAAGGCTAAGAACGTAAATGTATGGCTCCTGGAAATCCTTAGCTATTGCTATTGTGCAAGTGAATGTGTAGCATTGTTATTTATTATACCTGGAATATTATTATTATTATTATACAGGCTTTATATGGCGCCAACAGTTTGCTAAGCACTTTACAATATAAAGGGAGACAATACAGCACTGATACAGTTCAATACAAGAGGGTTAGGAGGTCCCTGCTCCTTGGAGCTTACAATCTAAGAGGGAGGGGCTGGTGGTACAAAAGGTAATAATTGTGGGGGATGAACTGATAGGAGAAATAGAAGATTCGGTTATTAGCTGAAGGCAGGATAAACTTCCCTGAAGAGATAGGTTTTCAGAGATCGCCTAAAAGTGGGCAGAGTAGGCGATAGTTGGATAGATTGGGGTAGAGAGTTCCAGAGGATGGGGTAAGGCTCTGGAGAAGTTCTGGAGATGAGCATGAGAGGAGACAAGGGAGCTAGAGAGCAGGAGATCGTGGGAGGAGTGGAGAGGACGGTTTGGGTGATTGTCAGGGATGCGGGTATGACCAGAAGTGTGTGGACTGACACAGGGAAACGCAGGCTTCAGATATAGTAAATAATATAATTTATTAAGACTAACAATACAAACGCAGTGCAAAACTAAACATAAACACAGTGCAAACAAACTTAACCAAACCTTCAACAGATAACAAACATACAATACAAGAGTAGTCAGGCAGGCCGGGTCGGTAGCAAACGGGCAAACGGAGTACCAGGAGCAGGCGGGAGAGTGGTCAGGACTAGCAGAGGTCAGTACAGGCAGAGTTCAAGCAGAGTCAGGACAGAAGTAACAGGATCAGGAAACCAGGGCCAAGCAAACAGTACAACAAGGCACAGACTGCAGGTCTGGCCATCCCTTAAATACACCACCTGCAATCAGCCCCAGGTGATGGCTAATTGCCGAAGTGAGCCTCTGGTTGCTGAGAGCACCCGCTGGCCAGTCCTAGTACTGCAACCCACAAGGCAGGTGAGTCCCACCACTATTGGCGAGTCCATTCCTACAGTGATATTTGGAGACAAGATTGGTGATGTAATTTGGGGCAGAGGCTTTATATGTTATTTGGTAATGTATTGAATTTTAATCTGTTGCGCAATGGGAAGCCAGTGGAGAAATTGGCAGAGAGGGATGGCAGATATGGAACAATAAGTAACGTGGATGAGTCTGGCAGCAGCATTTTTACCAGTTTGTCTTACTGCCCTCTACTTTATATTTAAATAGCTGTACTTGGAATGAAACCTCACTGTCTTGTTCACATGCATATCTCTCTGTATAATTTAATAAAATTCAATGTATCTCTGTTGTCCATAGCAAGGAGTGTGCAATACAAGTCTTGGGGTGCCTAGAGAGAGGCAGAGTGCTCCTTTAACACAGCTGCGCCATCAGAGGCAGGCCACGTACATGATGGTACCAGTCAGGATGAAGAAGGCTGAGTAAGTGAGCACAGGGTTATTTTGTCTGAGGATTCTTTGGCAGGTTATGAGTGCAAAACATGGAGATTCCAGAGTTCATCTCAGCGTAAGACAATGACAGTCTGGATATGCAGGGATGTGGTTAAAGTCCAGTTGAATTTTCACACCTTTGTTTATCTCTTTATAGGCAATTATACCCACATGAGTTGTGCTGGGAAAATCTTTTAAATGGTGTTCTTTGCTGGCAGAGCTGAGTAACAGCAACACCTTTTCTTTTCTATAGTGTTTATTCGATTTTTCATAAGAAAGAAGTTACAAACTGGTACAGAATACATATACATCCATTCCCCCCTCATACAAACTGCTGCCCTTTCGGGCAATGTGCAGAATAAGTTTCATAATACTTATCTGTTGATGGTGACCACAGGGGTCCCTTAGGGACCTGTAGATGGAAGATCTGCAACAACAAGATAACAGAAAAAACTAAATCTAATGTAAAACTGTTTATACGGGTCATGGTGGTCTGAGACAACAGACCTGACAAAGTGGGCAATCGCCCTCAAATGTTCAACAGGCAATAAGGGGATATGTCCCTCATGGCCCTTGGTTAGTGAGTGTTCAAAACCAGAGAAGGGATTTGAGAAAAAAAAAAAAAAGAGAAGGCGAAATGAAATAGAGAGAGGAGTGAGAATAGAGATAGGGGAAGTAAAGGAAAGAAACAAGGAAGATGTAAAGGACGTTTGGTGGAGAAGGATCCCGCTAGCAGTCGGGTGCGGGCAGCAAGACGATTAATGTTTATCGACACTCCCATGTCGACCATCATCCATCCTCGGATGATGCTGAAAGGTATTGCATCCAAGGATCCCAGGTTTTTTCAAAATATGCCATCCTGCCCTGAAGAACAGCGGTCAAACGTTTGTTGACCATTTTCCACGTTAGCTTAGTCTTCAGGAGATCAAGGGAGACCAAGGGGGACCACCAAGAGCATGCAATGGATAGCCTGGCAGCAATAAATATAAATGCGATCAGGCGTTTCACATATCTGGGTACCCCCTCCACTGGCTTCCCTAGGAGAGCAACAGCAACACCTTTTAACACATGCTTACACAGACTTGTATTGCAGAGAAAGGAAGGGGGTGTCTGCTACTGAGACTTGACTACTGAGAACATTGGGTGTAACTCTGGTGTCCAGTGGACTGCACAGTGATAGTCACCTAGAGCATTTAGAGGACTATTTATAAAACCTGTGTTGCATGAATGTCAAAAACATTCATGCAAGCTCAATTTGTTTTATTGTTTTCAAATAGATGAACTCCTTTATGAGCAGTTCCACCCAGTGGCTAAAATGGGATATATTTCCTCATTGAGATATTTCAGAAAACTATACTGCATTTTAGCCACTAGATGCAACTGATGATTCAGGAATTAATCTATTCCAAAACATATGGTGGAACTTCATTTAGCTTTCATGAGTGTTTCTGACATTTGTGCAACAACGGTTCCATAAATTGACCCCTTAGTGTTACAGGCTTTGAAGGCTTTGAAAAATGGAGGCTGAAAATGGAGGCCTAAGTTTAGCATTAGGAGCAAAGGTTACTAGAAAGTAAACCAGTCTAACCAATGTTGCATGTCTGATATTTGTCTGATCTTTTATATACCAAAAAAAGTTTCCTGTTACTTTTACCTGCTGTGTGTGTTTCTTTATAAGTAGTTTCACACCAGGGACAGGTAGTGGCGTCCCTAGGGGGGTGCAGGCCGCATTGAGTGACACTATCACAGGGGGTGCAGGATGCCAGCAGAGCTTCTGGGATCTGTGAAGGTCCTGGCCAGTTATTGGCGTGATCCCGGATTCCAGGCACAGTGACAGCTGCCCCCGGTGTAGCGATAAAATGAGTATCCTGCGAAGATATGTATCCCCTTAAACAGTTGCGCATGTGTCGGTTTCAGGTCGAAGAAGCTGATCGCCGATATCCAGCTTTAGCACAGAGCTACCACAGTTAACCCCTTACAGGCTGCAAACCGCTGAAGCTTATCCCGCGGATCACTATGGGTTGCAAGATCAGTTAACCCCGTATAGGTTGAACCTATACGGGGTTAACTGATCTTGCAACCCATAGTGATTCGCGGGATCAGCTTCAGTGGCTTGTAGCCTGTAAGGGGTTAACTGTGGTAGCTCTGTGCTAAAGTCAGAGTTTGGCACATGCACAGTTGCTTCAGGGGATACATATCTTCGCAGGATACTCATTTTACCACTACATTGGCACCACTCCTTCCTCTCTGGAGGGGTGACACCAACCCTAGGGACGCCTCTGGGGACAGGCACCATCAACTACCATCACCTTTCCAATCATTTGGCAGTTAGGACCATCTCATTGCACAGGGTAATGATAGGTGGCAGTACTTAGCCTTGAAGTCAGGCTCCTAATATCAACCTGAAATTAGTTACAGAGACACACACACAGGAAAGTTTCTAATGTCGATAATAGTTGGTATCTTATGGTGTTGACTCTTGGGGTGTATATTCACATTTATAAGATTTAATGTGACTAACAGGTTCATTTTAATGCCATGCTTTCAAAGTACATTATAGTTCAATAATTGCAGGTAAAAAAAGGGCAGTTCCTCTTTGCAGCTTATTGTTCGCACTTTTGCTGCTGCTGGAAAGACACAACCCCGCATTATACTCAAGCCACTGTTTCTTTTATCTTGCTGTTTAATACTTTCTGTGATTGTGTTTACCAGGTTAAAACTTTTGGACCCAGAAAAAGTGAAGAACTTGACCCCCCTAGGAGCAGCTATGCCATTTGAGCCAGGTACTGAGATTTCGAGGAAAAATTCTCTTTGTATTCATATAACTTTTCATATTTTTTTTTTTTTTTTTGCAAAGTGACTTTCGTGTATAAGAATCAGGTAGTTTGTGAAGATTATCAAACCTTTTCTTATACAAGAGGCTATGCTGTTTCTGCTTTAATCTAAACTATTAGATCTCAGTACAATACCCATTGTTGGCTGTCACATGGATCAGCTTCAATTCTGTTCTAGAGCTGGGGCTGCCACTGCCCAAAGACCAGCAATGCTAGATAGTAATAATAATAGTGGGTGCAGTGGGACATTAGACTGCAAAGTGTCATGGATAGTAGAGTGTTGTCTGAACAGCACTGTGGAATATGTCATAGCTTTACAATTGTATGATAATAGTGCATGACTGTGGTGGGAAATTAGAGTGTAAGCTCCTGTTTTGCATGCAAATGGCTCAGTGTTTCTTGTACAGCACTATGGAACATGTCAGAGCTTTATCATTGTATAATAATATAGTGTGTAAAAGTAGAGTGTAAAATCATTTAAAGCAGATACAGATGTAAATGGCTCACAATCCTTCATGAAGCACTGTGTATTATGTCAAATAAATGTAGAAAAATATTATATATATATATATATATGTATGGGCAGCACATTGGCTAAATGTTTAGCATTTCCGCCTGGCAGTACTAGGGTCGTTGGTTCGAATCCCAGCCATGACACCCCCTGCCTGGAGTTTGCATGTTCTCCCTGTGCCTGCGTGGGTTTCCTCCGGGTACTCTGGTTTCCTTCCACACTCCAAAGACATGCTGGTAGGTTATTTGGATCCTGTCTAAATTGGCCCTAAGATGTGTATGTAAGTTGGGGACCATAGATTGTACGCCCCTTCTTGAGGGTTAGGGACTGATGTGTATGTACAATATATATGTGTAAAGCGCAGCGTAAATTGACAGCGCTATATAAGTACCTGAAATAAATAGTATGACTGTCAAAATGACAAAGTGTAAGCTCCTCTGGTGCAGGGGTTTTATGTGAATGGTTCAGTACTCTCTATACAGCACTACAGAAAATGTCACGTGCTGTATAAATATATACTAGCATGACAGTTGTGAGATATGATGGCAGTGGAGAGAAACTGATGTGAACGGTTCGGTGTTCTCTGTACAACACTGTGGAATATACTATGGTGGGGACATTAGAATGTAAGGCCCTCTGGTGTAGATACTGATGTAAATTTGGTTTGTGCTATACAAACAACTGATTACTGGTGTGAAATGCAGTTATTGTTTAAATGTAAGTGTAGTCATTTTAATATTACTTCTGAATTATATCAGTGAATTGGAAGCATTTGCATGCTCTGAGTGCAATTTGTTTACAGCTCATGTATTCCCCTCTTTGCCTTTCAAAACACTTCTGCTTGGACCTTGAAAAAGGGGACATACCCCAAAAGTTTGTCCTGCAAATCGCAAGTCAGTGCAAATAAAAAAAGTATCACGGACAGTACTCAATTGTTTCTAAACACTTCTGTATGTTTGTAGAAACAAGAGAGAAGAGGCGGCACTCGTATCTTCACCAGGCACAAGCCAGCAGGCAGCAGTCTTTGAACTCCAGGAATGGAACAGTTCTCAGATTTCCAGTGAAACAGATGTCTCCCTCAAGGAAGAGCACTGGAATTCCTAGAAAACGGTGAGAGAGATTACTTTTTATGTAACAGAAGGTATTGTTCAGCTTGTGCTTTCTTTGTACGAAATGCAGGTTCAAGCCTAGTACACGCGATCAGAAAATCATACAAAAAAAATACAGCTTTCAAAATGATCGTACAATAATCTGATCATTAGTACACAGCTTTCGTCTGAAATTATTTGAAGGGACAAGCATGAAAATGTTTCTCATATGATACCAGGTTGTGCGATTTTTGTTTAATCAGTAGTTTTTAATAAATCAATAATACAATGAAAATACATTATTTCACTTCTGAATTTTTATTCGGTCATACAAGAATTTTCATAACTTTAGTAACCTCTTCTCTTTCGATATATCTTTTCGATTGGTATGCAATAGAAAAAAAAACACTTGATCATTCGTCCAATATTCTCATTGTGTGTATGGGACTTCAGTCTGATTGACTTATCTCTTGGAGACTCACTTGGTGTCTCTACCACATTTCTTGACTCTGCCCTCTGCCCCCTGCCCCAACAAAGTGTCTCTCCTTCGAATTCATTTTGTTCGGCAATCAGGCAAGTGGCACTTGGATCTCAAATGTATGTACGGATTATGTATCCAATTATAGTAAAAAAAATAGTTACATGTATCTTTACATTGGGCATAAATATCTCTGTAAACCTCCTGTGACCCCCTGCACAGCAACATTATGAGCCAGCAGACGTTTGTTATTTACTGCTATTCCTTTATTGTCCAATCACAGGAGAGATGATCCTGCCTATTTATTGAAAACGGGGAGTAGAGCGCTTAAACTGAATTTGCCCAGATAGATGTATGGCTGACCTGTATTTGTGAGAGCATGCTCTCGGGCCATCAATCTGATCTTTGCACTACTACTTACTGTATGTATACACATGAACAATTACTGAAGCATAATATTCATTTTACTTCTCTTCAGGCAGGACAGTAAACCATCTACAAACCCGAACAAAACCTCTGAAGATCATGAAAGCCACCTGACTCATCAAATAGATGGTCTGGTCCTTAGTGAGAAAGATAGTTCAGAATCTAGCTCATGTAACACCGGTCAAGAGTCTCACAACCCTCAAACTTCACCCCAGCTTATTGTCAACCAGAAATTTGTAAGCAAACATGATGAGACAGCTTGGATTGATGGTTTTTCCATAGTAGAAACACAAAATATAGATCCAATAGAACTGCTGACCTTTCAAACTATATCTACCAGGAAGGAAGAACAAATTTTGGATATTGGCAATAAAGATGTCAAAGAAGAATTCGATATTGGAACCAAAAAAGGAGTAATCCAAGGACAGCTGTTAGAAGAAGAAACAGAGTCTTATTCAGAGCTACACCTTGGTAGTAAGGAGAACCATGAAACTGAAGGACTTCAGCCTAAAGTAGCATCTGACGTCCTTATCCAGTCTGAAGCAGATACTTTAAATAACCCACAAGGAGATGTAAGCACCAAAACACAGAGTCAAGAAGATGCCACATCAAGTCATGAACACTTGAAGAAAAGTCCCAGGGTCAAAACAAAAAGTAAAAATGTCACATTAGGTCACAATCAACTGAAAGTAAGTCCTAGAGCTATTGATTCAGACACTACAGATGAGAGGTGTGTGTCATTACCAGCAAAACAGGACCCAATAACACTAAAAACCACCATGGACTTCAGCCAAACCTCAAGCCCAGCCGAGGAAAACATAGCAGACACAGGAGCATCTAGCAGCGAAGGGGACACCAAGTCACAGATTTCTTCATGGAGGAATGATGTCATAAGGAGGAGTCAGGGAGTACTGGTACTGACAAGAAGTACAGATGAAAATGCCATCTTCATCCCTAAACTTAAATTTGAGTTTACTCCTGACAACAGCATAGACTGGACTACATTACCTCAGCTGCTAACAAACAAACACAGCAATCACGTCAAAGAGAAAGACCCCAGTATTACAATGCCATGCACCCCTAGAGGACCGTCATTTAGCAAAAGTATCCTGAAGAAGTCCTCTGCTTCTCAAGGATTTATTCCAACTGCAAGGAGCAACTCTGAATCTATTCCAGGATCGTTTGGAGCAGAAAATTCTGCACAAGACAGTGTCCCTCCCCTCCATGGGATAGTGGACCTGTCCATTTCATTTCAAGGTAAATATGAGGGAGATGAAATACCAAAAGACATTCCCAAATTATTACTGATGGAGGAAGATAGCGATGAGGATTAGCAGACAGCTTCACATAACCTGTTGGGACAAAATAACTCCTGTGCACTTCCGGGGCAAGATTAACCCTTCCTGATATATAAAAAAAAAAAACTTTTGAAAAAGATTGAAGCATGGAAAAGATGGTGCCTATAGCAACCTGAATCTACTTCTTTTCCCAGTGCAAGAATGTGAACGGATTCAATTGTTTAGACAACAGCAATTTCTTGTTTTTATTAGCGAGCCATTTCACAATAACTGTGAATTCATCATTTTGAACAGACCAGTTCAGTGTTATAAATTACATAAATATGAATATTTCCCTTCTTTTACAAGCCTGCCTGAACAAATCTCTATAACTGTAAAAAAATTCCATTTGTACATTCTGTTCCTATGTTGATCTACAACAGGTTAGTATAGGTGTAAATGGCAAATCGTTCTGCCTTGGTACCAGAAACATGAGAGTGATCGATGTTATTTGAAACAAATTACTCGCCTTCCATCCCCCTGTATGTGAAGGAGTGTTAAAGTGGTTCTAAAGCCAAAACGTTTTTTACCTTAATGCATTCCCTGCATTGAGGTAAAAAACATTTAATGGCTTTCTGTCCTTTCCTCTTCACACAGGACTTGAGCAGCAGCAGGAGCCATGGGCAGTGAGGAGGAAGTGTGGGGCAGAGCTAAGCCCTGCTGTGTGCGTCTGTGGAGAACAGCTCCATAGACACACACAGCTTGGGAGCGAGTATGCACTGTGTTCCCATAGCAAGTGGATTGCTATGGGGGCACACGAAGAAGGAGGAGCCAAGATCTCTGGCAGGGGACCCTAGAAGAAGAGGTTCGGGGTCCGCTCTGTGTAATACCATCGCACACAGCGGGTGAATATAACCTGTTTATTATGAAAAAAAAAAACCCCACATACATATACCACTGCTCTGGAATCAGTGGGGGGGAGATCCTGTATCCGAGACTTGTCACTTAGGTATTTTCCAGCCATGGTATCAGACTGCCAGACAAATATCACCTAAGCATGTTCCACGGGGACAGCATTATATCTTTACTGATAAGGAAACTTACATTGAACAAACATTCAGTGAGGAAGTATTATTTAAAAAAAACCAAAACACTCTTTATATAAACCCTTTTGTTTAAATAAGGCCTAAGCTACAATTGTATTCTCCTGCTATGGAGTGGTTTACCCAATTGCTGGCAGTCACTTTATAAGTGCATTGGCATAGTGCAGTTTAAACATAATCTGTTACAAAAGGAAAATGCTTCCTATAGATACAGCTATTTCTTGACAGTCAGCATGCTAGTTCATGATAGTTTCCGGGCAGTATGCTAGTTTTGGGGCTATTGACTTACAACCAGTTTGCAGCCTAAGAGTCAAGATGGCAGATTCCATCTGAGGCTTTTCATATGTATTTCCTCTAAAATCATATGCATACACTCAGATCGCAAAATAACTTAGATATGATAGCATTGTCAAATAATAGGGCAAAGTGAGCTAATAGATCGTGCTGTGGGCAGCTATACACAGGGTTTTGTTCTCGGACTGAATTTTCATTGCTACACAGTTTTATCAGTCTTGGCCTGCTCTTTTAGAGTCGCAGCCTCGAGTGCTACACTTAAGTCTGCATTTTGACACACATCACAACAAATCAGAGCATGCATTAAAAACTTGAACTAAAATTCATGGATTTAAAAACACTACAATGTGTTTTATCCTCAACACATTACCACTTTGAACTCTTGTGCTCAAAAGTTTGCATACCCTGGCAGAAATCCTGAAACTTTGGCATTTATATTGAAAATATGACTGATCATACCAAAAAATTGTCTTTAAGGTTAGTGATCATATGAAGCCATTTATTATCATAGTTGTTTGGCTCCTTTTTTAAATCAGAATGATAACAAATCACCCAAAAGACCCTGATCAAAAGTTTACATACTGGAATGTTTGGCCTTGGTACAGACACACAAGGTGTCACACACGGGTTGAAATGCCAATTAAAGCTTAATTTCCCATATCTGTGGCTTTTTAAATTGCAATAAGTGTCTGTGTATAAATGGTCAACGAGTTTGGCAGCCTCATTGCTGTATATCTGCAGTGTGAGATCTAAGGCACTGCTGCATCTGACTGTTAGCCTCAAGAAGTTTGGTGATGTCTATACTGTGCTGCTCATCACTGTTCTTGCTGGAACCTTTGACGGGACGAAGAAAAGCCCTGCCTCTACCAAGATGGCCGCTTCCACACACAGACAGTGCACAAGAAGGCTTGTAAAGTCCATAAAGACCACAGGCAATACTGGGGACTAGTCCTTTGCCTTCTGTCTGCCTTCTTTGGCACAGCTTCCAGAGTTCAGTAACTCTTTAAATTGGTTGCACTAGAGTGGTTGTAAAGGCTCAATGTTTTTTAGCCTTCATGCATTTAATGCATGAAGGTAAAAAACCTGTGTACAGCAGTGCCCCCAGCACCCTCAATACTTTCCTGAGCCCCATTGAGATCCATCCATCAATGTGCCTGCATGACAGCCTCGGCTGTCCCGGGTCTCTGCCTCCTCATTGGCTGAGACAGCAAGCAGCAGCCATTGGCTCCCGCTGCTGTGAATCACAGCCAGTCAGCCAATGAGGGGGGGTTGGGCAAGCCGCGGTTTCATGTATGAATGGACACACGGAGCAGCAGGTGTCCCCATAGCAAGCTACTTGCTATGGGGGCACCCAACAGAAAGGAGGAGCCAGGAAAGACTGCAGGGGACCCGAGAAGAGGAGGATCCAGACTGATCTGTGCAGTTTGGTAAGTATAGACATGTTTGTTAAAAGAACCTTTAGTATCGCTTTAAAGCATTCCAAATAGCTTTTATGTGATGCAGTTTGATAAAGAAAGGTAAATATAAAGAAAGATACCAAATTACCAAGCATATGTACAGTTGTATTATCAAAACAAAATTTTATTTCTGTTTTGTAAAAAATAAAACACATTTCTACAAAAGGCAAAAATCAAATCCCAGGTGAGTGTGCGTAAATGTGAAGGATATGGTAAACGGACAATGCATATATTTAACACAACCACTGCAAACACTTCTCTGCCATCGTAAAATGTATATACACCCAAATTAAATCATTTCTATGGGACTACACTCTACCCCAGGGCTGCAAGGCTAAAAATATGAACAATCACCATTGTGCTAAGTGGATAACGTAAAGTGCTACTAAACCCAGGACCCTGCATTCACTATATCTGTCTCCCACAGTACACAGAACTTGGAAATGCAATTATTTTAGTAAATATAAACTGATAAATACCATTTCTCATCAGCAGTTAGAGCAGTCTTGTGACTTCTATTAATGCCCAGCGAAGTACTGGTTATAGCTTGTAGGAGGAGTTTTCATTCTCCTGTAGGAGGATGCAGGACCCATGACTTCTGTCTGGAGAGTGCGGATTGGCCCTGTGTTGATCACATGCACTCTTCCAAGAAAAAAAAAAAAACAAAAAAAACACACCAAACTGAGCATGTGCAATCCAATAAAAAAATTTAAAAATTACATTTCGTCATAAATACAGGCCAAAATGTATTCTGCTACATCTTTGCTAAAAAAATCCCAATATGTGTAAATTAATTGGTTTATGTGAAAGTTATAGCATTTACAAAAGGCGGTATGTATACTGAAATTTAAAATTTTTTTTTTACTAGTAATGGCGGCGATCATCGACTTATAGCTGTGGGACTGCGGCAGGAATTCTGACACTGGGGGGGAAATGACTTGCTGTCACCGATATCCACAGTGACAACAATACAGTGATCAGTGCTAATAAAAAGCACTGACACTGTACTAATGGCACTGGGCAGGAAGGGGTTAAAATAACACATTACCAATGGGTCTGTCATTGTCCAGTGGAAATGAGCAGAATGGCAATCCATCAATAGCCTTGGACATATACCCTTCTGTGCTCTGTACAAACCAATCAGGTTGAACCGCAGAGCCCCAGAAATCAATATGCAGCCTGTTAGTCATCAAAACACAAGCTTCCACCTGAGGTTTCTTGTACAGATACACCACAGACTCACATTAAGCAATGGCAGGCATTCTAAGGATCTACTAGAAGGCACAAGTACAGCCAGGGTTACCAGCAGCGGGGAAATGGCAGTTGTGCTTTTTTGGACTAATGCCGACACTATTCATTGTCTCAGATGATGGGAGGAGTGGGGACACTGTGCAGGGGTAAGTCCATGGTTGGTGTCTCTGGTTCGGGAGGTTGTGGACTTGCTTTCCTCTGCTGTAACTTCTCACACAGTTGGTTATAAAGATCCTTAACAGCTTCCCCGCTCTGTTTATTGATATAGAGAGAAGGATTAGTTCATCAATTTCAGTACCACATTGCAAAGAGAAATGACAAAAGCACAGTCCACAGCAAACTGACTTCAGATTATGCTTGTCCCAGGCCTGATATGAAAAAAGTACCATTTACATTAATAAATAAATAAAATAACCTATGCTTAGTGCAGAATAGTCAACTCTTAATATGTCCATTTACTTGATCCTGCCAGTTCATAGTTCTAATAAAGATTCCTGGTTTGAGGCAGACTACGCCATCTGGCCATCATTGAATTCTAGATTGTGTAGGAGTTGTTGGCCTTCCCTATCTTCGCTATAATTATGTACGCATAGACGCGACATGTTGGACGCTTCCACTAACATTAGTATTCTCAGTCAGGAGGAAGCTCTGACAGTGTCATGTATGGACTATCCAGTACACCTCCTCCAAGCCTCGCTTTGGGTTAGGAGAAAATATGTCAGAGTTCCTAAAGTACAGGCCCACCACCTGCAGAGGAAGGGACAGAGAACAAAGGAGATGAAGTCATGTGACTGCACATAAAGATTTAAAAAGGTATTTATTTGGAGACTGTTATTCGTACCATTAGGCTGTTTTTTTTTTTTTCTTCAAGTTTAGTTGTTCCAACTACTTTAACCCCTTCACGCCGGCGCCTCCCGGCCCTTTAAGGGTTTCAGAAATCGGGAGGTGGGGCAGGGTTTAGGGTCATGTCACCGCTGTAACACGCTGGTCACATGATCGGGAAAGGTCCCGATCGAAAGAGAAGATCGGGACCTTTCCGTGGGTACCGGATATGTGTGCTGGGAGTGCGCACGGCGCGCGCTCTCAGCACATGTCTTTTTTTTTAATACAACGCAAATGTGCAGCCGCTCGGCGTCTACGCCCAGACGCCGGGAGGCCACACATTTGCATTCGGCCGGCGTGAAGAGGTTAAATACAGCTTGGGTCTGCTTAGATTAAGTTCAATGCAGTCTGACTGTGGAAACCAATCTACCTTAAAGTGATATTAACCACTTGCCCTCCTGAGAATTTACCCCCTTTCCTGGCCAGGCCATTTTTTGCGTTACGGCGCTGCGCTACTTTAACTGACAATTGCACGGTCATGCAACACTGCGCCCAAATAAAATACGTCCTTTTTTCCCCCCACGAATTGAGCTTTCTTTTGGTGGTATTTGATCACCTGTGTGGTTTTAATTTTTTGCGCTATAAAAAAAAAGACTGACAATTTTGAGAAAAAAAAACAATATTTTTGGCTTTTGCTATTAAACATGTCCATTGAAAAAAATTTAAAAAATCTAATTTAGGCCAAAATGTATTCTGTGACATGTCTTTGATAAGAAAAAATCCCAATACGTGTAAATTAATTGGTTTATGTGAAAGTTATAGCGTCTACAAATGGTGGTATATATACTGGGATTTTATTTTCTACTAGTAATGGCATCGATCAGCGACTTATAGCAGGACTGCCGCGGACATTCTGACACTGGGTGGAACTGACTTGGTGTCACTGACATCCCCAGTGACACCAATACAGTGATTAGTGCTAAAAAAACTGTAGGCAAGAAGGGGTTAACATGAAGGGCGATCAAAGGGTTAACTGTGTGCAGAGAATGTTTTACTAGGGGGCTGAATCTGTGTGCTTCACTGTAATCACACTGCTCTGGATGGGTGTGCTGTGTACAGCCATCCAAAGCAGTGTGCCGAGCTGACAGGGAGGAGAACTGTTAGTAAACAAAACAGTCCTCCTCCCCGTTGGAGATGCTCGGTATTCACCAGCCAGGACCGGGTGATTGACAGCTGCGGCCACGAATGGCGGCGCGGGTAGGACTCGTGTGCGCCCCCTACCTGTGTATATGTATGTATGTGTGTGTATATACACACACACACACACACACACACACACACATACATATACACACACGCACGTGATTTTGCGCACCCCTGCTGCCCTGTAGCAGTATATCTGCTATAGGGCAGCGGGAAAGCGGCTAAAGGCAATAAAAAAATTAAATAAACATGTTATCACTTGCTTGCTCTCTGCAGTGGTTTTGCACAGAGCAGCCCCAATCCTCCTCTTCTTGGGTCCCCCGCACTCCTGGCCCCTCCCTCCTGCAGAGTGCCCACAGAGCAAGCAGCTTGCTATGGTGGCACCCAAGCAGGCTCACTCTCGAACCACTGCTCTGTGTGTCCACTCAGTGGCCCCGCGCCCCTGATCTCTCCTCATTGGCTGTGACTGACAGGCGCAAGGTAAGGAGGGAGAGTCGCTCCTCTCATGCACATTGCTGGATCACGATGGGACTCAAGTAAATATTAGGGGGGCTGCTGCAGAAAGCATGAAGGTAAAAAACCTTGAGCCTTTACAAACACTTTAAATGAGTATTTTCTTTTTAAAGAAATAAACATGTTATACTTACCTGCTCTGTGTAATAGTGTCGCACAGAGCAGCCCTGGTCCACTTCTTTTTTGGCTCCCCTGCCACCGCTCCTGGCTCCTCACCCCTGCCAAGTGCCCCCATAACTCTTGCTATGGGGGTACTCAAGCAGCTCAACTCCAAGCCATGCTCTGTGTGTCCATTCACACATGGAGCATGGCTAGGCCCTGCTCCCCACTCTCTCCTCATTGGCTCACTGGTTGTGATTGACATCAGCAGAAATCAATGGCTCCCATTGCTGCGTGAACCAATGAAGGGAGAGAGACCCCGGAGAGCCGCTGCTTTTATACACATCACTGGATTGAAATGGGGCTCAGGTACCTATAAGGAGGGAGGAGCTGGGGGGAGCTGCACCCAGAAGGTTTTTTCCCTTCATGCATAGAGTGCATTAATATAAAAACCCTTGAGCCTTTAGAACCAATTTAAGTTGGTTCCAATGGTCAGGCTGTGTTGCTTCAAAAAAGGATGGGCAGCTTCAAGAAGCAGTAACCTCAAGACTGTGTAACAGAATGACGCAAACAGCTGCAACAGAAGGGTTACCAAAGAGGAAGATTGGCAGCTAAGGATCATTTCCCAATCCTAGCCGAAAATGACAAAAGCCTTTCACTACACACAATGAAGGGAGAAAAAAAATCATCTTTATCCCCCAATGAACTACACAATCCATGCCTTCTCCGCCTGTGGCCAAGTAAGTGCTTTTAGTTCCTCGCCTTCTCTTGTAAGGACACGTCACACCTGACCACAGAACACCCAATAGTAGAAGATTACACAATCCCTTCCTCTACTCACAGTCTTGGCTGGCTCCAGGGCTTTCTGTAAAGACTCCACTTTGGATGGCGCCACTTTGTGGTGAAGGTGAAGTACTAAGCGAAGTACATGTCGGTGAATGTTCTCCTTCCTGCAAAAGATTCAAGGTAGTTTATTTATTCTTTTAAGTGACTTTATTGTGTACTACAAGAAGCACAAAGGAACACTGCCTTTCTGCTTAAATGTGTGAGATATTACTGTAGCACTTAAAATGATTGTAAACCCTTGTCTTGTAAAACAACCCATTCATTTTAAAATAGAAATGAAAGGTGAAACATTTCTGTATACATGTAAAAAAGAACAAGTGTCCCCATTCCCTCTGTTCTTAGCTGCATAAGAGCTGGGGGAGGAAAAACAACAGTACACTGATCTTCCCAGTGAAAGGCTGTGGGGAGGTCAGGATAAGTCTGATCACTGGATGAGAGCCAAGTTCTCAACATAGCTACAGTGAACTGACCAATCTGTGTTCTCATGCTTCGTGTAGTCTGTTTTTAATAGAAAAGCAGAGGGACTGGCAGGAACACCAGGGATTTCACACAAAGGAAGCAATACAAAGAGAACAAGATACTTTTTCATACAAGTACATGGTACAGCAGGCACATACCAGGAATAAGGAATGTTGGGTTTACATATTCTTTAACAGAAAGTATTTTAGATGCCCATCACATTTTTACCTGTTTTTTGTTTTCTAATCATACAATTGAATTGCAAATCTATGTATAAAATACAAATTTTCTGCCTGTAAATCAGAGTACACCAAGAAACTCCGGTAGACGATTGCCAAAATAAAACCAATTACCCACACAGAAAGACCTTTTCCTTTTTTAAAATACAAATAAACGAACAATGACAAAAAAAGACCAGTACAACACAGCCAGTCACAGGGAGGGAGCAGAAGCTGCATAAATATAATAAGCAAACATCCTCTGTGTACATAAAGTATTACAAGTCCCACACAGATACAAGATTGTTACATAGTGAGAGGATTAGGTGCATCAGGGTGATCTCATTCACATGTACTTGCATCTAACACACTTTTAAAATGGCTGTGAAGCTCGGACATGAAATATGATGAAAGCATAGCATATCCCTCTATAGTGTGTACTTGTCTGCATCCAGAGCACTAAGTGTCATTCCTGTGTGCTGCCTAGCTCATTTGCTATCAGCATGAGTCACTTCAGACAAGTTTTCCTGACATCAAGAGAAAAAAGGTGAAAGGAAGATGGACCTCCAGCACACAGCCTGTGATTGACAGCGTCAACTCTGTTCCTGTACCTCTTCCCTCTAATAAGCTTTCAGAGCGCTCTTCACTGAGCTCTGCATATTGAGTCCTCATGCACACTGGATGCTTTTACAGCGGCTGTTTTTGGCTTTTGATATTTTTTTCTATAGCCAGTAAACCCCCCAGCATGTTATCCTAAATGTCCATGCACACATAGACTGTAATCAACGTTCTTTGGCTGGAAAAAACCCCAGAACTAGTGGGTTTCTAGAGGAGTTTTTTAGCTGTAAAAATGTTATAACGCCGAAAAACGCAGTAAAACGCAGTAAATCGTGGCAAACCAGCGTTTTATGACTTTTTTTGACCCCCATAATTTTTTTTTTTGGTGAAAAAAAACCTCTAAAAAACAAACACTGCAAAACGCATCTAAACACTAATACAAAAATTCTAAAAAACGCTGAAAAATGCACGTTTTTAACATGATTTTACACAGTGAACGTTACCAGCGTTATCAAAACGCCCCGTGTGCATGGAGCCTCAAACTTCAGCCCTCTGTCACCTGCTTTCTGAAAGCTCAAACAAGGTGTATAAATTCAGAACTTCGAATGGCTGTAAAGGAGAGAGCGCTCCAGATAAACTGACACAACTTATGTAGGAGGTTTTTTTTCACCTCTGTGTATCACCTGAGGCCAGTCGCTTCACTGGGTATATGTGAGGGTTTACAACCACTTTAATAAAGGCTTTAAATAGGATTTAAGCGATTTCTGAATTAGTGCCATAAGTTACCTCTCTGTGATTATTGTGTACCTATATGCAAAATATTATCATTATCATCAGAGGGACATTATTCACCTGACCTTCACTGGAGACACAAGAGAAGTTGCCGGCTTAGCGTGACGCAACTAGAAAACTATTAGACAACTTGACAAATAAAGATAAAAGTCACATGGAATCTTGGAGCACAAGCATGGAGAGCCCTGCCAGTTATTACGTCATTTGCTTACAGGTGAATAGAGTGTCTCCTGAGTCAAGGAGAAATTGTGGAAGGTTATTGGCTTAATGCATATTAAATTTGGAGGACTTCAAATATTATGAAGACTTTACCATTGCAATGGCAGCTCAAGAATATGCCATGTTTGCTAACCTGTTATGTAGTTAGAATGTAATTTAGTCATAAAAATATTATATTATTAGACAAGACATGAATGAGGTAAAAGAGCAGAATAGACACACAAACCATTCATCTGAGCTGACATGAATATGTGAATGAATAAGCAAAGTTTGTTCATTATCTGCCATGGTAGGTTTTACCAGAACCACAATTCAAAATGCGAGCCAAACCTCACCCATACACCATAGTATATACATTATATCAAAGTGGGTATAAAAGCAAAAGGTTTTTGTCTTAATGCATTCTGTACATTAAAGATAAAAAAACCTTTCAAAAGCTGCTCCCCCCAGCCCTCCTTTTATACTTCTACTTACCTGAACCCGATCTCGATCCAGCGCTGTGCTTATCTGCCTCTGACTCCTTGACTCCTGCTATCAGTCAAAAAAAAAAAAAAAAAAAAAAAAAAAAAAAAAGGAGGGAGAGGGGCCAAGCCACGTTGTGTGGTTCTATGGACACGAGTGCACCCATAGCAAGCTGCTTGCTATGGGGGCACTTAGAGAAGAGGAGCATCGCTGGCAGGGGACCCCAGAAGAGGAGATTTGGGGCCACTGTGTGCAAAACTATTGCACAGAGCAGGTCAGTAGCTTTACAACAGGTTTAATGTTCTGGAACCACATTTGTATATTAAAGTCACAACATCAGGGCTATAATATACCCATATGGAAGAAAAATATTCTTCCCATATATATTGACATATATTTGAAATACTACAATTTTGACCATATTCAACACACACACACACACACACACACACACACACACACACACACACACACACTTGCATATTGAAATGCGTTATTACAAAATATATGAAAAATACATTTTAAATATACTGCATGTGTTTAAAAATACAAATCTACATTATTGGAATGCATTTACAAATATATGCAAAAATATATGTTAACATTACTTTTTTATATATGTTAAAGAAAAAAATCTGAAGAATATATTTAAAAAAGATATATTTTTAAAAAGATATATTTTTTAAATATATTCTTCAGATTTTTTTTTAACATATAAAAAAGTCATTTTAACATATTTTTACATATATTTGTAAATACAGTCCAAAAATGTAGATTTGTATTTTTAAAGACATACAGTATATTTGAAATGTATTTTTAAAAATATTTTTTATATATTTTGTAATAAAAATGCATTTCAATATGCAATATATATATATATATATAAATATATTGAATATGGTCAAAATTGTAGTATTTTAAATATATGTCAATATATTTGGATATTTGGATAGGATATTTTAAAATATATTTCCAATATATTTTTCTTCCATGTGGGTATTATTGACAGAATATGTATGTCCCACTGTCAATGATGCCACAGTAAAGGTTCACCCACATCAATGCCACAGAAAATATCAGTAACTTCCAAAACTGGGCAGACTCAAAAAAATAAACAAGTCTAATAGAATCACTCAATTCAAATCAATCCAATTCAATCTTAAAAAAAAAATAATAAATAAATAAGTTTGATTGGCTTTACTGCCGGGGTCATCTACAGTATTTATGATGAAAGTATTATTTTGTAGCTGGAAATTAAAATTTGATGCAGTGGAATTCTGAAATGTTTGATCTCATAATCGGCGTAAATGTTAACTTGAACAACTGTTATGCGATGTGTTCAACCTGCAAGATAATTATCATGTTAAAATGAGCAAGAGTGCTCTCAGTTATCAGTTAACATCAGAAAAACAAGGTTTAGGGTTCCTAAAAATTTGGAATTAACATATTTTACCTTGACACCTATGAGTATAAATGATATAGACACAATGTCTGTCACTCAGCATTATCGAAGGTGAAGTCATAAGGTAATAGCCTCAGATCATGAACTCCCAGAATTTCCCTGGGTCTCTGTAAGCCTCAAATTACCCCAGAAACAATCAATACTTTTGGCCCCAACCGTAAAGCTCACATTCATCAGTTATCATTTGCACATACACAACGATTTACTTTTTACTATAAAATATTCTTACTTTGTGCAAGCTGTGAGAAAAAATCCATCAAAAATCTGGTTGCAAAATTCTTCTGAACTGAATTCCTCGGCAAGAAGTGTTAGATTGCTGGTGAACAGATGCAGGAAGATGTCTGTGAAAGCTGTGTCACTAAATGTCTCCTCTGCAAAGAAAAAAAAAAAAACTATTTCTTCAGTAAACAATGGCTAAAGCAGGAAATTGTGAGGTGACTTGTGTAACTATACTGAACTTTAAAGGAAATCAACAGCCAAAACATTAAGGGGTTTGTTTCTAAAACATTCATTGGCCAAATGTCAGAAGTATTCATGCAAGCCAGCCAAAATATCTTTTTTTTTTCCTATAGCATCAGCACCATTCAGTGACCTAAAATGTGGTACAGCATTCTGAAATACCTCAGCGAGAAAATATAATACATGCTGGCCATGAGATGTTGCTGACAACATAGGAATTAATGTATTAGAAAAATTACAGGGAAAATTTGTACAGCTTGCCGATTAGTTTTGGATAGAGTGGGGAATGGTTAAAACCCATGAGTGCCAGTTCACATATATGCAGATTGGATGTGGTTTGAATCACATCCAATCCGCATGACAAGTAAAAAAACATTGCTTCCTCTAGTGCCTGTTCATATATGTCCAGTGCACTGGCGGTGCGTATTTAGTGTGGTTTGAAAAAAAGAGTCATGTACGATGTCTGAGCAGTATGGTCCGGTTCAGGTGCGGAGTACAGCCTACTGACTTCTATGGGAACTGTTTCTAAACCACATATGTGTGAACAGGATAATCCTGAAAGCTAATCCTGCCCTGAACCTGATGTAAACCTGACATGAATCGGTGAACAAATACTGTATCAATTTGCTGTGAGACCTGAGCTTCAATCCACACCGCACATGTGTGAATCAGCTCTGACAAATTTTATGTCATCTTAGTCAAATTGGGGAGATCTAGCTCATCTTCCAGACCTGAAAACACAGCACAAGAACTGAGAGGAAACACCCTCTCAAATACTTTCCTCAAAAAGAGAAAAAAAAGTATCCCTAATGTAAGATTTCCTATCTTTCCCATCACTTTCATTCCCAGTGACAAAGGTCACTGGAGCAAACAGACAGTGAATCTCCCTAGAAGGAGAACAGACACACATTAATAACCTGACAGGATTCCAACTCTTATACAATTTCATAAACACCCCCCCGCCCCCTCCCCCCCCCCCCAAAAAAAGTGGAACACATTTGGGCTTTAGATATTCTTTAAAAATTCTTGTATTTGTGTCTTTCTGCAGAATATAAATGCTGCACTTACTAAGAGCAGGAAGCAGACGAAGCAGCGAGTTCTTATTTCTCTGTTTTGTGATGTGCAGCAAATAATACAGTCCCACCTCGCAGGCTATTTTGTTCTCATGCAAAAATCTGAAATTAAACATGAAAAAGGCATAAAAAATAAATGATGTCTACAAAAAATAAATATTAACCACTAGCCTAAAGGGCACTTATACCCCCTTCCTGCCCAGGCCAATTTCCAGTTTTCAGCGCTGTCACACTTTGAATGACAATTGTGCGGTCATGCAACACTGTACCCATATGAAATTTTTATCTTTTTTTTGAGACAGATAGAGCTTTCTTTTGGTGGTATTTAATCAGCTTTGGGATTTTTATTTTTTCTTATACCAAAAACCACTGAAAATTAAAGAAAAAAGCAAAAAACGTTTTTTCTTAGTTTTTGTTATACAATTTTGTAAATAAGTGATTTTTCTCCTTCACTGATGTGCGCTAATGAGGCTGCAGTGATGGACACTGATAGGCTGCACTGATGAGGAGGCACTGGTAGGTTGCACTGATGGGCATTGACAGGCATCACTGATGGATGACACTGATAGGCGGCACTGACTGGCACTGTTAGGCAGCACTGACTGGCACTGATGGGTGACATTGAAAGGCAGCTCAGATGGGCACTGATATGTGGCATTAATGTGCACTGGTATGCACTGATATGTGGCACTGAGCACTGACTGCTGGCACTGATGGACACTGACAGGTGGCACTTCTGGGGCCTCACTGATCATCAGGGCACACTGATCATCAGTGCCCTGATGATCAGTGTACATGTCCCCTCCGCGGAAAGCCAATTACCGGCTCTCCTCTCCTCCCGAGCTGTTAGCGTGACAGCTCGAGAGGAGAGAAATGCCGATAACCGGCATTTCCGTGTTTGCATGTGATCAGCTGTGATTGGACACAGCTGATCACATGACCGAGCCGACATCTTCAGCTCTTTCCGTGATCTGCTGTGTCCAAGGGACACAGCGCACCGGCAATCGCCGCGCATGTGCGGTGAGAATGGAAGGACATCATATGACATCCTATCAGAACGAGAGAACCACCTTGCGCCCGTCATTGTACTATATGGTGGGCGGAAGGTGGTTAAAGCAGACCCATCACCTGAAAATTAAATCCCAATCTAATGCTACACCAAAAAAAAAAATCTGAACCTTAAAATCCAGCAATTATCCCCGTTCATACTAACTAGCTACTAAAAATACCAATAATAAGTATATACAGGCTAACTGAAACAGTGAAGTATCTCACCCATTTGGGACACAGATAGCACTAAAAACTTTGAAATGATTGTAAAGTTTTATTTTTTTTTAAATAAACAGGGTTATACTTATATATGGAACTGCACAGAGCAGACCCAATCCTGCACTACCTGGGTCCCCCCCTGGCTCCTCCTCTTTTTGGTGTGCCACCATAGAAAGCTACTTCCCATTGTGGCACACCTGCTTGTGTCCTTTGACCCGCCCCTGCTCCCTTGCCACAGGATGTGACAGACAGCAGCGAGAACCAATGTCTCCCACTGCTCTCGGCAAAGCCTGAGATTGGGGAGAAGAGGAGAGAGCCACTGCAGACTGTGCTCAATCAAGTGAGGAAGTATGAGGGGTATGAGGGGGTGACAGTATAGTCTAAACATTTTGTACCTTAATGCAAGGAATGCATTAAGTTTAAAAATGTTTAGGTTTTACTTCCACTTTTACCTCTTAAACGCTGCCTCCTGGAAGCCCTTTAAGTGGGCTTTACTGCTTGGGAGGCAGCATGGCTTCTCCATCATGGGAATGCTGGGATTGGCACTTGCGGTGGTCACATGATCGGAAGCCTGTCTCAGTGGTGATCAACAATGAAGAGCTGGAAGAACATTTTGCAACTAATTAGGTTAATTGGCATCAGGTCAGAAACATGACTGGGTATAAAAAGCTCTTAGATTGTAAGCTCCAAGGATCAGGGCCCTCATAACCCTTTTGCATTGAACTGTATTGTTGCTGTATTGTCTCCCGCTTTATTGTAAAGCGCTGAGCAAACTGTTGGCGCTATATAAAATCCTGTATAATAATAATAAGGGCATCTTAGAGAGATCATGTTCTGTCATGTTTCTGACCTGTTGCCAATTACCCTAACTAACTGCAAATTAATCTTCCAGCTTTTCCTTGTTAGTACCACTTACTCCGCCAGCTTTTTCTTGCCCTCTCCCAATTTTATTGAGACGTGTTGCTGCCATTAATTTCAAAATTACCTAATTTTGTTTCATAAAAAATTTCAGTTTAAACATTTGAAACAGTTGATATGTGAATAAAAATAAAACTATGTAGGCATCCTATTGTTTTGTTGAACCCGAATCATAATTCCAGACTGAGTAACTTACATAGTTATTTGTAAATAAATTAATATTTAATAACCCTTTCAGAATGTCACAAGATTATACAGTTCCCCATTAAAGTGTATGTAAAGGCAAAAGGGGAAAGTATAGAACCTCTGCCAAGTTTTATTGCAGTTTGTGTCCTTTCTATGTAGATTTATCCTATTAGCCCGGGTGGCCATTGTCACTGAACCAGAGAGTAACCCTACACCACACAGCATAGTTGTCATGAAAACAAGAAGTCAGGGAAATCTTCCAATAGAGACAAATGTTTTGGTGACAACTGTCCAAGATGGCAATTCCTCTCCTGGTGGGGAAATTTTCTGTTTCCAGTACAGGAAGTAAAAGGAGATCTACACAGCAGGACAGCAAAAAATTACTTGACAAGTTCATAATCAGCGCTATCCATACTTAGTCCAAAACTAACACACCTGATAAAGACATCTGGCAGAGTATTGGGATATGTAACCGGCACTTTTTCCTCAGTCGGTAACTTGTGTTCCACATTGAAAGTGTAATCATCGACCACCAAGGACATCAACAGAGGAAGAAATTTAGTAATCAGTTCTGCCTCCTAAAGAAAGAAGAACAGGATTGAAAACACAGTGAAAACACTGTATTCATGTTGCATTCATTGGAGCATACAGCCCCACCTAAAGAAAAAGGGGACACCAAGTTGCTCTCTATAATAAATGATAGCATTTTCCTCTGCACGCAGTTTTTGGGTATGTTATATAGTTCAGATATAGATTTATATGCAGCAATTACTGTTTAAAACATAGAATAAAAGATGTTTTAATCTTCTAAACAATGAATTGATCCTGGGAAGGGGGGGGGGTTATGTTTTTGATTGGCATTTACAGACTTTAGAATGCTTTGTAACACCTGGAGACCACAAATGAGAGCAATCAATGAGCTAATATGGCTACCTGCTAAAATCTGGCTGCATGGCTGTTCAGTTTACCATAAAGGCAATCTGTCACTTTGCCCATTCATGGCAGAGTGGCGGGTTCTCTTTAAAGCCAACCCTTTTCCTCCACCTACTGAAACTTCCTTCAATCCCTTAATCTATCACAAATGTGGGTCCAAACTCTGTGTAAATTCCATGTCAGAGCTTACACGGGATTGTTAATCTCTTAGTAACCCTTTTACCCTCTCCACGTGAGCTGGAAATTAGCCACTCAAGCACAAGCACTACATCCTGGGAGGAAGGGGAGAAGGTCACAATCTCTCTCACACTTCCAAACACCAGGTATTTCTGGAGATTTTTAAAGTGTCACTCCAACCAAACTGTTTTCAGTGTTGGTGTTACTGCTGAGTAAGTATATCATGTATGTAAGTATGTTGAGGGAAAAAAAAATTCCCATCTGGGTGATCAATGTACATTGCAAAGGTTTTAACAAACTATGCTGCAGTTTCCTATCTGTTTCTGCTTGGAAGGAATAGCTCTGGTTAGACCATGTCCTGTGCAATGCTATCTGAAATCCTCTGGGCCCAGAGAGCTCCCCACATGATGCCAGGAGTGGCTGACAAAGTTTTATTATATTCATCGAGTTTTCAGTATGTAAGAGACAGCAAGGAGTCTGCAGTGAGAATGTTTGTGAATGCCTCTCCTATATTCCAAGTATGGTTCCCAAACTTCCATTACAAGTACAAAGCAATTATATTGTTCTCCCTGTATGGGTTTTCCAGTTTACCATTCAATTCTGAGTGTACATTTTAGGATGCTTTGGTGTGGGTCACCTGTAATGGAAACTTACCAGTTTGGGTTCTTTAAACACTTGACTATCTATCATGTCCCATGCGCCGTGTCCCAGAGACAACATCCTCAGAAGGAGCAGCAGCTCAGGACTATCCTAATGTAAACAAACAAAAAAAACAAATAAAAACCGAAAAAGGTCAAATAGCAAGTTGTGTCCAAAAAGGTTTAGAAACGTTTTTAAAACAAAGTTCTCTCTGAAGTCTCCCTCTACAGGGGCTGCATTGGCTGTTTGGGAGATTTAAGCAAGGATTCCCCTGCTGTTAATCATGCCCAGTGAGACGCAAGCGGGGGGAGGGGGCAGGGCACACAGGGACAGCTCAGGAGCAAGCATGCACAAGTCCCTTCAGAGCAAGCAGCTCCTGCTTTGGGGGGGGTGTAGGAGGAGCCAAATGCACTGGCAGGGGACCCGAGAAGCAGAGGATTGGGGCTGCTTTGTGCAAAACCATTGCACGGAGCAGGTAAGTATAACGTGTGGTATTTGAAAAAAAAATCTGAACCTTTAGTATCACTTTAAGGTCTTTCCAGATCTCTCTGTCTCAAGGCAACCAGGTATTGTCAACCGAATATGAAATTTTAGCTGATGTGTAGTTTGCAATGGTAATATTATGGGAAAAGGAACTTAGAATAGTTGCACATATACTACACACAGTTTATTACAGTTGCTTTGTTAGGTTCTCTGGTACTCACCCTCGGGAGGGACTCCTGGCTAATTAGTTCCTGAAGGTTTCGAATGGTGCTAAGAGCTAAAGTGTTGATTGCAAAAGGATCACAAAGGATCATAGACAGGTCCCTGTAATGCACAGAACAGAGTTAGATTCCCTAACAGGCAACCACAGAAGACAAATATTTTGTGGAATCCATAGTGTAATGTGGTGGGACAGTGTAGGAGGTAGAGATGCAAATATGAAGTAACTGTGTAATTCTGTTCCAAGAATCTATTTTGTCTAAAGGCCCCACACTAATCATTCCTCTGCATCATGCAGTAGCATTCCTGAACTGTATGGCTGGCAGAAGATTCTACACAGGCTTTAAGGGCACACACAGGCCACAGCTACTACAGGGTCTGGAGGTAGAAGCATACAAGTATGATCTTTAGGATGAACAGGATAAAGTTGTTGGCTGTTTGTCAGTGTCTCATCTTGGGACAAAAGCCTTCCCCCAAAGCATGACATGACTCCACCTGCTCATGTACTTCTAGTTTCACCTTGTGACAAGTATGTATTCTGCTCAACAGTTCCTAAATCAAAAGACACCCACATAGTTCCTTTGTAACTCCTGGTGCTGTATTGGTTAATATATTAGCCAGTTATCTGTATCACCTATCCTTTACCCATGTTGCAACTCTGCCTGGATGCCTCCTGCCCTTGAAACATTTCACAGCTGACAGACGGCTCATCAGTTGTTAGCCACCTATGGTGGCACAGTTGCTACACACTATTATACTCAAATACAATGCTGGAACATAGACACAAAAGGAATATGGGGCTGGAAACGGTTAAAGTTTCTACTTTAAACATCTAGATTGTAAGCTCGAAAGAGTAGGGCCCTCTAACCCCTCGTGTGCGCTTTGTTGTTGTTGTACTGTTTCATGTATAGTCCCCCCCTCTATTGTACAGCGCTGAGCAAACCCTTTGGCGCTATATAAACTCGATGTAATAATAATAATAATAATAATAATAATAATAATCTTACCCCAGCACCTGTTCTTGCCCTTTCTTCACTCCATCCAAGAATCCCTGCAGTTCCCGTGCCCTCTTTGCATCCACAAACTTCTCTCGTATACAGGCGTCCAAGCACCAGGTAAACTAGAAAAAAGTTAAATGACTTACACCAAATTTCACTGACCTCTATAATCATTCGTATTTCCAATCCAACCACATACTGCATAGTACAAGGTACCTGCAGTGCAATAATAGGATCCTATAACACAGCCAGTTAGCAATGGGGGCCAGGATCAGGACGCTTTTGTTGCAGAATGGCGCACCCCCCCCCCCAGTGGGGAATGCAGGCATCCAAACACCTGTAAGTGTCACATGCTGGGGATTCTAGAAGAAACTGAAGGCTTGGGTATCAGGACAGGTATTATAAATCATCTTTTTGAAGCTGCTTTTATTTTTCAGCAACAGAGTCACATTAAGTTTAAAGATCTACTATTACGATTACTGACCTAACACAAATATTATCAATCTGGGTGGCAGCTTTTGTATATAGTTAGTAATTATGCAAGTCCATAAGGACAGCCATATTCATTGCTTATGACAAACACAAATACTCCTGCGCTTGGGGGTGGACTCAACAGACCATATCTCGAATGTTCTGGATAGTGCACGCCTTCCTGCCTTCAAAGGACCGGGGAAGTCCAAATACACTGAATGCAAAGAAAACAAACAGAAGGCGCACCAGCCTAGTGCATTACCTTAAAAACATTTATTAATAAAAGGTGATAGGTAATATAGTCACAAATGACAGCTGGCTCTGAAGAAGAGGCAAGTCCTCGAAACATGTTAGCCTGTTGGGAGGTCCAGGATTCCCATTGCAGACAGTCACGTAGTGTGGACTGGACAGTGCTGTTCTTTTATGATGTGCCTTTGACGTTATTTTCATTTGTGAGTATATTACCTATCACCTTTTATTAATATATGTTTTTAAGGTAATGCACTAGGCTGGTGCACCCTCTGTTTTCGTTATACTCCTCGATTATGTAGGCTCTGCTTCTTGTATTTCCTCATTACATATGCAGGCTGTGTTTCCTGCTTAGTAGTGCTGCATGATACTTGTGCTTTATTGTTTACATCAGCCAGGTCACATAGCAGCCCTTAAACAAGGCTGCTATTAATTCGTTTGACAAAGAGCACCTAAAAAATATCTAAGTTCTGTGTATGACGATACTGGACAGAAAACATGTTAAAGCCACATCAAAAACCTACGGCTTTCCATTGCTCTTTAAATCAGAAATGGCACAAAATATGCCAACATAACATCCCTATAAGATCATACCTTGTGACAGGGATCTACAGAACAGATCTCGCTGACGTCCAAGTCATGTAAGGACATGAGGAGCTCTGCCCTCAGAGTACAATAGTGCACATTTCGTGTCCTCAAAAATAGCGTGCGCAGGAACTGCAGAACCATGTCATACAGCTTCACATTCTTTCCAATCATCTGCGTCAGTTTATTCACCACCTAAAGAAATAAAAATAGGTAAACCTACAATTGGAGCAACTGTCTAATCTGTCAGATTATGATCATGCCCTGAAAAGGTTATGAAGTACTGATTTCCCATCATGCAAAACACATGCCCTACCTCTCCCTGCCTCCTTGTTTTTGGAGACAGACTGAAGAAGTTGTGCAGGACAGAGAGCTCACTGCTGAGCAGGATATTCTCCTTCTCCAAGATGTACTGCTTAAGCAAAGGTGAGACCTCATCACCGAACAGAGCCTGGTTATCCTGCCAGATCTGGCGCTTCACTTCCACTGCACATGCTTTGTATAGCTCCTTGTCCGCCATCACCAGCTTCAGCTTCTTCTCTGGGACCTTTTGGATGCAAAACAGCAACTAACAAGTGTTACATCATAAATCTTTCTGGAAAAACTCAGCAAATCTACACCTTCTAATAAAAGATCTGTATCTTTCTCAAGCCAAACCACTTAAGCCAGCCATAGATGGTTTGAATCTTGGCCGGTTCAGCAGGGACCAGTTGTGATTCGATTCATCGATACGCAGGCTAATTGTACCCAGGTCAATCCACTGATCGACTTGGATACAACCAGCATGTCGGATTTTTAGCATGTAATTATTGCCAGCGGCTATAGCTGCTACCAGTAATCATTGTGTTCTCCTGGTAGGGACGGCTCCCCATGCCCCCTCACCGGGAGAACATAATAGCTCCACAGGAGGGATTCCCCCATCAACACTGTGCTGATGGGGGAAAATCGATCAATTTTATTTCTGGCAACCCATGGTTGCAGGGAAGGAAACATTGCATAATCTATGAACTGCCTTAGCCCTAGTAAAATAAAAGGTTTTCACTATACACCAATCAGCCATAATAATATGATCACTGACAGGTAAAGTGATTAACATTGATTATCTCATTAAAATGGCATCCTAAAGTGGGTGGGATATATTAGACAACAAGAGAACATGTTTTCCCTGAAGTTAATGTGTTGAAAACAGTAAAAATGGGTAAGCTTAAGGATTTGAGCAACTTTAGCCATTACAATATAGTGTTTGTCAGACGTCTGGGTCAGAGCATCTCCACAACTGCAGCTCTTGAGGGATGTTCCCAGTCTGCAGTGGTCAGGACCTACCGAAAGTAGTTCAAAGAAGGAAAACCGACAAACTGGTGGCAGGGTCATGGGCAGCCATTGCTCACTAATGCACATGGGAAGGCCTGTGCAGTCCGATCTAAGAGAAAAGCTACTGTAGCTCAAATTGCTGAAAAAGTAATTTGTCTATTATGCACTCTTACGAGGGTAGAACTCAGGGACAGTTCCCTATTATATATATATATATATATATATATATATATATATATATATATATATAGTAGTTGTTCATCTCTGCATTATCCTACTAGGATATAGACAGGAATCTGAATTGTGCACCATTTGGCTGTACTGAACAAGTGAAACAAGGGATTCCAGAATCCTGTATTGTTTATAGATCTTTATTCTATAACACTGTGTATACACAAATATTTCCATAACTCTTTATTGTGCCTTATTCAGGCATCTGTTCTAATCAAATCATTGCAATTTTTTGTGCTTTCTTAAAACAATTACTATAAAAAAATTGCTGAAAAAGTTAAAGTGTTACTAATGCTATATCTGGTCTCCCACAGTACACAGAACATGGAAATGCAACTATTTTAGTAAATATAAACTGCTAAATACCTGCTCTCATCAGCAGTATATAGCAGTCTTGTGACTTCTATCAGTGTCACGCACAGCACTGGTTAAAGGGTTAAAGTTTGTAGAAGTTTTCTTTCTGCTCTAGGAGGATGCAGAACCCCTGACCTCTGTCTGGACAGTGCCGATTGGCCCTGTGCTGATCACATGCACTCTCCCAAGAAAAAAAAAAAAAAACCTCTCTAGTATTACATACGAAACTGAGCATGTGCCTTATCAGGAGATAAGATGGGGGGGACTGGAAGAAGGGGAGGATCAGAGAAGTCAGGACCAAACAGCATTTTAATACAAGGCAGAGGATTAACCCCTTAGGTTCCACAATGACAAGTATAACAAGCATGCTTTACTGCATATACAGACTGATTTTACTGTTGTGGGTTTAGTAACACTTTAACCTGTTCCCGACAGCAGAATGACCGCTGAGCAGGACTCGTCAATCTGGGTGGGCGTCATATGATGTCCATCCCGGATCGTGCTGTGGCGAGATCTGTCAATGGTTGTGTACCTTGGACACAGCCAATGACAGATCTGTGTACCGGAACATTGCCAGTACCATGTGACCTGTTGTGACTAATCACAGCAGGTCACATGACAATGGATGGCTTCATTTCATGCCATCCATTGTATACAATTGTGTCACTAGCAGTGATTGGTCACAGTGATCACATGCACAGACTGGGCCAATCACAGCCCATCTGTGTCTCATGTGATTAGCCGTGGCCAATCACAGCTAATCACAACAGAAAAACCTGAATGAATCGATTTCAAATCAGTTAAATGCATGTTCATAGCAAAGACATCCTTAATCATTATGTGTAAAAAAAATAAATAAATAAATAGGTACTATCCCAACGTAATACAATGTTACCATGGTAACATTATACTACTCTGTTCATGGTGTAATATAAAAAAAAAAATCTTTAAAAAAAAAAAAAGAAATGTAATAAAAAAAATTGAAACAAAAAAAGTATAATTTTTTTCCCCATACAGTCACCAGTCAGTGTGAGCACTGCCACACCAGTTATATGATGATTATTATTTTTTTTTTTATTTTCACCATTTTCCAAAAAAAATACAACTTCAAAAAACTTGACATGCCTCTTATTAAATATTTCAGACTGTCTACTTTGCAAAAAGGGGCCATTTTGGGGATATCTGTACTGTTCTGACATTTTTGGGCCTCATGAAATTAGGTTGGCTGTCAGTACTTCAAAACTGATCAATATTCAGATCTATCCCATAGTTTGTGAACCCTATAACTTTCCTACAGACTAAATAATAAATACTGATTTGGGTTATTTTCACCAAAGAAATGTAGCAGAATACATCTTGGCCTAAATTGATGAAAAATAATTAATTTATTTGCAAACTTTTATAACAGAAACAAAAAAAAAACATGTTTTTTTTTTTTTTTGTTTTTTTCTGTAAATTTAGCAAAAAAAACAAAACAAAACCCCAGTGGTGATTAAATACCAAAAAAAGAAAGCTCTAGTTGTGTGAACAAAATTATAAAAATTTAGTTTGGGTACAGTGTTGCATGACCGCACAATTGTCATTCAAAATGTGAGAAGGCTCAAAGCTGAAAATTGGCTTGGGCAGGAAGGGGGTAAAAGTGCCCGGTATTGAAGTGGTTAATGTTGGTACCAATAGAAATGTGTCAGAACACACATTGCATCGCAGTTTACTGTGTATGGGGCTGTGTAGCTGAAGACTGGTCAGGGTGCCCATGCTGACCTATGTCCTATGTGAACCTCAGAAACGGACCATGGAGCAATAGAAGAGGTGGCCTGGACTACGGAATTCAAGAATAGTTTGAGGAATACATCAATGAGTTTGAATTGAGAAGACAGATAGCCCCAAGCCAGAAGCAATATTAGTCCAGATATCAAGGATGATGTGCCAGTAAGAGCAACATAGAACTTTGGAGTCAGTGTACTGATAAATGCAGACACGGCCAGCACGGTCTCATACAGGCGGAGCGGCGCTCGGAAGTGGTAGAGAAGAAACAGGCCCACAAGCCAGGCTTCTGGCCTGGGGTTCTTTTGTATTGAGGGAGCCCGGGCTTTTTGAAGGTGTTCATCAAAATCCTGCCCATCTGCTGTCTGATGATCTGGATAATACCTCTATTGGCTGATGTTGATATCCCTGGAACCTTGTCCTTTTGGCCTGGGAGATATGACATCTAGTGGCAAGATATAAGATGACAACCATCTATCCAGTGGCCCATATCCAGAGCACTAGGAGTAGGTCTTAATTACTCCATGCTTCCTCTGCTTATGCATCTGGTTAGTGCACCCTATACTCAGTACAATTACCACAAGAGTCACGAGCATTCTAGTTTATCGCCTGCTGATGCATCACAGACGTCACGTTTACCCTATATGATCTACATGCTGTGTTAACCTATAAGTTCTGCATCATATTTGAGCTATAACCATTGAACTTACTTATCCTATGTATTTATGTCTAATTTTGGCATCGAGCTCTGCATATTTTTATTGTCTAATGAGTTTGAAGTGTTGACTTGGCCTCTAAATTCTACAGATCTTAATCTATTTAAGCATCTGTGGGATGTACTGGAAAAACAAGTCTGATCAATGAAGGCCCCATAAGGCAACTTACAGGACTTAAAGGATCTGCCGATTGGTTCCAGATACCAAAGTATACCTTCACAGGTCTGACCATGCCTCGACAGGTTATGGTGGGTGGTCATAATGTTACGGCTGATCAGTGTATAAGTTAAGACTGTATCTCCTGTCACCTCTCTCTGTTACTCAGCCCTCAGGCCTTGTGCAAGGCCTAGCACTTCATCTGTGCAACCTTCCTCACTAGATTATATTGGGTTCTACAAAATTCAACAAACAAAAAGGAAACTCACCTTTGGTAGGTGTTTCATTACACACATCACTACAGGCTGGATTGATGGCATTTTAACCAAAGCAAAACATTTCTCCAGCAACTCTTCCAATTTACTGTACCTAAAATGCAAAATCACAACTATGATATGATCAACAGTTATCCTGCACATATAGATAACATCCCATTGATGGTTACATGATAAAAGGTGTCATATGATACAGGACAGAAGTGATTATGTGGTACTTCATTGTAACCAAACTTGCACCTTTCCTGCATGTTGGTAGAAGACAGCTTAAGCATATCAGCATTTATTCTCCTCATTGCTGAAAGGTTCTGGTGCAGACACCTACAAAATCATGACGCTTTGCCTTACACTTCCACAATTCTTTTAGTACAGCTGGTGATTGAGTGACTATAATATTTTATACCACCTGGGGCTTCAAGGCGATAGATAACAAAAGGTTGTAATGTGTATATCTTCCTGTAACGGCACTCAGCTTTATCTAGCTTCAAATATACACTGTATTTCTTATCAGGCACATGCCTTCTAAGTAATGTGTAAGACTTGCAAAGATTTACGATTTCTCACAGAGTTCACAGTACTTCTCCTGACAATGCTTTCATCATCATTTCTCTCCAGAAAGTATCACATTTGTTTAAGCATCATCTGTGGTAGGCATTAAGATGTTGACTCAGAGAGAACATGAATGTAAATCCTGGTGGTTGCGCAGTTATTGGTCTGTTCACAAATGCCTGACACAAAGTTACAGTGTACAGTCTGAGTGATGACTGGGGATAGGAGACTAAGAATAGCTTCCTCCTGCCTGCAGTAAACAGATGGAATTATATCAGTCTTGACAAAGTCACTGACTGGGCTCAAAGACTGCTTTTTAAAGGCATTATAAACCTTCCTACTTGCACTTTGTGTTTTTCACCCACATAAGTTCTGCATTGACCCTGTACTTTCATGTCATAATTTATATTTCACCCAAAATCTGCATAATCGATTGTTTGTCCTAAAATTCACGTTAGTGTGTTTTGTACTGACATTTTACGTTTTCTAGACCTTTGTGGTAATATTGTGTGACAAAAAAAAATTGGAACTACCATCGTTTTATTCTCTAGGATTTCTGCTTTCAGAAAATATACAATATTTGGGGGGGCCTTGTCTAGTCTTCAGGCCTAAAATTATTTTTTAAACGTGTGCAAAAAATGCAAAACCATCTGGCAGCAAAAGGGTTAAACAATAAACACATTTGAAAGTGTACAATGCCTTTAATAAATAGGAAGAACATACTCATGCATACTTGTAACGTTACTGAGAATTCAACTTTACTACTAAAATCCAGTTGCCTGTATTAGAAAACACTACTGCAGATTGTTATTCGCTATCAAACACCTGTCCAGACCAGATGTAAATTGTAACAAAACCAAAACAAGTGATTTTAATCCCACCGGTCCTCATCTTTTCCTTCAGACGCGATGAATGAGACCCTTTCCAGTAACTTCTCTCGCAGTTCATCAAAGACTGTCTGGTGAAACTCCAGTCGGGGAATGCCATGAAGATCCAGGAATGGCAGTGCTGACTGCAGTGATGGAAGGAGGACCCCATTTTCTGTCTGAAATTAAAAACATATCAGTAAATGATTGCAGTGTTTTTATACATGAAAAGGTCTGCCCTGACATGACTAAGCATACATAGAGCACAACCACAAGATTCATCAATGCATAAAAGACAATATGGAAATCACTCAGATGGTGAGGTGATTCAATCAAGAACCCAAAGCAGTAGTAAGGTGACAGGGGCAGTGGAGTGGTACAGTCAGATTACAGTGAGAGGTAGAGGGGGACACATACGTGACTGGCAGCGGTGGGTGCAGTCAGGTGACAATAGATGTCATAGGAGGAGTATTTTCAGCAGACAGGGTGCAGGGTGGGGGAACCAGGGATGTTCAATTCATGTCGTTTTGGGCATCAGGCAGGTAGTTTTTTTTACCTTTAGCCCTGCTGCGGGCAAGCAGCAGGGCTCACTGTCAGATGGAAGCATTCGGGTGGCAGCGCTGCCACCCAATTGCTTCCACACAGCCCACTATGGTGCCAGTCTGCACCCCCTCGCCTGCTATATGTCTTGGGCTCTGCTTGTCCATCTGTGGACCCAGGATCAGTTCAGTGGGTGCCGGCAGGTATAGGGGAGGGAGGAGAACGGACACATTCACTCCTCTCCCCTTCTTGTCCTGAGCCGGAAATTATGTGCCGTCACTTCAGAATGAGATGTGCACTGCATTACATCCAGTGTAGTACAGGGGAGACATTCAGAGTCTTTCAGACCCTGGATGTTTCAAAAAAGAGAACCTGTCACCAAAAATCCCCTCACCCCCACATATGTACGCACCTACAAACATAAAAGCACGCGCTGGTGCGCCTATGCATGAAAACAATTGCGATACTCACGGGGGCGGGGTGGAAGGGGGACATAGGGGGAAAGGGGGGACATAAGGGGTCACGCAGGGCGGGGGGAAAGGGGGACATAGGGGGTCACGCAGGGCGGGGGGAAAGGGGGACATAGGGGGTCACGCAGGGCGGGGGGAAAGGGGGTCACGCAGGGCGGGGGGAAAGGGGGACATAGGGGGTCACGCAGGGCGGGGGGAAAGGGGGTCACGCAGGGCGGGGGGAAAGGGGGTCATAGGGGGTCACGCAGGGCAGGGGGAAAGGGGGACATAGGGGGTCACGCAGGGCAGGGGGAAAGGGGGACATAGGGGGTCACGCAGGGCAGGGGGAAAGGGGGACATAGGGGGTCACGCAGGGCAGGGGGAAAGGGGGACATAGGGGGTCACGCAGGGCAGGGGGAAAGGGGGACATAGGGGGTCACGCAGGGCAGGGGGAAAGGGGGTCACGCAGGGCAGGGGGAAAGGGGGTCACGCAGGGCAGGGGGAAAGGGGGTCACGCAGGGCAGGGGGAAAGGGGGTCACGCAGGGCAGGGGGAAAGGGGGACATAGGGGGTCACGCAGGGCAGGGGGAAAGGGGGACATAGGGGGTCACGCAGGGCAGGGGGACATGGGGGACATGGGGGAAAGGGGGACATAGGGGGTCACGCAGGGCGGGGGGAAAGGGGGACATAGGGGGTCACGCAGGGCGGGGGGAAAGGGGGACATAGGGGGTCACGCAGGGCGGGGGGAAAGGGGGACATAGGGGGTCACGCAGGGCGGGGGGAAAGGTTGATATAGGGGGTCACGCAGGGCAGGGGGAAAGGGGGTCACGCAGGGCAGGGGGAAAGGGGGTCACGCAGGGGGAAAGGGGGTCACGCAGGGCAGGGGGAAAGGGGGACATAGGGGGTCACGCAGGGCAGGGGGACATAGGGGGTCACGCAGGGCAGGGGGACATAGGGGGTCACGCAGGGCAGGGGGACATAGGGGGTCACGCAGGGCAGGGGGACATAGGGGGTCACGCAGGGCAGGGGGACATAGGGGGTCACGCAGGGCAGGGGGAAAGGGGGACATAGGGGGTCACGCAGGGCGGGGGGAAAGGGGGACATGGGGGAAAGGGGGTCACGCAGGGCGGGGGAAAGGGGGACATAGGGGGTCACGCAGGGCGGGGGAAAGGGGGACATAGGGGGTCACGCAGGGCGGGGGGAAAGGGGGACATAGGGGGTCACGCAGGGCGGGGGGAAAGAGGAACATAGGGGGTCACGCAGGGCAGGGGGAAAGAGGAACATAGGGGGTCACGCAGGGCAGGGGAAAGGGGGACATAGGGGGTCACGCAGGGCAGGGGGAAAGGGGGTCACGCAGGGCAGGGGGAAAGGGGGACATGGGGGAAAGGGGGACATAGGGGGTCACGCAGGGCGGGGGGACATAGGGGGTCACGCAGGGCGGGGGGACATAGGGGGTCACGCAGGGCGGGGGGACATAGGGGGTCACGCAGGGCGGGGGGACATAGGGGGTCACGCAGGGCGGGGGGACATAGGGGGTCACGCAGGGCGGGGGGACATAGGGGGTCACGCAGGGCGGGGGGACATAGGGGGTCACGCAGGGCGGGGGGACATAGGGGGTCACGCAGGGCGGGGGGAAAGGGGGACATAGGGGGTCACGCAGGGCGGGGGGAAGGGGGACATAGGGGGTCACGCAGGGCAGGGGGAACGGGGGACATAGGGGGGTCACGCAGGGCAGGGGGAACGGGGGACATAGGGGGGTCACGCAGGGCAGGGGGAACGGGGGACATAGGGGGGTCACGCAGGGCAGGGGGAAAGGGGGACATAGGGGGTCACGCAGGGGGATTTGATGATGAAGGGGGGGGGGGGGCATGTCGGGTGCCACGCGCGGGGGGAGGGGGGCATGTCGGGCCATGCAGGGTGGGAGAAGTGACAGAAGGAGAGGCATAACAGGTGATGGAAAAGGGGGAAAATATCAGTTGGCAGATTGGAGGGGTTAGTCAAGTGATGGGGCAAAGAGGGAGGAATCAGTCAGGTGTGGGGGTCATTAGGGGAGATAAGTCAGGTGACAGGGGGCAAACAGGTGAAAGGGCCAATGGAAGAGGAGATTCAGGCAATAGAAGTGACGAGGAGGGAGACCATTTGAGTGAAAGAGGCAGAAAGAATGTCAAGTCATGTGACAAGGAGTATTGGGATGGGTATGTCACATGACAGTAAGGTATTCGAGTGACACGAGGGCATTAATCAGGTGACATGAGCAGGGATCGGTCAGGTGACATGGGGGGAGGAGAATCGATCAGGTGACAGGGGGTACCTGGAACTGCTCTATGGCTTTCAGTGGTTCGGTACAGTTGGTGAGGGTCTCCTTCAGATCCTCCCCGTTGGCGATGCCGATCTCCTGCAGGCCGGCGAACATCCGTCCCCCCTCCCTTTTTTTCCCCCGGGGCCCGGTAGCAGGAGCAGCCGCAGCCCCTGTTCCGCTCTGCTCCGGCATCTTCCCACTTCCAGCTCGGCTCATCTACATTACACTACTTGCTTCCCGGTGCAAATAAACATCATTTCCGTCCTCAGCGCCAAGTTCTACTTCCTTTTCCTGTGAGGGCGGGGTTTTTCGGAAGTTATCCTGTTACCATGGTAGCAGGGGACTGGTCCCCACAGAACGACATCTACAGGAGAGCCGAGGAATAGGTGGAGCTATTGCTGAGCTGTGCTTGGAAAGTGATCGCTGTGTAGTTGTTCTACTGACTGAAATACTTCTGTACACTCCGAGGCAGGGGCGGACTGACAACTCATGGGGCCCCCGGGCAATAGGGGATCATGGGGCCCCTGTGTCCTTGCCCAAACTCAAAAAAGCCTATGAAAAAGGTACCAGGGGCATCTCATGGGGCCCCCTACTGACCCTGGGCCCTCAGGCAGTGCCCGTGTTTCCAAATGGTCAGTCTGCCCCTGCTGCGAGGCTAGTAATGCACTGTACATAGGGGGCTGCCATAGCTGTCCACCCTCTAGAACAGTGCTGCTTGTATGTCTCTGCTGTCTATATATGCTGACCTAGGACAAGGAGCAGCCAGTGAATATACAGCTTCTGTCCCAGGTTAATGACTGAAAATATCAAAACATGACGACCAAGGAAGTCGTATTTTCAGAAGGGGGTCTGTTCTCTAAAAAAAAAAGTTCCTGTTTCCGATTAGCACAGAAGCAGCAGATAAATACATGTGAACTGTGCACTGTCTGTTCTGTAGGGCATGTATACAGAATCTCACAGATTATGGTCCCAGACGACCAGTCATAGCCTGCTACAGAAATAAATATGCAAGATACAGTAACGGAAAGAAGACTGAAATAGAATAGAGGAACATGGCCAGTAATACAGCTGCAACAAAGCTTTCATTTGCAAATCTGACAAACCAGAACTACCAGTCTTGGAAATTCAAGATGAAAATGCTGCTAATAAGAGAAGGTACATGGAAATGTACAAATGAAGTCAGGCCAGAACACCTTCAGATGAGAGGATAGAGAAAGATCAGAAAGCTCAGAGCACAATCTCTCAGCATAGAAGATGATCATATTATATACTGTATATATATATATATATATATATATATATATATATATATATATATACACTGAGGAACAGAAGTATTTGAACACCCTGCGATTTTGCAAGTTCTCCCAGTTAGAAATCATGGAGGGGTCTGAAATTCACATTGTAGGTGCATTCCCACTCTGTGAGACAGAATTTAAAAAAAAATCAGGAAATCACATTGTATGATTTTTAAAGAGTTTATTTGTCTTGCACTGCTGAACATAAGTATTTGAACACCTGAGATAATCAGTGTTAATATTTAGTACAGAAGCCTTTGTTTGCAATTATAGAGGTCAAACGTTTCCTGTAGTTCTTGACCAGGTTTGCACACACTGCAACAGGGATTTTGGCCCACTCCTCCACACAGATCTCCTTTAGATCTGTCAGGTTTCGGGGCTGTCGCTGAGCAACACGGAGTTTCAGCTCCCTCCAAAGATGTTCTATTGGATTTAGTCACAAAAATAGAAAAGAAAAGAGCCACCTGTAATAACACAGATAATTTGTGTCCTAGTACTATCTCCGACTCACTTATCGTAGAAGTGTGGATTTATAAACCGGGAAATGCTTAATAAAAAATATGGTAGTGTGACAAGAGCAACACCACCCAAAAGGAAAGTGGTTACTTAAAGATCCACGCAGAGTAATATAAGTTCAATAGTTACAAAGAGTACTTTATTTGATCACATAGATCATAGGGAGGTTAAACACAAGCACGGTGAACATATCAAACAAATAAAATCATTTAAAAGCACTTGGCGTCCTCATTTCTGGGTGGTTTGGCACATAGGGAACCATATAAGGCAATGGGGTTTTCTAGCTATATGATCCTAGATTTCCATATAGTTCAATCTTGTATTTAGATTAGCCATGTATTCTTCAGACGTATTCTTGGTATAAGCCAGGATATGTAGAATAACTTCCTGCTGAATGGAAACTAGAACAAAAAGATATGGTGATAAAAAACTTAAATAGCACATAAATCGCACCAGAGCTGCCCCATGCAAAGATAAACTAGAACTTCCATTACCTTCTCAGTAACTTGGCTGTCATACCAGCATGATGAATGTAGAGACTTCCTGGGTAACCACCCCAAGTGAAACAAAGTCCACAATAACAGGTGATTCTAGAGGTATATATAAAAATATAGATCATAAACATCAAGCAGAATCCCTGAATAATAAAAAAACAACAAAATAAAGGTATATATTACCATCAATGAAGATCAAGAGGACTTCACGTCGACTTGAAATAAGATCAGGTCCTTTCTGCTTGTTCAGTAGTGTATATATGAGTGGGAAACCAGGTAGTCTCAATACATACATTTCAAAAAGAGTATTATATATATAGCAGGCACTGTATACCTGAGTCCATATACCCAGTGAAGGGTTTCCAAAAATTGCTCAAACTGAGATAGTAAAGCGGTTCCTTAAGGATATAACTATATCACAGCGTACAGCACATGTGTGACATAGAGTATGTATATTCCTCCAGAGAGGATTTCCAAAAAATTCCCTGAAAAAATAGGGGTACTAGGCACATATAGCATTCCATATAGACTCCATATAAGCTCTATAAATCTAAACAGCGACTGCCGCTAACTGAGCCAAATAAGCAAAAATAACTTGCCACCGGTGGAAGGTATGCTCTTATTTAGAATTGCCATGTGCGGACTGCTGGAATAGTAGCCTTATGGTAATTTTTCAAAGCCTCGTGCCTTTCTAGCATGGAGCTGGAGCAACGCCGCTCCTTCCCTCCTCGTGGGCACCGCACCCTATGAAGACGCCGAGCGTAGTGGCGTCATTACGTTGACGCGTTTCGTCCACCAATCACCGCGGACTTCGTCAGAACTGATCTATATTTTTATATATACCTCTAGAATCACCTGTTATTGTGGACTTTGTTTCACTTGGGGTGGTTACCCAGGAAGTCTCTACATTCATCATGCTGGTATGACAGCCAAGTTACTGAGAAGGTAATGGAAGTACTAGTTTATCTTTGCATGGGGCAGCTCTGGTGCGATTTATGTGCTATTTAAGTTTTTTATCACCATATCTTTTTGTTCTAGTTTCCATTCAGCAGGAAGTTATTCTACATATCCTGGCTTATACCAAGAATACGTCTGAAGAATACATGGCTAATCTAAATACAAGATTGAACTATATGGAAATCTAGGATCATATAGCTAGAAAACCCCATTGCCTTATATGGTTCCCTATGTGCCAAAACCACCCAGAAATGAGGACGCCAAGTGCTTTTAAATGATTTTATTTGTTTGATATGTTCACCATGCTTGTGTTTAACCTCCCTATGATCTATGTGATCAAATAAAGTACTCTTTGTAACTATTGAACTTATATTACTCTGCGTGGATCTTTAAGTAACCACTTTCCTTTTGAGTGGTGTTGCTCTTGTCACACTACCATATTTTCTATTGGATTTAGGTCTGGAGACTGGCTAGGCCACTCCAGAACCTTGATATGCTTCTTACGGAGCCACTCCTTGGTTATCCTGGCTGTGTGCTTCAGGTCGTTGTCATGTTGGAAGACTCAGCCATGACCCATCTTCACTGCTCTGACTGAGGGAAGGAGGTTGTTGCTCAAAATCTCACAATAAATGGCCCCATTCATCCTCTCCTTAATACAGTGCAGTCGTCCTCTCCCCTTTGCAGAAAAGCACCCCCAAAGCATGATGTTACCACCCCCATGCTTCACAGTAGGGATGGTGTTCTTGGTATGCAACTCATCCTTCTTTTTCCTCCAAACACGACAAATGAAGTTTAGACCAAAAAGTTCTACTTTGGTCTCATCTGACCACATGACTTTCTCCTATGCCTCCTCTGGATCATCCAGATGGTCATTGGCAAACATCAGATAGGCGTGGACATGTGATGACTTGAGCAGGGGAACCTTCCGTGCAATGCATGATTTGAAACCATGACGGGGTAGTGTTCTACTGACAGTGACCTTTGAAACTGGGGTCCCAGCTCTCTTCATGTCATTGACCAGTTCCTCCCTTGTAGTTCTGGGCTGATTCCTCACCTTTCCTATCATCAGTGATACCCCATGAGGTGAGATCTTGCATGGAGCTCCAGTCCGAGGGAGACTGACAGTCGTCTTTAGCCTCTTCCATTTTCTAACAATTGCTCCAACAGTTGATCTATTTTCACCAAGCTGCTTGGCAATTGCCCCGTAGCCCTTTCCAGCCTTGTGGAGGTCCACAATTTTGTCTCTGGTGTCTTTTGACAGCTCTTTGGTCTTGCCCATGGTAGTAGTTGGCGTCTGACTGACTGTGGGGTGTACAGGTGTCTTTAAAGAGCTCAGACAGGTGCTACTAAGTTAGATTAATGAGTGGAGTAGGGGTGGACTTTTTAAAGGCACAGTAACAGGTCTTTGAGAGCCAGAATTCTTGCTGTTTCATAGGCGTTCAAATACTTATGTTCAGCAGTGCAAGACAAATAAATTCTTTAAAAATCATACAATGTGATTTCCTGATTTTTTTTTTAAAATTCTGTCTCTCAGAGTGGGAATGCACCTACAATGTAAATTTCAGACCCCTCCATGATTTCTAAGTGGGAGAACTTGCAAAATCGCAGGGTGTTCAAATACTTCTGTTCCTCCCTGTATATATATATATATATACAGTCATGGCCGAAATTGTTGGCATCCTTGATATTTTTCCTGAAAATCAAGTATTTCACACAAAAAAGGTATTGCATTAACACATGTTTTGCTATACACATGTTTATTCCCTTTGTATGTATTGGAACAAATATAAAACAGAGGCAGAAAAGCAAATATGACATAATGTCACACAAAACCCCAAAAATGGGCTGGACAAAAGTATTGGCACCCTTAACTTAATATTTGGTTGCACACCCTTTGGAAAACATAACTGAAATCAGTCGCTTCCTATAACCATCAATAAGCTTCTGACACCTCTCACCCGGAATTTTGGACCACTCTTCCTTTGCAAACAGCTCCAGGTCTCTCTTATTGGAAGGACACCTTTTCCCAACAGCAATTTTAAGATCTCTCCACAGGTGTTCAATGGGATTTAGATCTGGGCTCATTGCTGGCCACTTCAGAACTCTCCAGCGCTTCTTTGCCATCCATTTCTGAGTGCTTTTTGACGTATGTTTGGGGTCATTGTCCTGCTGGAAGACCCAGGATCTTGGACGCAAACCCAGCTTTCTGACACTGGGCCCTACAGTGCGACCCAAAATCCTTTGGTAATCCTCAGATTTCATGATGCCTTGCACACAGTCAAGGCACCCAGTGCCAGAGGCAGCAAAACAACCCCAAAACATCATTGAACCTCCACCATATTTTACCGTAGGTACTGTGTTTTGTTCTTTGTAGGCCTCATTCCGTTTTCGGTAAACAGTAGAATGATGTGCTTTACCGAAAAGCTCTATCTTGGTCTCATCTGTCCACAAGACGTTTTCCCAGAAGGCTTTTGGCTTACTCAAGTACATTTTGGCAAACTGTAGTCTTGCTTTTTTATGTCTCTGTGTCAGCAGTGGGGTCCTCCTGGGTCTCCTGCCATAGCGTTTCATTTCATTTAAATGTCGACGGATAGTTCGCGCTGACACTGATGCTCCCTGAGCCTGCAGGACAGCTTGAATGTCTTTGGAACATGTTTGGGGCTGCTTATCCACCATCCGGACTATTCTGCGTTGCAATCTTTCATCAATTTTCCTCATCCGTCCACGACCAGGGAGATTAGCTACAGTGCCATGGGTTGCAAACTTCTTGATAATGTTGCGCACTGTGGACAAAGGCAAATCTAGTTCTCTGGAGATGGACTTGTAACCTTGAGATTGTTGATATTTTGCCACAATTTTGGTTCTCAGGTCCTCAGACAGTTCTCGTCTCCTCTTTCTGTTGTCCATGCTTAGTGTGGCACAGACAGACACACAATGCAAAGGTTAAGTGAACGTCTCTCCTTTTTATCTGCTTTCAGGTGTGATTTCTATATTGCCCACACCTGTTACTTGCCCCAGGTGAGTTTACAGGAGCATCACATGCTTGTAACATTCTTATTTATCCGCAGTTGTGAAAGGGTGCCAATACTTTTGTCCAGCCCATTTTTGGAGGTTTGTGTGACATTATGTCGAATTTGCTTTCTTTCCTCCCTTTTTTTGTTTTGTCCCAATACACACAAAGGGAATAAACATGTGTATAGCAAAACATGTGTTAATGCAATACGTTTCGTGAGAAATACATGATTTCCTGGAGAAATATCAAGGGTGCCAACAATTTCGGCCATGACTGTATATATATATATATATATATATATTGTGAGAACTCGCTTCAGAGTGGTAGAGCTTTTTTAAAGCACACAGCAACTCGCTTCTTTTTAAGGGCCTTTTTGCCCAATTTTATTTAAAAGAAAGTTCAAATAACAAAAATGCTTCCCACACAGGGGTATCCACCATCAAGCAAATGATATTCAGCCTTCTGGCTTGTACACCGATTACCATCTGTCTCCTGCAGACTCTATCCAAAAATGGCTTTCCCGCACACAGCTAGCCAATCGCACACAGCTTGTCTGGCTTCCACCTCTACTAGGTGAAGCCCACCTGACTCCAAGGCAGTGTCCTCCTGCCTGCCGGGGTGGAGCCCTCCTGACTCCTATCTGCCGGGGTGGAGCCCAGAATCATGGCCTGGCCTCCCCAAAAAGGCCTGCACACACCTGTGCAATCAGCACGCTGGCTGCTCCCAAAATATGGGCCCAGGATTGGAGATTTCATCCCTCCCAAATCTCTTAGAAATCTCCAGGCTACAGGTCCCAAAACAAGCTTTACAAACCAAAGAGGAAACTGGTTTATCAGTTTCCTCTGCATTATGAGATCTGCCTGGAGCCCCTCAACCTGTATGGTTGAGAATCCTGGGCCTCCATCGTGATTTCCACCGTGGCAGGATACCGCACTGCCACAATATATATGTGTGTGTGTGTGTGTGTGTGTGAAATTGCTAATGAAATGTGCAAAGGATTCCAAAATGTGTACGAAAGAGCTAATCTCAGCAATAAACTGTATTTGAATAGACAACTATACCAAACCAAGCTGATGTAAGGCCAGTATATGCACAATTACATAAGGCACACCCTGGAAATGGTTGAACGCCTAAGAGGTATAGGAAAAGGATTTCTAACAGATTTTCATGTTACAGTACTATTACTTAGTGGTTTACCAGAAAGTTATGAAAAGTCTTGTCAAAGCACTTGTTGCACATCCAGATGATGAACTGACATTGAAATATGTTAAGGGCAAGCTTGTGAATGAATATAAGCGTAAACCAGAAAGCATTAATAGTGACAGTACTTCTATCCCAGTCTGCTTTAAAGATGAAAAATAGGAATAAAACAGAAGCATGCAACTAGAAATGTGAATGTTTTGTGTGTAAGAAACAAGGCCATATAAAAGCAGATTGCAGAATCTGGAAAGCTAGAATGCAAAAGCAAACTAAACAAAAAGATAAAACAAAAGACCAAAAGTGTGAAGATAATGAATATGTTTTTCAATCCAAATGTTACACCTCATCTTTGCAGGTATGGCTTGTTGATTCAGGAGCTACGAGTCACATGATAAATAACAGAAATTTCTTTGATCACCTTGACCAGAATAAAACAGAAAAAAAAATCAAAACAGCTAATTGACTCCACCTCCGCAACATCGCCAAAATACGCACGTTCCTAACCCCAGAAACCACTAAACAGCTCATCCACTCCCTCATCATATCACGACTTGACTACTGCAACTCCCTCCTCACTGGCCTGCCTCGCCGCTGGCTATCCCCGCTTCAGTCGATCCTGAATACGGCTGCCAGACTCATTCACCTTTCCAACCGCTCCATTTCCGCCACCCCCCTCTGCCAATCCCTCCACTGGCTTCCGATTGCGCAACGGATCAAATTCAAAATCCTAACACTGACGTACAAAGCTGTCCACCATACTGCCCCGTACTACATCACTGACCTAATATCCAAGTACCGCCCAGCACGCACACTCCGCTCCTCACAAGACCTCCTTCTCTCTAATTCCCTGGTCTCCTCCTCCCATGCCCGCCTCCAGGACTTCTCCAGGGTGTCACCCATCCTCTGGAACTCCCTGCCCCAACCCATCAGATTATCACCTACTCTCCTCTCCTTTAGGCGCACCCTGAAAACCCATCTCTTCAGGGAAGCCTACCCCACCCCCTGCTAACTTGCCGACCTCCTCCACTCTTCCTACCACTCCATCCCCCACAGCTATCTCCTCCTGTGCCACCATCCCCTCCCTCCTAGATTGTAAGCTCAAAAGAGAAGGGCCCTCGATCCCCTCATGTTTTGCATTGTATTGTATTGTTATTGTTCTGTCACATGTTCTGTCCCCTTTTGTAATGTACAGCGCTGAGCGAACTATTGGCGCTTTATAAATACTGTATAATAATTGTCAAATAATGGAATCAGAAGGAATAGGAGACTGATTACTATCCTATTTCCCAGAGTGTCACCAGAAAGATACCTGTGAAAATGTCCTGCATGTCTCTGCTCTTGAAACTAAAGAAGCTCACAAAATAAAGCAATGTAGTGACCTTTCAGGTTGACAGTTGTGCCATCACAAAAGGGGATTTCTTGCAAAGTCTAAAATTACAGATGCACTGTATCAGCTGAACTGCAATAAGGTGGTTAATACTGCCAAGGAGGAAAAACATTCAAACTGCATTCACACATGGCACAGACAACTTGGGCATAGAAGTCCTGAAATAATAACAAAATTAACTGAGAATAACTATGCAAATGGAATAAAAATTAGTCCATGTGATCAAACAATGAAATGCGCCAGCTATATAACAGTAAAAATGACAAGAAAAGCCTTTCCAAAGCAGAGTAACAGCAGAGCTAAAAAAAATCTCTGACTTAATGCCTTCAGATCTTCACGGTCCAATGGAAAAATTGACTCCAGGAAAAGAGAGATATTTTCTCAATTTTATAGATGATTACTCCAGGTATACTACAATATATCTGATACACAACAAAAGTGAAGTACCATAGAAAATTGAACAGTATTTGGCTCAAGTAAGCACCACATTTGGCAAAATGCCTTGTGTATCATGCACAGACAATGGAGTTGAATATACAGGTGATAACACATAGGTGATCCTCAGAACGCATGTCATAATATTTCAAACTACTGATCCATACAATCCAGAACAAAACAGGTTGCAGAAAGAATAAACTGTATTCTATGTGAGAATGGAATAACCATGTTGTTTGATGCAGATATGCCAACCACATACAGGGGGAAGGGGGGGGGCAATTATGACAGCATGCTATCTCCAAAATCGACTACCAGGAAAATCAACTAAGAAAACTACATATGAATTGCGGAATGCAAAAGCCCCAAATTTGAACCATGAAAAATTTTTTGAAGCAAAGCTTATGTGCAATGTATCTCAAAAGAAAAGTGTACAAAATGAGATGCTTGTGCAAAGAAAGATGTACTTGTGGGGTACAGTGAATCTCAAAAGGGATACAGGATTCTACACCAAGACACAAACAAGCTAACCATCAGTAGATGTTTAATTGTCAATGAAACTTCAGTATGTTCAAAATGTCATGAACTAACACAAATGCTTCAAAATGAGGGAAATTCCACATCAGGGTCACATGAAGATAAGCAACAAAGTGGCACAGAAATAGAAATTAACGCAGGCAATTCAAATACTGAAATTAAATTTATGTCCTTTTTTTCACACAAATAGAGCTTTTTATCGGTGCTATTTGATCACCTGTGCGCTTTTTATTTTTCGCGCTATAAACAAAAAAAGACTGAAAATTTCGAAAAAAAACTATATTTTTTACTTTCGGCTATAAAAAATATATAATAAACTCAAGGTTAGTCATAAATTTAGGCCAAAATGTATTCTGCTACATGTTTTTGGTAAAAAAAATCCCAATAAGTGTATATTGATTGCTTTGTGTGAAAGTTATAGCGTCTACAAACTATGGTATAGATACTGCAATTTACACCATTTTTTGCTATACAGCGCTGCACTAGTTTAACTGACAATTACACTGTCATGCAATACTGTACATAAATTAAATTTATGACCTTTTTTCACACAAATAGAGCTTTCTTTTGTTGGTATTTGATCACCTGTGAGATTTTTAAAAAGAGGCACGGTGAGTATTTTGCAGATCTCGTTTTTTTCCCACAAGGTTTTGAAATATAAAAAAAGAAAAAAAAATATGTTTTTGCTTTCTTTCTTCATTTTCCAAAAACTTGTGGCAACAGACAAGATCTGCAAAATACTCACCATGCTTCTTAAATATTCCTTTGGGTGTCTACTTTCCAACAAGGGGTCATTTGGGGGGGGGGGGGGGGTTTGGTGCTATCCCGGTATTTCAGGGCCTCTGAAACTGTAAAAGGTAGTCAGGAAGTGTAATGAGGAAATAAAGCCCTTTAAAAGCCTGAAGGTTTGATTTTGGGGTCCTGTACTTGGATAGACTGCCAAAAAGTCTCTCACATGTGGTACCCCCATACTTGGGAGAAGTAGCAGAATGTGTTTTGAGTAGTAATTCCACATATACTTTACCCATGGCATGTGCGAGCAATAAATCATTTAAGTGCCAATTTTGTCTGACGTTAAGACGCTCAAGGAGACAGGTAGATAATAGCAAGTACACTTTATTGGATTGCTAGCAAGCATTTTGGAGCAATTTTAAAGTGATTTTTTTCAGCACGTACATGTGAGTGCAATACTATGTGATCAATAAATGTTTAAAAAGAGGATGAGGCACTATGTTCTGATTTATGATACATGGACCATTGGAGGAAGATCTTTAAGAAAGTGAGGGGATCCCAAACTCTGCAGGACAATAATACCATCCAGCCACACTCCATATAAGGGACACAAGCTATATATGACCTCACTTAATGGTTTGGTCATATTTACCAGGTGAGAGCACAACTAGTGAAGATGAACGCATGGTTGTCACATATATACAGCAGTGGTGAACCAAGCACAGGTCATTTTGTCTTCATCACTGTGTGAAATCACGGAAGAAATATAGACACAGAATTCCTGAAATATTTCATTGATTTTGGAAAATTTTTTTGAGATTGCAGATTATATACGCATTCCATATACTTACCAGTGGAGCGCGACACTAATATATTTATTTTGTTTTATGATGACACATTTGTATGGGTATGTGTAGACAATCTATTCTTTAATATAATTTTCCCCTCCAGTTTGACACTATTTTTAGGCACCATAGTAGCTCGCAAGATCCCATTCAATATTTATATGTACAGCCTGTTGCCCTCTCACAGGTCTTATACATCTTGACCCCATATCTGGCACGCTTGCTGGGGAGAAATTGTTTAAATGCAAGGCAGTAGGAAAAATGAATGAGAGACTCATCAACGCAGATGTTTTGCTGGGGAGTATAGACATCTGCAAATTTTTGGTTATGGTGATTTACGAGCGGCTGAATTTTGTGAAGCCAGTCAAATTCAGGGTCACCCCCAGGACGACAGAGTGTGTTGTCATTGAAATGCATAAAACACATTATACTCTCATATGTATGTATTGAATTTAAAAATTGGCACCGACATACACTTCGTATTGTAAAACAATTTGTAAAAAATTTGTGAACCGAGGCATTCTTTTCAATGGATTATCATTCATAAACCGAAAATTACGTTAACCAAGGCGTTTGTAAACCAAGGTACACCTGTATATATACGTATGTAGCAGTATTTCTGCTATAGAGTGGATGGTAAGCCCAGACTTTGCTGGGCATCAACTTTAACCATACTGGGCCAGTCAGGTAAACACTCAGTTCAGGTGTTGTATATGGTCCTCAAACAACTTAGAGAAGATAATTATGTCATCTAGATAGATTAACACAGTCTTGAAGTTGTAATCTCCCAAACACCTCTCCATCAACCACTGGAAGATACTTAGGGCATTATTTAGCCCAAAAGGCATGCGATTGTACTCAAACAGTCCCAGGGGGGTAATAAAAGCAGTTTTTTCCCTGTCCTGTTCCTTGCTGGGACTTTCCAGTAGCTGCTCACCGGGTCGAGCAAAGAGAAGTATGGAGAAGTATGGAGCTTGGCCCAGCGCCATGAGTGACTCCTTCACCCAGAGCAGGGGATAGGCATCCCGGTGAGCTCAGGCATAGTCTACACAGAACCATAAGCCTCTGTCTTTTATTGGGGACAGACTAAAACATTTAATGTGAAAATGGCTTAATGTAGCTTAACGTGTAATAAACTGTCTAAATCTTAATCAACTGACTTGAAACTTTGCACAGCCCAAGTTCTCAACGTCCCAAACATGTCCTAGAAAACATGTCCACAAAGAAAATGGGGGACATTAAGCTTGTTTTTTGGGGAGCTTAATGTAGCTTAACGTACAAAAAAGAGCTTATATGTTGACCAATTTCCCCCAAACTTCACACATTAGAAGACCCTATCTATGTCAACATATTCTGAAAATTGCAGGTCATTTGGTAAATCACACCAAAAGTTATTCACATTAAGCTATATTTTACAGTGCTAAAACATTTAATGTGAAGAGCTTAATGTAAAAAGAGCTTAACGTACCATAATGTGCCTAAACCAAAATCAATTGACATGAAACTTTGCACAGCCCAAGTTGTCAATGTCCCAAACATGTCCTAGAAGTGTCATAGATTTTGAACTTCCACAAAGCAAATGGGGGACATTAAGCTTGTTTTTTGGGGAGCTTAATGTAAAGAGAGCTTAACGTACCATAATGTGCCTAAACCTCAATCAATTGACTTGAAACTTTACACAGCCCAAGTTCTCAACTTACCAAACATGTCCTAGAAGCTTCATAGATGTCAGCCTTCCACAAAGAAAATGGGAGACACTAAGCTTGTTTTTTGGGGAGCTTAATGTAGCTTAATGTACAAAAAAGAGCTTAGATGTTGACCAAACTCCCCCAAACTTCACACAGTAGAAGACGCTATCTATTGCAACATATTCTAAAAATTGCAGGTCATTTGGTAAATCACACCAAAAGTTATTCACATTAAGCTATATTTTACAGTGCTAAAACATTTAATGTGAACAGCTTAATGTAAAGAGAGCTTAACGTACCATAATGTACCTAAACCAAAATCAATTGACTTGAAATTTTGCACAGCCCAAGTTCTCAATATCCCAAACATGTCCTAAAAGTTTCATAGATTTTGAACTTCCACAAAGAAAATGGGGGACATTAAGCTTGTTTTTTGGGGAGCTTAATGTAGCTTAATGTACAAAAAACAGCTTAGATGTTTACCAATCTCCCCCAAACTTCACGCAGTAGAAGACTCTATCTATGGCAACATATTCTGAAAATTTCAGGTCATTTGGTAAATCACACCAAAAGTTATTCACATTAAGCTATATTTTACAGTGCTAAAACATTTAATGTGAAGAGCTTAATGTAAAAAGAGCTTAACGTACCATAATGTGCCTAAACCAAAATCAATTGACAGGAAACTTTGCACAGCCCAAGTTCTCAATGTCCCAAACATGTCCTAGAAGTTTCATAGATTTTGAACTTCCACAAAGAAAATGGGGGACATTAAGCTTGTTTTTTGGGGAGCTTAATGTAGCTTAACGTACAAAAAAGAGCTTAGATGTTGACCAATTTCCCCCAAACTTCAAACAATACAAGACTCTATCTATGTCAACATATTCTGAAAATTTCAGGTCATTTGGTAAATCATACCAAAAGTTATTCACATTAAGCTATATTTGACAGTGCTAAAACATTTAATGTGAACAGCTTAATGTAAAAAGAGCTTAACGTACCATAATGTGCCTAAACCTCAATCAATTGACTTGACACTTAGCACAGCCCAAGTTCTCAACGTCTCAAACATGTCCTAGAAGTGTCATAGATTTCAGCCTTCCACAAAGAAAATGGGGGACATTAAGCTTGTTTTTTGGGGAGCTTAATGTAGCTTAACATACAAAAAAGAGCTTAGATGTTGATCAATCTCCCCCCAAACTTCACACATTAGAAGACCCTATCTATGGCAACAAATTCTGAAAATTGACCTCAATCAATTGACTTGAGTGTGTGTTTGTAGCTCACCAGCTAATCACTGGGGATTTCTGGCTTGTGGTGCATGCTTGGGAAGTGCATTCTTCCAAGTTCCAAATACCAGTCAATATTGGCACAAAACCTTTAGGCTTCTGCTAGAAAGCTGAACATAAAGAGGAACTTCATCTTTCAGCATGACCACGACCCAAGCATACATCCAAATCAACAAAGGAATGGCTTCACCAGAAGATGATTAAAGTTTTAGAATGGGCCAGCCAGAGCCCAGACCTGAATCTGATTGAAAATCTGTGGGGTGATGTGAAGAGGGCTGTGCACAGGAGATGCCTTCGCAATCTGACAGAGTTGAAGAGTTTTTGCAAGGAAGAGTGGGCAAATATTGCAAAGTCAAGATGTGTCATGCTGATAGACTCATACCCAAAAAGACTGAGTGATGTAATAACATGAAAAGGTGCTTCAACAAAGTATTAGTTTAAGGGGGTGCACACTTATGCAACCATATTATTTTAGTCTTTTATTTTTACTTCCGTCCACCAAAAAGATTTCAATATGTTTTTCAACTGAGTTGTACAGTTTATAGGTCACATTAAAGGTAGCAATTTTTCTGAAATTATTTTTCTTTGTCTCATTTTCTTACATCACAGAAACCTGACTTTTTTAATAGTGGTATGTCGACTTTTTATATCCACTGTATATATTCATGAGAATTGCTATGTGCTCAATCTTAGTACAGTCTACCTCCAGGCTTGGCCTGGGGAGGTAATGCTTATGTACAGGAAAGGTTTGACTAGGCCTCAAGCCTAGAAGGGGCCTCACATGCTGATTGAGGAGGAAAATGAGAGAAGCTGGATGGCTACTGGAGGTACCTGGTACTAGAATGGACCTAAGGGGCAAGTCTGTCTGACCTATTGAAGATCACATGACTATCCATATTTAGCTGTTCCTCTAATAACCAGTGTCGGCTTGTGCTCCTATTGATTCTGCACTGTGAAATACTGAAAGGGTCTGGTGAGTCTGAAGTTCTTTTCTAATATAGTTTTGACATGAATGTTCTAAACCCTATGTCCTATCTCCCAGTTATGAAGTTCCCCAATAAAGAATTAAAAGATGTACTTAAACTGACTGGCGCCTAACTTTTCTTTGATCGCACATCCCTTCACAGGCCTAGGATCTGCACGAAAACAAGATGTCAGCCTTCCCTGCCTTTGAGGGTCCACGCTACGCCTCTGGGGGTCAGGGGGTGCTGTACTTATTTTTAGGGGAACTAATTGTGGCTTAAAGTACAAAAGAGAACTTGGATGTTATCCAATTTCCTCAAAATGTATACAATAGAAGACTCTATCTATCCCAACATATTATAAAAATCTCAGGTTGTTTGGTAAAACAGACTAAAGATTATTAACATTTAAAGGAGAACTCTGGGCAAAATCTTTTTTTACATGTTCTTGTTGCTTATCTCCTGCCTTCCCTGAATATGTAATCCATATTCTTGTTATCTGAGTAGTTGTTCTAGTAAGACCGATCACTGCTATGCCTCCTATTCCCACAGACACTGGTCTTGGTGCATCCCATCTGTAGCTCTGTTCTCCAGCAAGCAGGGATGTATTTCCATCCCTGCTTGTTGCAGTGGGCAGACCAGGATACACAGACCGCCGGTCTGTACCGTCCATGGAGGTGGTGTCCTAGGAATGACAGCCCCCCTGGGCTGCTCTGAAGGCTGCATCCAAGGGAGTCTGTAACCCTTGCTGCCTGCACATTGGGGTAGCATAACAGCTGGCTCAAAATCCTCTGTTTGCTGTACCATCTAAAGACCAGCTTTCGGAAGACCAGCTTTCTGGTTCTGGTAGCCACTGTCCAATGTCCCCCAGTGAAATCACTGGTTGCTAGGACCGCCTGGTATCTAGCAACCAGTGATGTATATGCAAAGCCACAGAATTCACAGCCAGGAGGCTCCAACTTTATTCTATTGAGCTGCTCCACCTCCTCCATTGTCTGCCCTGCTTACCATGACTATGGAAGAGTCTGAGAGCTGTAAGTGATTAGGGGAGCCAGGAATAGAGAGACAGAGGCATTCTGTGCTGGAGGAACAAGAGAGTGTAACTAGAGATGGGTGGGGGGGGGCAGAGCAAGCAGCTGGAGAAAGCAGCTGAACATCCTACACTGGCAGACCTGCAATATCCTCCATGAAAATTCTGCCTCCACTGCTGTTCTGCACCAACAGCCCTTCTCTGCCTTTACTGACAACTGAGAGTACGGGAAAGGCTGACAGGCTTTAGTGATCACTTTGCTTCGTCTCCTTGTGCTGTGAGCTGAGCAATTGGAGCCAGTCAAGCCTTGATATGTAGTAACATTGAGAGTCTCGTCCCCCCCCCCCCTTCTTTCTCTTTCCCTCTCCCTCCCCCTCTCCCTCCCTCTCTGAATAACTTTTGGCATGTTTTATGAAACAACCTGAAATTTTCACAATTTGTTGGTACATGTAGAGCAGGCTTCACTAAATGGCGGACTGCGGTCTGTACACAGACCAAGTGATAGTTCAGTCTGGACCTCAGCCGCACCACCCAGCAGCCTGAGCGGACTCATTTCCTACCACCACTGCAGATGTTAAGGATTACTGTCCTGCAGAGGGTGGGAGAAATGACAAGGTGGACAGGGACCTGGACCCCCCATGCACCCGCCCACCGCAGCAGAGCGGGCGGAAGGAATGGAAGGTCTACAGGGGGAGCAGCAGTTGCCCGACCCCTCCCCCTGAATACACTTGTCGCCACTGAACCCACAGCAAGGAGGACCTGAATCCCCTCCCCCCCACATTCACTCACCTGCCACCGCTGTTGAAGTCACAGCAGAGTGGGCTGGAGGAAAGTAAGGTGTACAGGAGTATGCCCAACCTCTTCCCCCCAATGCACTCGTCCACCACTGAACCCACAGTAAGGAGGAGGGCAGGAGGCACGGAGCCTAGTGGCAGCAGCAGGTGTGCGCACCCAGAAGAGGAGTCTAACTTGCCACTCTCCCAGCCCTCCACAACACTGAGTTAAGCTAGGGGGAGATTATGGGGGGGGGGGTCTGTGATGTCAGAGAGGGAGCTGTGATATGGGGGGCTGGGAAGTGAGAGGATGGAGCTGTGAGGGGTGAGCTCTGATATGAGTGGCTGTGAGAGAGGGGAATTGTAATACTTGGGGAGCTGTGATGTGATAGGGAGAATCTGTGATATGGGGGCTGTGATATGGGGGGCTGTGATGTTATATAGGGGGCTGTGATGTGAGAATGGGGAGCCGTGATATAAGGGGCTGTGATGAGAATGGGGGGGGGGTGCTGTAATATAAAGTTTTGAGTGGGGCAATAATGTGAGAGGGAGAAGCTGTGGTATGGGGGGCTGTGATGTGAGAAGGGGAAGCTGTGATGCGGGAGGGGGAGCTGTGATATGCCGGGCTGTGATGTGAGAAGGGGAAGCTGTGATGCGGGAGGGGGAGCTGTGATATGCCGGGCTGTGATGTGAGAAGGGGGAGCTTTGATGCGAGATGTGGAGCTGTGATATGGCGGGCTGTGATGTGAGAAGGGGGAGCTTTGATGCGAGATGTGGAGCTGTGATATGGCGGGCTGTGATGTGAGAAGGGGGAGCTTTGATGCGAGATGTGGAGCTGTGATATGGCGGGCTGTGATGTGAGAAGGGGGAGCTTTCATGCGAGATGTGGAGCTGTGATATGGCGGGCTGTGATGTGAGAAGGGGGAGCTTTGATGCGAGATGTGGAGCTGTGATATGGCGGGCTGTGATGTAAGATGGGGGAGCTGTATTATGGGTGGGCTGTGATGTGAAAAGGGGGCTGTGATATGAAGGGTTTGTGATGTGAGGAGGAGGGCTGTGATGTCAAGAGGGGTGAGCTGTTATGTGGGGGGTTGTGATTGCAAAGGCGACTGTGATGGGGTTATGATTGCAAGGGGATGTGATGTAAGTTTGGCTGTAATGTTGGGGGCTCTGATGTGAAAGGGAGTTGTGATATATAGAGGGGTGTAATTGGAAAAGGGGGACTGAGGACATTAATTGAAAAGGGTCTGTGACGTTAATGACCTGAGTCATAGAATAAAAATGAGATTCGGAACTCTGCAGAAAAAAAGGATTAAAAACTGGACCTCCATGACTTTTAATTCAGTACCCGTGATGTAGATTCTTGTATTTTGTGAAGTTTGGGGGAAATTGGTAAACGTCTAAGCTCTTTTTTGGACGTTAAGCCACATTAAGCCCCCCAAAAAACAAGCTTAATGTCCCCCATTTTCTTTGTGGAAGTTCAAAATCTATGAAACGTCTAGGACATGTTTGGGATGTTGAGAACTTGGGCTGTGCAAAGTTTCAAGTCAATTGATTGAGTTTTAGGCACATTATGGTACGTTAAGCTCTTTTTACATTAAGCTCTTCACATTAAATGTTTTAGCACTGTAAAATATAGCTTAATGTGAATAACTTTTGGTGTGATTTACCAAATGACCTGAAATTTTCAGAATATGTTGCCATAGATAGAGTCTTCTACTGTGTGAATTTGGGGGAGATTGGTAAACATCTAAGCTGTTTTTTGTACATTAAGCTACATTAAGCTCCCCAAAAAACAAGCTTAATGTCCCCCATTTTCTTTTTGGAAGGCTGAAATCTATGAAACTTCTAGGACATGTTTGGGACGTTGAGAACTTGGGTTGTGCAAAGTTTCAAGTCAATTGATTAAGATTTAGACAGTTTATTACACGTTAAGCTACATTAAGCCATTTTCACATTAAATGTTTTAGTCTGTCCCAAGGTAAGATTTTTTACCATTGGTTTTATTAGACCAGTAAAGCAGATCTCTTACCCCCCCTCCCCAACCAGAAATACCAGAGTACTTAGTCTCCTCTTTAGATTCTAAACAAGGCACCAAGAGGTGTCTGCATGTACCAGAATTTCTTTTAGGATGCCCCAGGGTCCTCAGTCTGCTTGCAGCACCCAAATCCAAGTGATTTTGCATCCCTCCTTTCCTACAATGCCATGTGCTTGGATTCTCTAACCATTAAAGTCTTCTGCTGCAGGGGGTGTGTCAAACGCGTGTTTGTTTCAGTGGCCTTGTAGTGTAACATGAAATATTGTGCCGCTCCTCAGCCCTCTACCCTCAGATGTCCCCCTCATTCCTAAATAACAGGGTGCTGCTCCCAATGCTTATGATTGTTCTAGCAGCCATTCTCTTGCGTAGGCTCAAGGTTTGGATAGAAAGGCAACAATATTGTGAAAAGCCAAATGAGGAGGGGGAGAATACTTGGTACCCAATATCCTGGGAGATCATAGGACTTGGGAGTGTTGAGTGTTAAGAGAAGCGCCATCTGGCTCTCCTGTGCAGCTTATCATGTGACTACTTCATGGTGTTTAATCACCCTCCTGTCCTCATTAGCAGCTGATGGGGCTCTTAGCTGTGTAAATGCATAAAAAATCCTTTTTATGTTGTGGAGTCCACATTGTACATGTGACAAACTGATGTTAAGGATTGTAGACTACTGAGGTCTCCCAAGTAATTGAAATAAATCCTAGGTGTCAGCTATAGGTAGGTTCTCTTAAATTGCTCTATGATTATAATTCTTCTGTTCTAATGCACCTACAAAGGCTAATTGGGGGATTAATCCAGTGTAAGGTCTTATTTTTATCCCCAAAAGCAGAACGTTTTTAGTGTTTTTTTTTAGTGTTTTGGAGATTGCATTCAAACTCATCTAATTAGTTTTGTTTTATAACCTATGGCCTTTGGTGTCCCTCCAGGTCCCTATAGCTGTGGAGTTGGTGCAGACAAAGTCTATGGATGGGACATTGTGGAAAGCCACTACAAAGCCTGCTTGTATGCTGGCATCAAAATCTGTGGCACAAATGCTGAAGCTATGCCATCACAGGTAAGAACCAATAAATGGGCCAACCTAAAATCCTACCACAATCTGTGTGGGCCCATTTACACTAAATTTCATGCATGTCAATACAATTTTTAAACTCTGCTTTGCCCAAGACAAGGAATAGGACTACGTTTCCATGTGATGTGCAGACTGTTCAGAGTTGTCTTCTATATTTTCTATAGTGGGAGTTCCAGACTGGACCCTGTGAAGGGATTGATATGGGTGACCACCTTTGGATGGCCCGCTTCATTCTACACAGAGTATGTGAGGACTTTGGTGTCGTGGCATCTCTAGACCCAAAACCCATGACTGGCAACTGGTACGGGGCTGGATGCCACACAAACTACAGCACGGAAGACATGAGGAAGGAGGGAGGACTGAACTGAGTCTCCTAGGCAACTTTTTGGGGCTGGAAGTGTCCAGCAGTGCTTCTAAAAACCTGTAAAATATTGGCTGCTGAAATAAAATGGAACTATTGTCTTCATTTCTACTTAGTCAACAGAATTGGGGGTGGGGAGGAATAATCCCAAAATATAATTGGGGATTTTATGCAGTAAACCTGTGAGCTTCAGTTTCTGGAAATGCTGGTTATCTGACTTTCATGCTGATACTTTGGCTTCATTACATTGAGGTGGTATATAGAAAATAATTCAGTTTCTGACTTTCTATTTGCTACAAGCTTGCTTTTAGTCAGTAGTTCTCACAGCCAGTCAACTAGCCTTTTCAGGAGAAGGCCAGCAATGGCAGCCAAGAGGTTACATTCCTGTTGTATACTTCAAATTGATCTTAGCCTATTTATTTATAATTGTCTGTGTTAAAAATTCTACTTACCTGCTGTCTGCAGTGCTTTTGCACAAAGCATCCCGGACCCTCTTCTCAGGTCACCCGCTGGCTCTCCTGGCCCCTTCCTCCTGTCATGTGCACCAACAGCAATGGCTATGGGGGCACCCACTGCTCCATGTGTCCATTCACACCCGGAGCCACGGCTTGGCCCCACCCCCTCTCTTCTTGGCTCACTGACTGTGACAGCAGTGAGAACCAATGGCTTCGGCTCTGTCTCAGCCAATGAGGAGAGGAGTCCCGGGCTAGCTGAGACTCCAATGCACATCGCACTGGAGGGGGGCTTAGGTGAGTATTTCGGGGGGATGCTGGGGGGGGAAGCTAGAATAGATTGCATAAATACATGAAGGTAAAAAATCTTGAGCTGTTACAACTACTTTTTAAGAATTCTAATTGATTTTTATATTTGTTAAAGTTTGCCCTTTACCAATAGAGCCAAGGTGTCAAACCTAGCTTCTGGTTTTGTTACCATTTACAGTAAACCCTTTTGTCTAATGCAATGTTTTATTAAATTTAGTAGTCAAATTCAATGGATGAGTGATTTTCACAACCTGGAATGGTTCACTATTGCACATTTTTTACTAAATGACAAGCCCTTGTTGTCAATGACCAATTATATCTGTGTAATGGTGTCAAATTAAGCTTGTACAATGACCTGTTTTACACACAAGTTTGATTCAATGTTTTCTTATTGTCCCACCAGACACATTGAAGAGGTCATTGAGAAGCTAGGCAAGCGTCACAACTGCCACATATGTGTCTATGACCCAGGAGGTGGCAAGGACAACTCTCGGCGCCTCACGGGGCAGCACGAAACCTCCAACATCCATGAATTCTCAGCTGGTGTGGCAAACCGTATCCCACGTCAGGTTGGACAGGAAGGCTTTGGCTACTTTGAAGACCGCCGCCCAGCAGCCAACTGTAACCCCTATGCTGTTACAGAAGCCCTGGCCAGGACAATCATTTTGAATGAAACAGGCAGTGAAACTAAAGACTACTGGAAAAATTAAAATGGGGGGGGGCTGGACCCACCCCGTAGATTCCATCCATCCTACATCTTTCATCTCAGTCTCTAGTGGGTTGGTCAGCCCAACTGCAGGCTCACAGCTAAGTTGTCTCTTGCAGAAAAAGATTCCTTCTAAGTACTGTACTGCCCACTCTTGTTGTCTTTCCCGAACAAGTATCTGACATGGCCAACTTCATTAGAGCAAACTGAATTTTTTTTTTTTTAAGCCTGGGGAAAAGACTGCAACTGTGTCCAGAGGCAAGATAGCTGAGAGTGAAAGTGAGGCTGGCTGGAAAACCTGCTTCATTCTTTTAATCTGTTCTTTACTGATCTTTTATGTACAGTTTCTTCCAACTTGGTGGAGGGCATTGATTATTATAGACTGAAAGCCAGTGGGATGGCTTATTTGCAGAATTCTAATGACTTGGGAAGTGACTAATAACTGCACTCCTTAAAAATCAGGTTTTTAATGTGTACCCTACAAGGACCATCAACCTGCTGGGCAGCAGGTTTTGCTTTTTTTTGTTTTTTGAAGATCCCTTGATACCTCATTCTGCTTGTGGGATGTTTTTAAGGCTCCAGTAAAGTCATGTTGGAGTCTGAACTAAAGTTGCTCAGAGGATTTTATTGTGAACTCTGTATTAACAGGTGACTGTTTTTGTTTTTTTAAAGTAGGGGGAAAAAGATCTACCGCCTGTGTTTTTATTAATGAGTGGACAGAAATCTAGTCCAAGCAACAACTTGGAAGATGTGGCAACTCTTTGCTGGATGTTGGTGATAATTTTCTAGTGCTGGTGGATAGGCTCTGTAATTGATCACACTTATCCTTAATTTTTTGATTTCTGTAACTTGTTTCAACCTGTGATGGCTGCATTTAGATTACTTTCTCTACACATAGGACTTTGTAGCTGCATAGTTTGCAATACATATAATGTAACACCTTGTTTATACTCTAGTATTTAGGACCATTAGAAAACTGACATTTGTAAATGACTTAATGAATTTTGGATCTGATCCTCTTGAAGGCCATGACTAGCCATGCAAAGCTCAAAAGGAGTTGTTTTTCAGCACTGCTTGCACCAGTCGCTGTGTGGAGGTTCAGAAATGACTGCTTACAATGCTGAGGTGTGCTTATCATTGGTTTTTGTGTTTGTCTGTCAGTGGACTGCGTGCGGTCATCACTGCACTTGTCTTTGACAAATTATAAAAGCTGGTCTGCCATGGTGACATATGGGTCTTGCACATTCATTAACGAATCTCTGTGAATGGGTTGTGTGGGTGTAGCTTGCACAGCTGTACAAACTTCAAAAGTCATAGTGGCTATGGGGGAGAAGTTGCCTTTGTGACTTGGCAAGAACAGAAATTATGTGGGGGGGAGATGTATTACCAAAAGTATTGGGACACCCCTCCAAAGCCTTTGGATTCAACTGTTCCAATCGCCTCCATGGCCACAGGTGCATAAAATCAAGCACCTAGGCATGCAGACTTATTCTACAAACCTTCTTGAAAGAATGGATCACTCTCAGGAGCTCAGTGAATTCAAGCGTGGTACCGTGATAGGTTGCCACCTGTGCAATAAGTCCATCCATGAAATTTCCTTGCTACTAAATGTTCCACAGCCAGCGCATGCTGAAGCGCACACTGCACAGAACTCACCAACTGTCTGAAGAATCAATAGCTAAAGACCTCCAAACTTCGTGTGGCCTTCAGATTAGTACAACAACAGTGCATAGAGCTTCATGGAATGGGTTTCCACAGCCGAGCAGCTGCATCCAAGCTAGGAACGCACCGAAATTTCGGCCACCGAAATATAGCCCTATCGGTATTCTGCTGATAGGAAAAATTTGAGAGAGAGACACAAACAGTGGCTGGCTGTCACTATGGCCCTGATTTACTAAGGATAGCATCTAACAGCAGATACTTAACATTCAGCCAGACTCAGTTCAGTCAATGAAGACCTTTCAGTGGTCTGAAAAAGCATCTAGTACATAGACGGAATTCTGTTCGTAAATATGGAAACATAGACACATTTCTAGGAGCAATGCCGGATATGGTCGCTAGGTGGTGAGAAAATGCAGCTGTAATTTATTTATTTTTTTTAATAGCTTTTTAGTTTTTTGGTATTTCTTTTCTGTGTTTGTTGCTATTGTTGCCTCTATTAATTTTTCTTCAGGCCCTCTATAAGTCGCTGATTACACCATTACTAGTAAAAATAAAACATAAAAAAATAAAAACAGTATATATTTTGCCATTTGTAGACGCTAGAACTTTAACGGCAAACAATTAATTTACATGTATTGGGAGAAAAGACATGGAGCAGAATACATTTTGCGCTCAAAAATATTGCTTTTTTTCTCCAAAGTGTTGGTCTTTTTTTGTAGCTAGCGCAAGAAATTAAAAAAGCCACAGGCGAGCAAATAACTCCAAAAGAAAGCTCAATTCGTTGGATAAAAAGGATGTAAATTTCATTTGGGTGCAACGCTGCATGATTCTGCAATTGTCAGTTAAAGTAAGGCAGCGCTTGAACACAATAAATGGCCTGGTCAGGAAGGGGGGAGGGGAATCCTCAGGAGGGCAAGTGGTTAACATCTGTGTCCATGTGAGGGATAGCCCTCAAAGTTACCATCTAGTACTGTTGCGAGGCAACAAGCAAATCAGTTGACACAGCAGGGTGTTTGCTACAAGGGGTCGCCAATGGGAAGTCATCTCCCAAAGGATGTTCTCGCATAGGTTCCCCCCCCCTTGATTTATGGAGGTAAAAGTGCAGGAGCGCAGACCTCCGAGTGGTGTGAATTTGCAAAGTGGCTGATTTCCTGACATCAAAAGGGGGGCCAATGTGGGTTGTGATGCTGCCCTGGGGCAGGAAGATTCATGGCAATATAGCGGGCCCCCCTGGTGGAGCCAATGACTTACTTCCTGGAGGGTTCAGGGTAGCACAGTACTTCCTGGGGTTTGGAAGTGATGCCCCCTTCTAATTTACCAATGCTAACTCCTCGGGCAGAGAACAATATGGGCCGGTTCCCAGGCATTGAATGGGTGTTGCTTTTAGAGTGGCATAAATGTCATTGGCAGCCATGGCCCCTCATACCCATTTCTATCCATAGACCAACCAGATACTTAAAGTGGAGCTCCACCCAAAAGGGTAAGTTCCGCATTAACACATGTTCCCTGCTCCCCTTTAAGGATTGGCACCTTTGGGGAGCGAGTCCCCAAAATTGACAGGTACCCGCTTCCACATCCGCGGTGATTGGAAGCGGAAGCTGTCCTCCCCCCCCCATAGTCTTCTGGGACACATGACAGCGCTACTCACGTATGTGCAGTGTGCACCCAGCTGTGAAGCCGCATGCTGTCCCAGCCATTTGCCCACACTGAAGATGCCAGGGAGAGAAGATGGCTGATGAAACCAGCCATGGCGAGGACACCGCTGGATCGTGGAACATGTAAGGGTCTGTATTTTACAAGTCAGCAGCTAAAGTTTTTGTATCTGCTGAATTTATTTTTTTACAAATCAAGTGGAAATCTGCTTTAACTTAGAGGATGAACTTACATTACGTCTAATCTTTGCTCTCGGATTTCTATATGCTCTGTCATAAAGTCAGTTACTTTCTTTGTCAATAAATAAGACCTGGATCTGTGGATCCTTGTGTGGATTATTTTTGGTAATATTGTAGTCCGTTACTAACATTAATATTGTCCGAGCTCAGATATACTAGCTAATTCTAGGAACTGACTAGATAGTACTTTATTTAAGATATCGATTGGCCAAGACCAAAACGAGGCCTGATTGATTTCAAGTACAACAAAATTTCATCTCTACCTATGGTAGAATACGTACATGTGAAGAAGCGGACAATCAGGTCAGCTCGAGTGGCCACACCATCTGCGGTATTCCGCCTTCGGGAGACCCACAGCTGAGGGACTTCTGGCTCCCTCTCCTCAGTCATCTCCCAGGAATCATTCCTTGCCAGGCAGATGTTGCGTAGGAGGCAACAGGCGAGGATGATCCTGGAAGACTTCTGAGGAGAGTATAGTAACTCACCCCAGGCCTGGCCAAGTATAAAAACCTCTGTTTAAGGAGGCCAATGGTCATCTCCACCGTTGCTCTGCTTTTGGCAGGGCCTTATTGTAATTTTGTTCGGCCAGGCTCTGAGGGTACCTGATTGGAGCCATCAGCCACATCAGCTGCGGAAAGCCAGCATCCCCTGTGAAATAAAGAAAAAATGTGGTCAAGTAATTGTATGGTTATATGTGTGTCTATTTGTGGAACTAAACCAGGTCAGATGTTACACAATTTTCATCTCTGACATCAGGGTTACCATATTGTCCTGTTGCTAACCAAGGTGCACATACATTGCTTCCTAAACTGTGGCTTCCAGCTGAGTCCAACAATTAAACCTCCTACATCTCTTTGCACTAAGCCAGTCGCTGAAAAGATTATTGTAATACATGTTCTCTCTCCTCTTATACAACAGAGAACAGAGGGAATGTGATCACATATCGAAGTTCAAACCTACATTATTTCTAAGGTTGTTCTCTACCTAGACACAATTGATTTCCTTGACCTTTCTATCGTTTACAACAAATAGACAATTGGCGCTGAGAGGGAAATATATAGTGTAAATACTAAAAAAAAAGGCATGAACATCTGAGGTACAACAAGCAGTACAAATAAATCTCATGTGGGCAAAGGAATCCATAATGTTCTTGAATCCTTAGGAGGGTTACAGGTGAAGGCAGCTCACCATAGAGTGAAACAATACTCTGTTGAAAATAGAAACAAAAACATGGGGGCGCCAATCTGAAGATTGCTCTTACATGTTTTCATACTCCTTTTGTTTTTAATAAATGATTAATCCTCTACACTCAGATTGGTGAATCCTTGTGTTTGTTTCTTTCTATATTTTACACTGGCCAGCTTTAGTACAACGTGAATGTCAAACGCTTTAGGGTATTGAGTCAGTGCTGGAATAAACAGACCTTACTTATCTCTTTTCCCCATTATCTGCTGATGTGGTGCATATATGCATCCTCTTGTATTTTTTTTAGGGCCTACAGTCCACATCTATGTGGCCTTATGTCAATATTTTGCTGGGCTGAGATGGTGTTCCTAGCACAGTCCTCAGTGGGGACAGAGAAAGGGCTGGATGTATGCGTGCAATGGTTAGCTTTATGATCATGTTATTGCTGTGACAGCCAAGCACAGTGGACATGTAACCGCAGGGCCTGGCCCTATGTCAACTTTTGTAACATGCATGCAATATTATAGTTCATGTGGGGACACAAACACAATACTTTACCAATAAGCCAGCCAGCTGGCATTTGGCCACTCTCAAACTTCTAGTACACGCCCGACTGCTGTAGGATGAGGGCATGATGGCATGACCCTGGAAAACCCGTCTGAACACTCATGATACACTGTCTGGCGTCACTGAGAACTTGGATGTGGAGGGAGTGGTACTGTTTGTGGTTCCGATAGTCCACTTCATCTCTCCGGGGAGCACAGATTACCACGTGGGTGCAATCAATGACCCCCAGGATTTGTGGAATTTGTCCACGCAGGTAAAAAGCCACCTTCACGTCATTCCACTCATCTTCATTTCGTGGCCAGTGAATAAATTGGGGCACCAGGTCAAGAATGGCATCTATGATCTGCATAAACACCCTGGATACAGTTGGTTGACTTATCCCAGCGATAATTCCAGAGATGGTTTGGAAGCTGCCCTGACCCAAGATATACAGGTTCATCAGCAACTTGACCAAACCAGGTAGAACAAGACTGCAACCTGTGGTGGGTGCAATTTTTTTCTCTATGAGCTCATAGAGGTGCATAATTGCAGCTCGTCCTAAACAAAACCTGGAATGGATATCATAGTCCCGCATATTTTCCAGATATGCACGTTCTGCAAAAAGCCGTGGCTGGCATAAGTGGGCAACAGGAGCAGCAGCCGCATCAGCAGCAACAGCCTGCTGATATGCCACATCTTCCTGCTCGGCTGCTTCACAAAAAGTTTGAATAAAAACTGTCAGCGCCCTATACAATCCTTCCTCCTCTATCGCCATCTTCATCCGCGGGTATGAAAAGCGCAACTACGCATGTATATATCTGCCCCGCAGTCGCACGTATCAGACCGCCAACGGTGCATTTGCTATAAATAGGACTCAAATGGCAGCTCATTGTTCTCTTAGCACACCTATGTGGACCAACTTCACTTTAGGTAAGCTTTGCAATGTTGTTAGAGAATAGATATGTTTCACATTCTTAGCTAAAGACAAACTATAATGTGCTATACAACACTGTAGACTGTGTATACAACCTGTAGACAAATTTACCCTTCTCTATTTAAATGGCCCAACCTGTTTCTTGAATGTGTATTTTTATATTTAGCTAAATTTCAGCAACCTACTGCACTTGTAGTGTGCCAGTAGACAAAAGACATTTACTTATGTTCTAATGTGTTGTTTGCCTGGCCAAACATAGTATTTCTTCCTCTAGACCTGCTAACCCCTTGCCTAATGGGCACTTTTACCCCCTTCCTGCCTAGGCCATTTTTCAGCTTTCAGCACTGTTGCACTTTGAATGACAATTGCTCGGTCATGCAACACTGTACCCATAAGAAATTTTTATAATTGTTTTCACACAAATGAGCTTTCTTTTGGCGGTGTGTAAACACCGCTGGATGTTTTATTTTGCGCACTATAAAAAAAAAAAAAGCAAAACATTTTTATAAAAAAAAGTTTTTTATTTCTATTCTAATTTGGCAAAAGGTAATTTTTCTGCTTCACTGATGTGCGTAATTGAGGCTGTACTGATGGGCGGCACTGATATGCAACAATGATGGGCGGCACTGATAGGCAGCACTGATGGGCACTGATAGGTGGCACTGATAGGCGGCACTGATATGCAAAAATGATGGGCACTGATAGGCGGCACTGATGTGAAGCACTGATGGGTGGTACTGACTGCTGGCACTGCTGGGCACTGGTGGGTGGCACTGCTGGGCACAGGTGGGTGGCACTGCTGGGCATTGCTCATCAGGGCACTGATCATCATTGCCCTGATGATCAGTGCTGATCCATCCTCTGACAATTGCTGTTATCAGCAGTACTTTCCCCACGCTGTGACAGCGTGAGGAAAGTGCAGCCAATAACCAGCAACTGCATTTACCAGTGATCTGCTGTGTCATTGTACACAGCTGATCACATGGTAAAAGGCCGCTGTGATTGGCCTTTTGCCACATCATGTGATCAGCTGTGTCTGTAGGACACAGAAATCATGGAGATCGCCAGGGGGTGCGCGGGAGGACGCATTCTGGAAGGACGTCATATGACACCCTCCCAGGACTGGACAACCGCACTGTAGCCATCATTCAGCTATAGCGTGGTTGGCAAGTGGATAATGTTCTACCTCCCCTGTTGGTTGTTTGGGCATTTTTGACTTACCCTCAGGATCCCCCTCCAGCAAGCCCTGGGTTTTTTATGGAGGCCATAGACCTGACCTTTGCCCTTCTGTCTTTTTTCCCTTGGCAGATTTTGGACAGAGCTGCCCCCCCCCCCCACCTTGGCCAAGAGAGCCAGGTTCTTTTGGTAAGTGTCACCCTCCAGCAGGGCCTGTGCTGTGTTTGGAGCCCAGACAACTGACCTTTGTCCTTCTGTCTTTTTTCCTTGCCAGAATTTGGACAGAGCTGCCCCCACACACACACACACACCTGGGCCAAAAGGGCCAGTTTCTTTTGGTAAGTGTTACCCTCCAGCAGGGCCCGTGCTGTGTTTGGAGCCCAGAACACTAACCTTTGCCCTTCTGTCTTTTTTACCTTGCCAGAATTTGGACAGAGCTAACCCCCCCCCCCCCACACACACACACAAACACACACACACACACCTGGGCCAAAAGGGCCAGTTTCCTTTGGTAAGTGTTACCTTTATACCTGCTAGCTGCGAACAGCACCCAGCCAAACTCCCTGCCCACTTGTCCTCCCATGGGGGTGAGGAGGCCGGGGGTCCAGGGGGGGGCCCTGGTTCCAGGGGGCTACTGGGGCCCGGGGAGGCATGGTGGGTCAGGGTTCTGGCTGTGGTTTGAGTGGGTCGCCAGCTGGTGGCAGAAAGGGCCAGGCTTCCTTCAGAGAAGAGGAAGAAGCTCAGGTGAAGACCTATCCTGGGTCCGCTGACTCCTCTTTGAGCTCAGGAGAAGGGACATCAAGGGGAGGCAGAAGGTCCCGGTCCAAGTTTCTGCCCTTCTCCCGCGATGAGACCTGGGCCCTGGTGGTTGCTTATGTGGAGCGATCTGACAGGATCTCGGGGCCCAGGTCCTCCTGCAGCAGTCAGGCCGCCAAGAACCATCTGTGGGATGAGATTGCAGTGGCCATAAATGCAGTGGGCAGCAGGGTGCGCCGGAGCCACAAAAATCTGAAAAAGCGTATGCGTGATATGAAGCGCATCTTCAAGGGCAAGCTGGGGCATGTTACCAGGCAAAGGGTGGACCCTGCCCATCTGCTGCTTCTGACTCAGGAAGAACAGCCACTTCTGCCTATCATCAGCTTGGACACAATTCTATGAGCAAAAACTCTAGGAGACGCTGATGATACTATACATATCCATATTGTGTCTTCAAAGATGTGTTATAAATTTGTGGAAAGGAAAGAGTGTGAAATGGTGTTACTTTACATTTGTTGTTCATTTTGTCTTGTGCTGTAGCCTGTCCCAAGGGAGCGGCAGCCCCTGCCAGCCCACTGGAAGAAGAGCCAAGTCACACATAAGCTGAAGAACAACAGATGGCCCCTCCTGGTAAGCATTCATTGGGAATGCACCCTGTAATGTTGAACATGCTGATAGAACAGCAAACATCATCTAACATGTCAATGTCCTCTTCACAGATCAAGATCAGCAGGAGGAGGAGAGGCTCCCCCCACTGCAACCAGGCCTGAAGGAGGATCTTGGTATGTATCGTTAATGTGCTTGTCTAGACTAGTGGTCTCCAAACTGCGGCCTGGGGGCCAGATGCGGCACTTTGCTTGCTTTAATCTGGCCCTTGGGGAAATATTTCCCCCATCAGCAACAGTGGGGCATAGTTCCCGCCACTGACACCAACAATGGGGCACTATTCCTCCCACTGACATCAACAATGGGGCACTATTCCTCCCATTGATACCAGTGATGGGGCACTATATCTGCTGTTAATACTAATGATGAGGAATTGTTTACTCCCACTGATGTCAGGACATTTTCTTTTCCCACAGGCCACAGTCTGGCCCCCCTAAAGTCTGACGAACAGTAAACTGGCCCTTCGTTTTTAAAGTTTAGAGAACCCTGGTGTAGACCAATCATAATCACTCAGGATGAGCTAATGACCATCCTTTTAGGAATCCTGAACAAGCCAGTGCTAAACTCTGGCTGAACACAAATATATCTCAAAAATGTGCTGTATTTCTTTGGGGCTCCTCACTGTATTGCACTCTAACCCACAGAGAAATCAGTGCGAAAAACTGTCGCCACACAGAAATGTGTCTATTTCCAGCCAAATTTGCCTGGCCAAATGTTTCACAAGACCAAGAAAAGCATGTAATGACACCAAACCGAATTGGGAAACTAACTGATGAGATAAATAACGTGCCAAACATCACTAACTAGCTGACATCTCCCGAGCGTTTCAAATCAGAATCGCTCTCACAACTTCTGAAATACTCAAGACACAAAAACATTCAACGCATGTAAACACATACACAAAAAACTAATCTGACCAATGGCAAAATGCTCAACTTTGAAAAAGTCCAAGAATATCCAATGTGGTTGGTGTTTAGTGACATGCATATATCATGCCTGCTCAATCTAAAAAAAAATAATGTGCTCAGCTACAGTGAACCATCAGCTCCCAATCGTGCTGCTCACCTCAAGGTTTGAGCCCCACAAAGGGAAGGTCAAACACGCTTGGCCAACATTATGGGTGTCAGAACTGGCAACATTACTCTATTTCACTTGTAATCAGTAAGTATAATTTTAAGCCCGCAAATCCTAGTTAAAGTTAAACCCCAAGAGAGCTCATGTAGGTTTACATTTCCATTCAATGGGTTTATTGCCCCCTTAAGGATGCATATTTCTGGAGTAGTGTTTATATTTCAATGGTTTTTATTCATTTTAAACAGTCTAAAACAGAGGCAACAAAACCCGCCCATGCAGGGGCTATCAATTGCACCGATAAAAAAAAGCAAAATAGAGAAAACAGTGCTCTAACGCCAACAAGGCAAAAGGTACGCCCACGCAGGGGCTATCAATGGCACATAAGTTACAATAACATTAATGTAACTCTGACTATAACAATTAAAGGCAGCTGTCCACTGTCACACCAAAAACAAACAAAGATAGAAAGGAAAAAAAAAAAAAAGAGCAGGGGTCCAAGAGCGCCAATACTGAACGCCATTACATCCCCAGACTAGCCAGGGGGAGCATGGGAAAGGCATATTGCAACCACGGCTCCCATATTTTAAAAAATTTACATTGGGAGTCATTGCATATACTCGACATCTGTTCGTTGAGCATCATAGTGGTCATACAATCCTGCACCCCCTGAAGAAGGACAAATGGACTCTTCCAGGCCTGAGCAATTGTTCTAGTGGCCGATAAAAACAAATAGGAAGCCAACTTCTGCTGATAAGCCAAGAGGCCTGGTATGGGGCAATGAAGCAAGGCATACCGAGCATCCCGGCGTATGGAGAGATGGAACAAAGTGAAAAGGAGGCCAAATACACGAGACCAAAAACGAAACACTCTCGGGCATGATATGCAATACATCACCACGATGGCCACAACCCCGAAAACATTGATCACTACAGGCAGGGTTAGCCTGGGCCAAACGAGCCGGAACCCAATACCAACGAAAAACAATACCTTATAGGCTGCCTCCAGTGTGGTCGTATTGAATGAGCATTTAGCTATGAGTGACCAGGCCTTATTCCAGTCCTCCGGATCCACAGCCACTCCCAGGTTGCGCTCCCACTGAACTACATATGAAAGAGAAGTATACGACGAGCGTCTGTTCAGAGCTGCATAAAGAAGGGAGATAAGGCCAGGGGTGCCTGGACACTGCTGGCAAAGCTGTTCAAAGGCAGATTTCTGGTACGGGAAAGCCGAAGTGCCCCGCAGCAAGAGCAGCCAGTGCCGCAATGGAAGGTATCGAAAAAATTCTGCCAGGGGAACATCCCGGGACTCTCAAAGAGAATTCCAGGTAGGGAATGCAGTAGTGTTTAAAATAGCTGCACTGACACTGCCGGCAGGAATGATGGCTAGTGGGCCCCCTCTCCTGATTTGTTTCATCATGTGATCTGGGACTTAATCATAGTCAAACGTGATGCCAACATCAAGAGATGTACTCACCCAATTGTCAAATTCAAATTGACGGCGCCCATTTTGCCTATGCTCAAAATGTAGAGGCAAAAATCAAATACATACAGAGTATTCTTGGAGCCATTTTCCCAAAGCACAAAAACAAAGCCAGATCACCCAAAAAAAAATAACCCACAAATGTTGAAGTTTAAAAGTCCAGAAAAATGAATCCCCAGGGGAAAATCATTTTAAAGTGCCCCCTCCCAAAAAAAATGAGCCCAACTAATGATTTTGCCATCTCATGGGGCCAATTAGACTGCTTGAGTTTGGCAAGCACATCTATTTCTTTGCCAGACATATCCACCTAGACCAGGGGTGGGCAAACTTTTTGACTTGAGGGCCGCAATGGGTTCATATATTGGACCCGGGGGCCGGACCAAGAGTAGATGAATTATGTGTATGTGTCATCCATAGTAAGTATAGTAATATTCCCCCATAGTAAGCATAGTAATTAATCCCCCATATAGTAATTAATCCCCCATATAGTAATTCATCCCCCATAGTAATTCATCCCCCATATAGTAATTCATCCCCCATAGTAATTCATCCCCCATATAGTAATTCATCCCCCATAGTAATTCATCCCCCATATAGTAATTAATCCCCCATATAGTAATTCATCCCCCATAGTAATTCATCCCCCATATAGTAATTCATCCCCCATAGTAATTCATCCCCCATATAGTAATTCATCCCTCATAGTAATTCATCCCCCATATAGTAATTCATTCCCCATATTAATTCATCCCCCATATTAATTCATCCCCCCTATAGTAATTCATCCCCCATATAGTAATTCATCCCCCATATTAATTCATCCCCCATATAGTAATTCATCCCCCATATAGTAATTCATCCCCCATATAGTAATTCATTCTCCATATTAATTCATCCCCCATATTAAGTCCCCAAGTCCCCCCTGTGTCAATTCACTTACCTTTGCTCCGCGCTTTCCTCTCGCCGTGTCCCGCGCCGTTCCGGTGTAGCATGAAAATCTGTCTCCTATGAGGATCTGTCCCCCTCGACGTATCTGCGCATGTGCCAGTTTCAGGCATTAGCAGCCGATCGGCGATCTCCGGCATATGCGCAGATACGTCGAGGGGGACAGATCCTCATAGGAGACAGATTTTCATGCTACACCGGTCTTCAGGGCGGACTGTGAGAGGAGCCTAGCTCCGCGGGCCGGATTAAAAGGTCCGCCGGCCGTAGGACTGTGAGAGGAGCCTAGCTCCGCGGGCCGTAGTTTGCCCATTGCTGACCTAGACTCTCTGGATTAAGCCCCCATCACATCGGGTGCGATTTTGCATGCCAGGCATCCACAATTACAGCGGTCAAATTTCTAACGTAGTACATGAACTACTTTTCGTGCGATTTGCATGGACATCTATGTCAGATGTCTTGCAAATCACATTTTAAATTGCCCTGTCCCCTGACTTTGAAATCATGCAACTTCACTGTAATTCGCACAATTTTAAAGTCAGGCTTGATGTGAATGGGGGCTAAAGGCTAATTAATCTTTTCGGACACAAGATCAAGGTATTTGGAGAATGCCACATGAGTTACTTATTTTCTTTTTCACATTGAGTTTGCAGGAGACCTAAATTTTAAAAGTAATTAACCTCTGTTTACATCAAGCCCGACTTTTAAATCGTGTGACTTACAGTGAAGTAGCACGATTTCAAAGTTGGAGGACCTGCTGATTTCAGGTGTGATTTGCAAGACATCTGATACAGATGTCTCTGCAAATCGCACCAAAAGTAGTGCATGTACTACTTTTGAAATCGATGCTGCTCCGATCAAGTTGGAAGCGCACCGATATGACCGCTCCAATTCGGACAATAGGGTGCGACTTGGCATGCGATTTGCAAGTCGCAGGGCATGCAAATCGCATGCCAAGTCGCATTCAGTGTAAACCAGCTCTAAAGGAGTTTTGCTCTTTATCTCTTCATATCATCTGTTATCTCACCAATTTGTTTGGATTAATTTACTGTAGGAGAGGTTCAAGGTATTCCATGGAAGGCGTTTTTATTCTTCCTAACTATACAGGTGGCACAGACACAAGCATACACCATCGGCCACTGTTAGATATCACAGAGGCCCGTGCAGCCTACCTGATAGCCCCCCACTGCCAGAGAAAATATCCAAATTATATTTATGGTAAAAATACACTAAAAACCTGAGTTAATAAATAAAACTGTGTGTGTAATTGAGGTCTTGGGGCTCATTCACATGGGTGCTGTGGCCTGTAGAGTGGGAATCAGTGGTTTGTTTTTGTGGCTGTCACCGTTTGCAGGCAACCTATGTTACACTATGGAAATGCTCCAGGTCCTAATTTGACAAGCATATGGGTGCAGGTGTACAGCACTGAACACAGACAGTGAGCATTCAGGGCCACTTCCTCACTCCTGCACACCTGTCAGATTAAAACCTGTGTTCATACAGCTGCTGTGTTCCCATAGTGTAACAGGTGGCTCCAGCCACATGAACAACCCACTCATTCATGCTGTACAGGCCAGTGGACCTGTGCGAATGTGGCATTTTTTACTTTTTTTGTTCCTCAGCCCATTTATTTCAATGGGCTACCTAATGTGTGGGAACATGCAAAAATACTGCAGGCATATTATTTTAAAAGTGTGTTGCACCTAACCGCGCAGTAGTGTGGTGCCATGCGTTTTGGTGGCTGTGAATGCGTTTGTGTTTACTAGACGTGTGCAATTAAGTTTTCTTCATGGTACCTGTACACATGTGCAGAGCGCATTGCATTTCTTTGCTGTGCAGGAAAATGTGTGCTCTTGCATGCGTTTCTGCACCACAAATGGTGTGAACACGTCCTAAGGGCCAGTTCACACTATAGAAACACAGTCTAGATATGTTCCAGATGCATTTTTGCATGCACATTTTTAATGCATGTTTAGCATGTTCTGGTGCATTTTAGGTGCGTTTTTGACGCGTTCCAGTGCGTTGTTTATGCATTCCAGTTAATTTTTTTACCTCTCTTTTTCTTCAATTTAATTAGGGACATGTGCTTTCCAGTGCATTTTTGGTGTGTTTTATCGCGTTCCAGTACAATTCTGTGCAGAAACAATGCAGCCTGTTCTACCGTATTTGCCGGCGTATAAGACGACCCCCTACATTTCCTGCTAAAATGTAGTGTTTGGGCTATACTTGCCGTATAAGACTACCCCTCTTCCAATGCACACCAGTGGGAGGAATAGTGCCCCATCATTGGTATCAGTGGCAGGAATAGTGCCCCATCATTGGTATCAGTGGCAGGAATAGTGCCCTATCATTGGTATCAGTGGCAGGAATAGTGCCCCATCATTGGTATCAGTGGCAGGAATAGTGCCCCATCATTGGTATCAGTGGCAGGAATAGTGCCCCATCATTGGCATTAGTGGCAGGAATAGTGCCCCATCATTGGTATCAGTGGGGGGAATAGTGCCCCATCATTGGTATCAGTGGCGGGAATAGTGCCCCATCATTAGTATCAGTGGGAGGAATAGTGCCCCATCATTGGTATCAGTGGGAGGAATAGTGCCCCATCATTGGTGTCAGTGGGGGGAATAGTGCCCCATCATTGGTATCAGTGGGGGGAATAGTGCCCCATCATTAGTATCAGTGGGGGGAATAGTGCCCCATCATTGGTGTCAGTGGGAGGAATAGTGTCCCAACATTGGTGTCAGTGGGAGGAATGGTGCCCCATCATTGGTGTCAGTGGGGGGTGGAATAGTGCCCCATCATTGGTGTCAGTGGGGGGTGGAATAGTGCCCCATCATTGGTGTCAGTGGGAGGGAGGAATAGTGCCCCATCATTGGTGTCAGTGGGGGGGAGGAATAGTGCCCCATCGTTGGTGTCAGTGGGAGGAATAGTGCCCCATCATTGGTGTCAGTAGGAGGAATAGTGCTCCATCATTGGTATCAGTGACACCAATGATGGGGCACTATTCCTCCCACTGACACTTGCTGACCCTGTTCTCGTATGGTGCTGCTGCAGCCAGCATATGTGGTTGCAGCAGCACCTCTACACTGAACACTTACCTGCTGGTCCTGCACTCGATTTTCGTGGGGCCGCTCGGCTCCGCCCCCTCGCCGGTGATTGGCCTCCTGTGTGCCTTTCCTGAGCTACAGTTCTGGCGGCCAATCACCGGTGAGGAGGCGGAGCCGAGCAGCCGCGCGAGCATCCAGTGGCCGAACTGAAGGAGCAGCCGCGCTTCCTGGACCGGATCATCGTGGGACCAGAGCCAGGTAAGAAACAGCCCCTGCCCACCCCTGTACTTAGTGTCCCTTCCGTTGGAAGGGGGGCGGCAGCGGCACCGCGCCGCCCCCCTAAAAAGTGTCAGTATGCCATATACCGGCATACTGGACGACCCCCGACTTTTGAGAAGATTTTCAAGGGGTAAAAAGTCGTCTTATACGCCGGCAAATACGGTACTTTTTTTGCTGCACCCGGAACACACTGGAAATGCAAGCACTGATGTGAACTATGACATTGACAACCATATAACCTTCTTTCTGTGTGTTTTGGATGCAGAAAAAAGCCAAAGAAACGCATGTAGTGTGAACTGGCCCTAAAGGTTATTATAGGTAAGGGAACGGGACTGACCAGGAATTGTGAATTCAATCAGACTAATGGTGATATACAATCAGGAATATTATAATAATGCGAGATCTGAGCTGGAGGTGATAGGAAATGAGACACATTAACTAGATCAGTAAATAAATTGTTAAATGAAGAGTTGGGCAGTGATATATAGATTTTCAGATGGAACAGGTGATGACAGGGGGGGTGTCAAGTTGTACAAGGAGAGAGGCTTGTATTAGTGAACAGAAAGGGATCAGCAGTCTGGGGGAGAGCAGAGAAACAAAGTTGCAATCAAATATAAACAGAAGGAAAATTGAAAGTTTCAAACTTGTCAGAAGAACAGGACGCAGGTAACAATCACAACACTGAGCCGCTGTGTGATAGAATGACAGGAGGCTAAGAATGGAAATTAGCAGCTATCGATGGGCTTATCAACGGCCCTGCATACACCAGTCAGCTCTTCTACTCCCTCTCCACTTTCTAGGCAGTAGCCAAAATCTTAATTGATTGATCAATGTTCCTGGCACTGACAGAACCCTGGAAATTGATCTCCATATTTTGGGCCTTCACAATAGCCTGTAACATCAAGGAGTTTACAATCTAAGGCCAGAAACTCAGACATATACTAGGCCCAATTAACCTAACAGCATGTCTTTGAAGTGTTGGCAGAAACACACCCATACAGAGAAAGCATGCAAACTCCAGACAGGTGTGGCCATGACTGGGTTAGAACCCATGACCCAAGTGCTGCAAGCCCTGAGTGCTAACCACTAAGCCACTGTAACAAACAGAGTTTAAGCTGGAATGTACAATAGTGATATGATTAAAGAGAATTAAGATATATAATTAGGTTGGGAAATTAGAACTAGAAATTTAAATTATTTGAGATATAAGTTTGAAAATCCTAATTAAAAAGGTATGCGCTAATAACAAACTTATACAAAGGTGTATATCATCATCCAAAAAAACATTTAGTGTTTTAAATAAATAATTATAGTGACCAAACATAAATTAGTGTCCAAAAAAAAATATATATATTAGTGTCCAAAAAAATATATATATAGATCTTCAGTGACTTGAACCAATTGTGAAAAATCCACCACCAAAGGAGATTAAATGAACTCACCAGAGCTAATGGCTGGTCAGATTATAAACCAGCAACAGCACTTGTGCTCTGGGAGCAATGAACCCGATGTCCAAATAGATATGGTGATGTTTAAGATACTTTCGGATAATCACAGACAAACAACTTTGCAGCCCAAGCTCTTAAGATGAACTTCTCCACTCTAAAGAGATACATATGGTATGAAAAACAATGGAGGAGGTATAGAGGAAAAAGAGGAGTTAAAGGAAAAGAAAAGGATAAGAGATCTATAGGCACTGGAATTTTTAATTTAAGTGATGTTTGTCTTACTGAAAAAAGAGTTAAAAGTTTTAGATTTAGGGCTAAAATATATACCCAGAAAAAATGTAAATTGATTTTGAGAGGAGTTGTGCTTTAAGTTTCTGTGCATGGCCCTTTAAGGGTTGATGACGTCGGTGTGACGAAACCGGTTGGGCGTGGCCTACACGATGTGGACATTAGAGAGCCTTGCTGTTCTGTGCTGTATGGGAGAGATCCGCGGTGAGCAGTAATTGTAGATCACTTTTTTTTGCGATTGAAGCTGGTGTCTGTTGGACACCTTGTTTGTGAGTTTCCTTATACCTTTTTTATTAAAGAAATAAATGAAAAAACGTATTGCACCATTATGTTCTCTTTTTTTGTCCCTGAGTGTACTGCATGCTCTCATGGAGATATGAGAGAGTGGAGAAGTTCATCATAAGAGCTTGGGCTGCAAAGTTGTTTGTCTGTGATTATTACTATCCGGAAGTATCTGAAACATCACCATATCTATTTGGACATCGGGTTCATTGCTCCCAGAGCACAAGCGCTGTTGCTGGTTTATAATCTGACCAGCCATCAGCTCTGGTAAATTCATTTAATCTCCTTTGGTGGTGGATTTTTCACAATTGGTTCAAGTCACTGAAGATCTATATATATATTTTTTTGGACACTAATATATATATTTTTTTTTGGACACTAATTTATGTTTGGTCACTATAATTATTTATTTAAAAGACTAAATGTTTTTTTGGATGATGATATACACCTTTGTATAAGTTTGTTATTAGCGCATACCTTTTTAATTAGGATTATTGTTGCCAAAATTTATTTTGGGTGGGATATGCTGCTGACACTTTGGTGTTTTTTGTAAATGGCGCTTTTTTCTTTTTTAATTTGATAAGTTTGAAAATGTTTGACGTTCGAAAATAGGATGTATGACTTTGTAACATTCATTAGGAAATGCATTCGTTGGCCGATCGTTTTTGGAGAAAAAAAAGGCAAGAAAATTACCGTATTTTCCACTCCATATTCTGAACCAATGGACTGCAGACACAGTACAGGAGATGACCAGAGACTGCAGACACAGTACAGGAAATGACCAGAGACTGCAGACATAGTACAGGAGATGACCAGAGACTGCGGACACAGTACAGGAGATGACCAGAGACTGCAGACACAGTACAGGAAATGACCAGAGACTGCAGACACAGTACAGGAGATGACCAGAGACTGCAGACACAGTACAGGAGATGACCAGAGACTGCAGACACAGTACAGGAGATGACCAGAGACTGCGGACACAGTACAGGAGATGACCAGAGACTGCGGACACAGTACAGGGGATGACCAGAGACTGCGGACATAGTACAGGGGATGACCGGAGACTGCGGACATAGTACAGGGGATGACCGGAGACTGCGTACGTGCTACAGGAGATGACCAGAGACTGCGGACACAGTACAGGGGATGACCAGAGACTGCGGACACAGTACAGGAGATGACCAGAGACTGCAGACACAGTACAGGAGATGACCAGAGACTGCGGACACAGTACAGGAGATGACCAGAGACTGCAGACATAGTACAGGAGATGACCAGAGACTGCGGACATAGTACAGGGGATGACCAGAGACTGCGGACATAGTACAGGGGATGACCAGAGACTGCATACGTGCTACAGGAGATGACCAGAGACTGCAGATATAGTACAGGAGATGACCAGAGACTGTGGACATAGTACAGGGGATGACCAGAGACTGCAGACACAGTACAGGAGATGACCAGAGACTGCATACGTACTACAGGAGATGACCAGAGACTGTGGACACAGTACAGGAGATGACCAGAGACTGTGGACACAGTACAGGAGATGACCAGAGACTGCGGTCATAGTACAGGAGATGACCAGAGACTGCGGACACAGTACAGGAGATGACCGGAGACTGCGGACACAGTACAGGGGATGACCAGAGACTGCGGACACAGTACAGGGGATGACCTGAGACTGCGAACACAGTACAGGGGATGACCTGAGACTGCGAACACAGTACAGGGGATGACCTGAGACTGCGGACACAGTACAGGGGATGACCAGAGACTGCGGACATAGTACAGGGGATGACCAGAGACTGCGTACGTGCTACAGGAGATGACCAGAGACTGCGGACACAGTACAGGAGATGACCAGAGACTGCGGACACAGTACAGGAGATGACCAGAGACTGCGGACATAGTACAGGGGATGACAAGAGACTGCGTACGTGCTACAAGAGATGACCAGAGACTGCAGACACAGTACAGGGGATGACCAGAGACTGCGGACACAGTATAGGAGATGACCAGAGACTGCAGGCAGTACAGGAGATGACCAGAGACTGCGGACACAGTAGAGGAGATGACCAGAGACTGCGGACACAGTACAGGAGATGACCAGAGACTGTGGACACAGTACAGGGGATGACCAGAGACTGCAGACACAGTACAGGGGATGACCAGAGACTGCGGAAACAGTACAGGGGATGACCAGAGACTGTGGACATAGTACAGAAGATGGCCAGAGACTGCGGACATAGTACAGGGGATGACCAGAGACTTCGGACACAGTACAGGAGATGCCTAGAGACTGCAGACATACTACAGGAGATGACCAGAGACTGCAGATATAGTAAAGGAGATGACCAGAGACTGCGGACATAGTACAGGGGATGACCAGAGACTGCAGACATAGTACAGGAGATGACCAGAGACTGCGGACACAGTACAGGAGATGACCAGAGACTGCAGACATACTACAGGAGATGACCAGAGACTGCAGATATAGTACAGGAGATGACCAGAGACTGCGGACATAGTACAGGGGATGACCAGAGACTGCAGACACAGTACAGGAGATGACCAGAGACTGCATACGTACTACAGGAGATGACCAGAGACTGCGGACACAGTACAGGAGATGACCAGAGACTGCGGACACAGTACAGGAGATGACCAGAGACTGCGGTCATAGTACAGGAGATGACCAGAGACTGCGGAAACAGTACAGGAGATGACCAGAGACTGCAGACATACTACAGGGGATGACCAGAGACTGCAGACATAGTACAGGAGATGACCAGAGACTGCGGACACAGTACAGGAGATGACCAGAGACTGCGGACACAGTACAGGGGATGACCAGAGACTGCGGACATAGTACAGGGGATGACCAGAGACTGCGTACGTGCTACAGGAGATGACCAGAGACTGTGGACACAGTACAGGGGATGACCAGAGACTGTGGACACAGTACAGGAGATGACCAGAGACTGCAGACACAGTACAGGAGATGACCAGGGACTGCGGACATAGTACAGGGGATGACAAGAGACTGCGTACGTGCTACAAGAGATGACCAGAGACTGCAGACACAGTACAGGGGATGACCAGAGACTGCGGACACAGTATAGGAGATGACCAGAGACTGCAGGCAGTACAGGAGATGACCAGAGACTGCGGACACAATAGAGGAGATGACCAGAGACTGCGGACACAGTACAGGAGATGACCAGAGACTGTGGACACAGTACAGGGGATGACCAGAGACTGCAGACACAGTACAGGGGATGACCAGAGACTGCGGAAACAGTATAGGGGATGACCAGAGACTGCGGACATAGTACAGAAGATGGCCAGAGACTGCGGACATAGTACAGGGGATGACCAGAGACTTCGGACACAGTACAGGAGATGACTAGAGACTGCAGACATACTACAGGAGATGACCAGAGACTGCAGATATAGTAAAGGAGATGACCAGAGACTGCAGACATAGTACAGGGGATGACCAGAGACTGCAGACATAGTACAGGAGATGACCAGAGACTGCGGACACAGTACAGGAGATGACCAGAGACTGCAGACATACTACAGGAGATGACCAGAGACTGCAGATATAGTACAGGAGATGACCAGAGACTGCGGACATAGTACAGGGGATGACCAGAGACTACAGACACAGTACAGGAGATGACCAGAGACTGCATACGTACTACAGGAGATGACCAGAGACTGCGGACACAGTACAGGAGATGACCAGAGACTGCGGACACAGTACAGGAGATGACCAGAGACTGCGGTCATAGTACAGGAGATGACCAGAGACTGCGGACACAGTACAGGAGATGACCAGAGACTGCGGACATATTACAGGGGATGACCAGAGACTGCGGACACAGTACAGGGGATGACCAGAGACTGCAGACACAGTACAGGGGATGACCAGAGACTGCGGACATAGTACAGGAGATTACCAGAGACTGCAGACACAGTACAGGAGATGACCAGAGACTGCGGACACAGTACAGGAGATGACCAGAGACTGCGGATACAGTACAGGGGATGACCAGAGACTGCGGATACAGTACAGGGGATGACCAGAGACTGCGGACACAGTACAGGGGATGACCAGAGACTGCGGACATAGTACAGGGGATGACCAGAGACTGCGTACGTGCTACAGGAGATGACCAGAGACTGCGGACACAGTACAGGGGATGACCAGAGACTGCGGACACAGTACAGGAGATGACCAGAGACTGCAGACATAGTACAGGAGATGACCAGAGACTGCGGACACAGTACAGATGACCAGAGACTGCAGCCATACTACAGGAGATGACCTGAGACTGCAGATGTAGTACAGGAGATGACCAGAGACTGTGGACATAGTACAGGGGATGACCAGAGACTGCAGGCACAGTACAGGAGATGACCAGAGACTGCATACGTACTACAGGAGATGACCAGAGACTGCGGACACAGTACAGGAGATGACCAGACACTGCGGTCATAGTACAGGAGATGACCAGAGACTGCGGACACAGTACAGGAGATGACCAGAGACTGCGGACACAGTACAGGAGATGACCAGAGACTGCGGACACAGTACAGGGGATGACCAGAGACTGCGGACATAGTACAGGAGATGACCAGAGACTTCGGACACAGTACAGGAGATGACCAGAGACTGCAGACATACTACAGGGGATGACCAGAGACTGCAGACATAGTACAGGAGATGACCAGAGACTGCGGACACAGTACAGGAGATGACCAGAGACTGCGGACACAGTACAGGGGATGACCAGAGACTGCGGACATAGTACAGGGGATGATCAGAGACTGCGTACGTGCTACAGGAGATGACCAGAGACTGTGGACACAGTACAGGGGATGACCAGAGACTGCGGACACAGTACAGGAGATGACCAGAGACTGCAGACACAGTACAGGAGATGACCAGAGACTGCGGACACAGTACAGGAGATGACCAGAGACTGCGGACACAGTACAGGAGATGACCAGAGACTGCGGACATAGTACAGGGGATGACAAGAGACTGCGTACGTGCTACAAGAGATGACCAGAGACTGCAGACACAGTACAGGGGATGACCAGAGACTGCGGACACAGTATAGGAGATGACCAGAGACTGCAGGCAGTACAGGAGATGACCAGAGACTGCGGACACAGTAGAGGAGATGACCAGTGTAAGGGACCGCCCGGCGGTACTACTAGCACTCCACTGAATAGGCGTCCCCAGCGCACGGAGTCTAAGTCCCAGGGTGCTTGTTCACCAGGGCCCCTGATGGTGGGGATGGACTTGGAGCTCCCTGAGACCAGGTCGTGACTACCGGGTGCGTCCGTCAGTGGTAGTAGTATGCGCAAGGGGCTCCCACGGGGAAGAGTCTGATGTGAGGAGGTCAGAAGACCCCACTGCACGGGATGGATGGATGGATGAGCAGGGTCAGACGGGCCGGGTCGGTAACAGAGAGGGCGGCAAGGTACAAGGCAGCGGGCATAGAATGGTCGGGTCACACGCCAGGTCAGCAACAGCAGGTCAAATCCAATAGGGGGCATTCAGGAGAGAGGTCAGGCAAAGCAAGGGTCAGAACAGGAGAAAACAGCAAGGTCAGGTACAATCCGGGTCAATAACTTACAGGGTACAGGTTCACAGGATTCAGAATGCAGGAAAGACCAGAAGGCACTGAATGACAGCTCAGGGTCGTTTAAATATCCCGCCCTGCGCTGCCATTGGTGCCCAGCGGGCGGCCGCGGCTTCTACTGCGCATGCGCGAACTCGAACGCCGCGGCCGGCCCGGAACCAGTGCTCGAGTCCCTGCGCCGGGCGGCATACTGCGCCTGCGCCGGGACCAACGCGGCGGGGATCGAGGGGATCCCTGACATTGCCCCCCCCCTACGGGCAACCTCCGGATGCCCACCCGATCTCTCCACCACGGGTGATCGCGAAAGAACCTCCGGACAAGTCTGGGTGCATGGACATTATGGGCTGGTTCCCAAGAATTGTCCTCAGGACCATAGCCCTTCCATTTGATAAGGAATTGGGTCTGGCCTCCCCTCCTTCGACACTTCAGGATAGTTTCAACCTCAAATTCTTCTTCTCCTTCGACCGTTACCGCTTCCGGGGGTCTAGATTCCCGGTCAGGGAAGGCGTCTGGGACCACAGGCTTCAGAAGGGATACATGAAAGACCGGGTGGATCTTGAGCGTGTCAGGGAGGGCGAGTTCATAGGCTACTTCGTTAACCATCCGTTTAATGCAGAAGGGGCCTATGAATTTGGGTCCCAATTTCTTTGACGGGCAAAGCATCTTTAGATTGGACGTCGCCAGCCAAACCTTCTCCCCAGGCCGCAATACCAGATCTCCTCTCCGTTTCCTGTTGAATGCTTTCCTGTAGTTTTCCTGGGCCCGACTGATGGCCACTTGAAGCTTCTTATTGTTCGCAGCGAAGAACGTTACCACATCTTGTGTTGCTGGTACTGGGCATTCCGACACCAAATCCGGGAGGAAGACTGGGTGAAAGCCATAGTTGGCGAAGAACGGGGACTGCCCTGTTGCTGAGTGGCGGGCGTTGTTATACGCAAATTCTGCTAAAGGAAGAAGTGGCAGCCAGTCATCTTGAGTAAACGAGGTATAGCATCTTAAATATTGCTCTAAGGTCTGATTGGTCCTTTCGGTTTGACCGTTAGTTTGAGGGTGGAACGCAGAAGAGAGAGATAATTTGATGTCCAGGGCTTTGCACAGTGCTCTCCAGAATCTGGACGTGAACTGGACCCCTCGGTCCGAGACAATGTCTTCGGGGACCCCATGCAACCTGACTACCTCACGAATGAAGACTCGCGCGGTCTCGGCCGCCGAGGGGGTCTTCTTCAACGGGATGAAGTGGGCCATCTTGGACAAGCGGTCCACGACTACCAGGATTGCCGTGTGGTCTCGGGATGGCGGAAGCTCGACTATAAAGTCCAGTGAGATCTTTTGCCAAGGCCGTTCAGGAATAGGTAAGGGTCGCAGCAGACCCCAAACCTTGTTTCTTGAGGGCTTGTTCTTCTGGCAGGTGACACAGGACCTGACATAGCCCTTACAATCTTTAGCCATGTCTGGCCACCAGAATGAGCGTCGGAGAAGTTCCAGGGTCTTTTCTGGGCCAAAGTGCCCCGCCATTGGGTGGTCGTGGCAATGCCCCAAGACCAGGGTTCGAGCTTCTTCCGGCACCACAATTCGATCTTCCCTCCATAGGAGTCCCCCCTTGTTCTGGAGCGGCCCTCCGCCTGGGGTAGAGAAGTTTGTGGATGCCTCCATTAGCCTGGAACGAAGGTCCGACTGAAGGACCAAGAAGTTACCCGAGGACAGGATGGTGTCAGGTACTGGGGTCTCTTTGGCGTCTTCGTACATCCGTGATAACGCATCCGGCTTAGTGTTCTTTGATCCCGGCCGGTACGTAATATGGAAGTTGAATCTTGAAAAGAATAGTGCCCATCTCGCCTGTCGCGGGCGTAGACGCTTGGCAGTTCTCAGATACTCTAAGTTCTTATGGTCAGTAAATATTAAGATGGGGTGCACCGCACCTTCCAGCAGGTACCTCCATTCCTCTAACGCCGTTTTGATCGCTAGTAGCTCACGGTCACCGATATCGTAGTTCCTCTCCGCTGGGGTCAGCTTCCGTGAGAAGAACGCTACCGGGTGGAGCAGTTCCTTGGTGCCTTTTCGTTGGGAGAGGATGGAGCCTACCGCATTCTCCGATGCATCTACCTCCAAGATGTAGGGCAGAGCGGCGTCTGGGTGACCCAAAATGGGTGCCGAAGTGAACAGTTTCTTTAAGGCTTCGAAAGCTCCCTGCGCTTCTGGTGTCCATCTGAATCGGGTTCCCAGCTTGGTTAGCTGAGTAATGGGGGAGACCAGACCCGAGAAGTTCTTGATGAACTTCCGGTAAAAATTTGCAAAGCCGATGAATCGCTGGACGCCTTTCCTGTCTGTGGGTTCAGGCCAATCCAGTATTGCAGCGACCTTCTGGGGATCCATCGCGACCCCCGCGGTGGAGATAATCAGGCCCAAGAAGGCAATGCTGGATTGTTCAAAACAACATTTTTCTGCCTTGGCGTACAACCCATGCTGCCGCAACCGCCCCAATACTTTTGCTACATGTATTCTGTGTTCCCCCAGAGACGGGGAAAAAATCAGAATGTCGTCTAAATAAACGATCACAAAGACATCCAGAAAGTCCCTAAAAATATCATTTACAAAATGTTGAAACGTGGCCGGAGCATTACACAACCCGAACGGCATGACCAGATATTCAAAATGACCGAAGCGGGTGCGGAAGGCCGTCTTCCACTCGTCCCCCTCCCTTATGCGAATCAAGTTGTACGCCCCCCTCAGATCCAGCTTGGTAAAAACTACTGCTGACTTTAAACTTTGGAACAGCTCAGGTACTAACGGTAGTGGGTAACGGTTTTTTATCCTGACCCTGTTCAATTCCCTGTAATCGATACATGGCCTTAAGGTTTTGTCCTTCTTTTCAACAAAGAAGATTCCCACCCCCGCCGGTGAAGTGGAGTGGCGGATGAACCCCTTCTGGAGGCTGTCCTCGATATATTCCTTTAGGGCCCCCAATTCGGGCTCTGAAAGGGGGAAGATTCGCCCAAAAGGAATTTCTGAGCCGGGTAACAGGTCAATGGGGCAGTCATAAGGGCGGTGGGGGGGTAGAGTATCAGCTCCCCGTTTGCTGAACACATCTAGAAACCCATGGTAGGCCGCAGGGATTACTTGTTTTAATTCAGCTTCCCCCTCAGAGCACAGGAGGATTTGGGGGGTCCCCGGGCCCGAAGTGCGGCAGTATATTCGACAGTATGGGGAAGGGAACGTGATTACTCCGGTCTCCCAGTCAATCTGGGGGTTATGGGCCCGTAACCATGGGAGCCCCAGAATGACTGGGAAGAGGGGTGAAGCTATAGCATCCAGGCGGAGGAGTTCCTGGTGCTGGCCGGCAATGACAGTGGTGATGGAGGGGGTTTCCTGGTTCACTACCCCCGATTTTATTCGGGAACCGTCGGCCAAATAAATATTGAACCCCTTCTGTTTCAAGTGAAGGGGAATACCCTGCTGGTGAGCAAAATTAATATCCACGAAGCAGCTGCATGCCCCAGAGTCAATTATGGCCGATACTTCCACGGTCCTTTCTGGAAGCTGAAAGGAAAGGGGCACCACTAAGTATTGGGATGGACCAACATTGCCAAGGGATAAGGGAGAAGAGGTGCACTTACTCAGTTTCTGCGGGCAGGAACGCGCCATATGACCAGCTTCTCCACAATAGAGGCACAGGTTCTGGGATCGTCTGCGCAGATGTTCCTCTGGGGATAGTTTAGGCCGTGCCAGGCCGAGCTGCATGGGTTCGGGGTTGTCTCCAGGTGGCCGGTTTTGGATGACTGGCCTAGGTGTTTGACTGGGACCCTGAAATGATCCCCAGGGATTTCCGTGACCCTGGCCGGACCTCTCAAACCTGCGTTCCCGCAGTCTACGGTCAATTTTAATGGTCAGTGCTATTAGGTCCTCTAAAGTCTCAGGTACCTCCACCCGGGCGAGCTCGTCTTTCAGGCCGTCTGATAGGCCAACACGGAACTGATGCAGGAGTGCGAACTCGTTCCAGCGAGTATCCCCCATCCACCGCCTAAATTCAGATGCGTACTCCTCCGCCGCTCGGCGGCCTTGCCGGAGTGTGTACAGAGTAGCTTCAGCAGAAGCTGCCCGCTGCGGGTCATCATAAAGGATGGCCATAGCATCAAAAAAACTGTCAACCGAACCAAGGTGAGGGTCATTTTTTCCCCGTAATCGATGGGCCCAGTCTTGGGGTTCACCCTGCAGGAGGGATATGACGAACCCCACCTTCACGGATTCAGTCACGAAGGTTCGGGGTTGAAGCTCAAAATAGAGGAGGCAGGACTCGCGGAATGATCTGAACCGAGTGCGGTCCCCGTGGAAACGTTCTGGTAAGGGTACTCGGGGGTCGGCCGCCGGGAGTGGTGCGGATGCCCCAGACACCAGCACAGGGACTGCTACAGCTGGAGGTGTGGGGACCGCGGCCTGTGGGGCAGGAACGGATATAGTGCAGGCCTGGAATTGAGTTTCAATCTGCTGACATCTATCCTGCAGGGCCGATACGGCCTGTGTCGAATTGGATAGGTGCCTGCAGATCTCCTCCAGCGGCGAGGGACCTCCTCTAGACTCAGTCATGGCCTTCTGGTACTGTAAGGGACCGCCCGGCGGTACTACTAGCACTCCACTGAATAGGCGTCCCCAGCGCACGGAGTCTAAGTCCCAGGGTGCTTGTTCACCAGGGCCCCTGATGGTGGGGATGGACTTGGAGCTCCCTGAGACCAGGTCGTGACTACCGGGTGCGTCCGTCAGTGGTAGTAGTATGCGCAAGGGGCTCCCACGGGGAAGAGTCTGATGTGAGGAGGTCAGAAGACCCCACTGCACGGGATGGATGGATGGATGAGCAGGGTCAGACGGGCCGGGTCGGTAACAGAGAGGGCGGCAAGGTACAAGGCAGCGGGCATAGAATGGTCGGGTCACACGCCAGGTCAGCAACAGCAGGTCAAATCCAATAGGGGGCATTCAGGAGAGAGGTCAGGCAAAGCAAGGGTCAGAACAGGAGAAAACAGCAAGGTCAGGTACAATCCGGGTCAATAACTTACAGGGTACAGGTTCACAGGATTCAGAATGCAGGAAAGACCAGAAGGCACTGAATGACAGCTCAGGGTCGTTTAAATATCCCGCCCTGCGCTGCCATTGGTGCCCAGCGGGCGGCCGCGGCTTCTACTGCGCATGCGCGAACTCGAACGCCGCGGCCGGCCCGGAACCAGTGCTCGAGTCCCTGCGCCGGGCGGCATACTGCGCCTGCGCCGGGACCAACGCGGCGGGGATCGAGGGGATCCCTGACAACCAGAGACTGCGGACACAGTACAGGAGATGACCAGAGACTGTGGACACAGTACAGAGGATGACCAGAGACTGCAGACACAGTACAGGGGATGACCAGAGACTGCGGAAACAGTACAGGGGATGACCAGAGACTGCGGACATAGTACAGAAGATGGCCAGAGACTGCGGACATAGTACAGGGGATGACCAGAGACTTCGGACACAGTACAGGAGATGACTAGAGACTGCAGACATACTACAGGAGATGACCAGAGACTGCAGATATAGTAAAGGAGATGACCAGAGATTGCGGACATAGTACAGGGGATGACCAGAGACTGCAGACATAGTACAGGAGATGACCAGAGACTGCGGACACAGTACAGGAGATGACCAGAGACTGCAGACATACTACAGGAGATGACCAGAGACTGCAGATATAGTACAGGAGATGACCAGAGACTGCGGACATAGTACAGGGGATGACCAGAGACTGCAGACACAGTACAGGAGATGACCAGAGACTGCATACGTACTACAGGAGATGACCAGAGACTGCGGACACAGTACAGGAGATGACCAGAGACTGCGGACACAGTACAGGAGATGACCAGAGACTGCGGTCATAGTACAGGAGATGACCAGAGACTGCGGACACAGTACAGGAGATGACCAGAGACTGCAGACATACTACAGGGGATGACCAGAGACTGCAGACATAGTACAGGAGATGACCAGAGACTGCGGACACAGTACAGGAGATGACCAGAGACTGCGGACACAGTACAGGGGATGACCAGAGACTGCGGACATAGTACAGGGGATGACCAGAGACTGCGTACGTGCTACAGGAGATGACCAGAGACTGTGGACACAGTACAGGGGATGACCAGAGACTGTGGACACAGTACAGGAGATGACCAGAGACTGCAGACACAGTACAGGAGATGACCAGAGACTGCGGACATAGTACAGGGGATGACAAGAGACTGCGTACGTGCTACAAGAGATGACCAGAGACTGCAGACACAGTACAGGGGATGACCAGAGACTGCGGACACAGTATAGGAGATGACCAGAGACTGCAGGCAGTACAGGAGATGACCAGAGACTGCGGACACAGTAGAGGAGATGACCAGAGACTGCAGACATAGTACAGGAGATGACCAGAGACTGCGGACACAGTACAGGAGATGACCAGAGACTGCGGACACAGTACAGGGGATGACCAGAGACTGCGGACATAGTACAGGGGATGACCAGAGACTGCGTACGTGCTACAGGAGATGACCAGAGACTGTGGACACAGTACAGGGGATGACCAGAGACTGTGGACACAGTACAGGAGATGACCAGAGACTGCAGACACAGTACAGGAGATGACCAGAGACTGCGGACATAGTACAGGGGATGACAAGAGACTGCGTACGTGCTACAAGAGATGACCAGAGACTGCAGACACAGTACAGGGGATGACCAGAGACTGCGGACACAGTATAGGAGATGACCAGAGACTGCAGGCAGTACATGACATGACCAGAGACTGCGGACACAGTAGAGGAGATGACCAGAGACTGCGGACACAGTACAGGAGATGACCAGAGACTGTGGACACAGTACAGGGGATGACCAGAGACTGCAGACACAGTACAGGGGATGACCAGAGACTGCGGAAACAGTACAGGGAATGACCAGAGACTGCGGACATAGTACAGAAGATGGCCAGAGACTGCGGACATAGTACAGGGGATGACCAGAGACTTCGGACACAGTACCGGAGATGACTAGAGACTGCAGACATACTACAGGAGATGACCAGAGACTGCAGATATAGTAAAGGAGATGACCAGAGACTGCGGACATAGTACAGGGGATGACCAGAGACTGCAGACATAGTACAGGAGATGACCAGAGACTGCGGACACAGTACAGGAGATGACCAGAGACTGCAGACATACTACAGGAGATGACCAGAGACTGCAGATATAGTACAGGAGATGACCAGAGACTGCGGACATAGTACAGGGGATGACCAGAGACTGCAGACACAGTACAGGAGATGACCAGAGACTGCATACGTACTACAGGAGATGACCAGAGACTGCGGACACAGTACAGGAGATGACCAGAGACTGCGGACACAGTACAGGAGATGACCAGAGACTGCGGTCATAGTACAGGAGATGACCAGAGACTGCGGACACAGTACAGGAGATGACCAGAGACTGCGGACATATTACAGGGGATGACCAGAGACTGCGGACACAGTACAGGGGATGACCAGAGACTGCGGACACAGTACAGGGGATGACCAGAGACTGCGGACATAGTACAGGAGATTACCAGAGACTGCAGACACAGTACAGGAGATGACCAGAGACTGCGGACACAGTACAGGAGATGACCAGAGACTGCGGATACAGTACAGGGGATGACCAGAGACTGCGGATACAGTACAGGGGATGACCAGAGACTGCGGACACAGTACAGGGGATGACCAGAGACTGCGGACATAGTACAGGGGATGACCAGAGACTGCGTACGTGCTACAGGAGATGACCAGAGACTGCGGACACAGTACAGGGGATGACCAGAGACTGCGGACACAGTACAGGAGATGACCAGAGACTGCAGACATAGTACAGGAGATGACCAGAGACTGCGGACACAGTACAGATGACCAGAGACTGCAGACATACTACAGGAGATGACCTGAGACTGCAGATATAGTACAGGAGATGACCAGAGACTGTGGACATAGTACAGGGGATGACCAGAGACTGCAGACACAGTACAGGAGATGACCAGAGACTGCATACGTACTACAGGAGATGACCAGAGACTGCGGACACAGTACAGGAGATGACCAGAGACTGCGGTCATAGTACAGGAGATGACCAGAGACTGCGGACACAGTACAGGAGATGACCAGAGACTGCGGACACAGTACAGGAGATGACCAGAGACTGCGGACACAGTACAGGGGATGACCAGAGACTGCAGACATAGTACAGGGGATGACCAGAGACTGCATACGTGCTACAGGAGATGACCAGAGACTGCGGACACAGTACAGGGGATGACCAGAGACTGCGGACACAGTATAGGAGATGACCAGAGACTGCAGGCAGTACAGGAGATGACCAGAGACTGCGGACACAGTAGAGGAGATGACCAGAGACTGCGGACACAGTACAGGAGATGACCAGAGACTGCGGACAAAGTACAGGAGATCACCAGAGACTGCGGACACAATACAGTAGATGACCAGGGACTGCGGACACAGTACAGGGGATGACCAGAGACTGTGGTCATAGTACAGGAGATGACCAGAAACTGCGGACACAGTACAGGGGATGACCAGAGACTGCGGACACAGTACAGGGGATGACCAGAGACTGCGGACACAGTACAGGGGATGACCAGAGACTGCGGACACAGTACAGGGGATGACCAGAGACTGCGGACATAGTACAGGGGATGACCAGAGACTGCGGACACAGTACAGGGGATGACCAGAGACTGCGGACACAGTACAGGGGATGACCAGAGACTGCGGACATAGTACAGGGGATGACCAGAGACTGCGTACGTGCTACAGGAGATGACCAGAGACTGCGGACACAGTACAGGGGATGACCAGAGACTGCGGACACAGTACAGGAGATGACCAGAGACTGCAGACATAGTACAGGAGATGACCAGAGACTGCGGACACAGTACAGATGACCAGAGACTGCAGACATACTACAGGAGATGACCTGAGACTGCAGATATAGTACAGGAGATGACCAGAGACTGTGGACATAGTACAGGGGATGACCAGAGACTGCAGACACAGTACAGGAGATGACCAGAGACTGCATACGTACTACAGGAGATGACCAGAGACTGCGGACACAGTACAGGAGATGACCAGAGACTGCGGTCATAGTACAGGAGATGACCAGAGACTGCGGACACAGTACAGGAGATGACCAGAGACTGCGGACACAGTACAGGAGATGACCAGAGACTGCGGACACAGTACAGGGGATGACCAGAGACTGCAGACATAGTACAGGGGATGACCAGAGACTGCATACGTGCTACAGGAGATGACCAGAGACTGCGGACACAGTACAGGGGATGACCAGAGACTGCGGACACAGTATAGGAGATGACCAGAGACTGCAGGCAGTACAGGAGATGACCAGAGACTGCGGACACAGTAGAGGAGATGACCAGAGACTGCGGACACAGTACAGGAGATGACCAGAGACTGCGGACACAGTACAGGAGATGACCAGAGACTGCGGACACAATACAGTAGATGACCAGGGACTGCGGACACAGTACAGGGGATGACCAGAGACTGTGGTCATAGTACAGGAGATGACCAGAAACTGCGGACACAGTACAGGGGATGACCAGAGACTGCGGACACAGTACAGGAGATGACCAGAGACTGTGGACACAGTACAGGGGATGACCAGAGACTGCGGACACAGTACAGGGGATGACCAGAGACTGCGGACACAGTACAGGGGATGACCAGAGACTGCGGACACAGTACAGGGGATGACCAGAGACTGCGGACATAGTACAGGAGATATATCATAAAAATGCAGCGCTATGGGTAGATGAGGAACTGATACATATACAATAAATAGAGGAATTAGTCCATGTAGCAGTTGATAATAATAAATATAAAGTGACTTCAAGTGCTCTCCTTTAATTCGTATTCAGGCGTTGTGCGGAATGGTGCAGAAGAAATGCACACTCACCAGAACGCACAGATAAATGAGCGTTTGTATAACATATTCCCCTCTGGATCACTAGGAAAAGGTCTGTGATGCGATAACCTCCCTCCAGGACTCCTGGGTGCTCCTGCCTGTTCCCTCAAAAGGTGGCTTGCGGACTTCTCCTTATAACACGCCCTTGTCCAATGAATGGATGAGTGGCTGAAAAATTGATGCTCCCCAGGGGAGTCAAGACAAGGACATACCCATAGTGTAGTAGGTGATAAAAGAATTTATTTGTATAGTAAGCTACTCGATGATATACAGCTGTATATAAAAGCAAATTATGGACTAACCGTCCAGATTAAAAGATGGCCGCCGGAGCTCCACGATGCTCCGACGGCGTGACGTCACGGCGTTCTTGGCTCCTCCTACGCGTTTCGTGCACACGCACGTCGTCTGGGGGAAATTCTTTTATCACCTACTACACTATGGGTATGTCCTTGTCTTGACTCCCCTTGGGAGCATCAATTTTTCAGCCACTCATCCATTCATTGGACAAGGGCGTGTTATAAGGAGAAGTCCGCAAGCCACCTTTTGAGGGAACAGGCAGGAGCACCCAGGAGTCCTGGAGGGAGGTTATCGCATCACAGACCTTTTCCTAGTGATCCAGAGGGGAATATGTTATACAAACGCTCATTTATCTGTGCGTTCTGGTGAGTGTGCATTTCTTCTGCACCATTCCGCACAACGCCTGAATACGAATTAAAGGAGAGCACTTGAAGTCACTTTATATTTATTATTATCAACTGCTACATGGACTAATTCCTCTATTTATTGTATATGTATCAGTTCCTCATCTACCCATAGCGCTGCATTTTTATGATATATTGGTTTTTTAGGGGGTTTGGTTACCTTATGTTCAGCTGCTATTTATTCTTTATAGGTGCGCTCGTTTACATCTCTCTTTTTACTATAGTACAGGAGATGCATCAGACTGCCTCATGCACGCTCAGAGACCTGAGGAGGCACAAAATCTTGGGGGAGCACAGCCCACCCCACAAACCCCTAGTTCTGGCCCTTGTTTCCAGGACTGAAACAGCAGAACTCTGAACCTAACTCATAAATTGCGTGCTGTATGAAAGCACCGCATACATGAAAGTCTTTTACCAAGGTGGTTCGTTTTTTACCTGATAAGCTGAAGAAGACTTAAATTTCTGTTGTCAAACCTCTTCAGCTTCATCATTCTTTTATCTCTCAGGATTATTATATAGAAGCTTGTGTTATCTGCCGAGCTCTTTACATTACCTGGGGGTGAAGGCTAGGAAGATAGGATATATATATACCAATTAATATACATGTAGCATGTAGACATGTAGCAAAATACATTTTGACCTACATTTAATGACTAACTTTGAGTTTATTGGATATTTTTGGTAACTGAAAGTAGAAAATATTTTTACAAATTTTCGGTCTTTTTTCATTTGTGCCACAAAAAATAAAAACCCCAGTGGTGATCAAATACCTCCAAAATAAAGCTCTATTTGTGTGAAAAAAGGACATACATTTCATTTAGGTACAGTATTGCAAGACCGCATTGACCAGTTTACCAGTTGAAATAGCGCAGTGCTGAATAGCAAAAAATGGCCTGGTCAGGAAGGGGGTACATTTTCCAGAGGGCAAGTGAATATATATGTACATACTAGGATAGGAGTCATAGCAAAAACATGAAATTTGGACCTGTGCTGGAGGAAAATCTTACTGACCAGGCCTCATTGGGTTTTATTTCAATACTTATGCCCTATACTTTGTGCCACAAGATTCAGGACCTGCGTTGCCATTGCCATCTCTTTCTCCAGCAGACTTTAATCGATGTTTTCTTTTCGCTTCATGCTCTGGGTTGTGGGCGGTTCATCTGCGTCATCGCGTACAATGCAGGGCTATAGATCCTGCATTGTACGTGAGGAAGAAAGCTTGCAACTATGGCTTACAGAAGTGGTATCATAGACCAATCACATAGATGGAGGGAGCCTGCAGAAATGGGGAGTAAGGTAAGTGTTCCTCCTTATTCCTGCAACCCTAGACTTAGTGAGTAGTTATCCCTTGCAGTGCTGGGCAGGGGCATTGCAAAGGTAGATTTTGCCTAATTCCCAGAGTTGGATTTTCTGGAAAGGCTAGAGCCACTGCTGGGCATTTATTGCTGTGTCGGTCCACTGTAAAGAGATTCACCTTATCTGTTTATGTGACCATTGTTACAAGGAAAGAAAATGAGGAGAAAAGGAAAAAAACTCATTACGTCTAGGGGTATCAGAAGAAGCTATATTACTCAAAGCCTAACTCCATTTTCCTTTCACTTTAAATAGTTTGCTGGGACCAACATACAGTATACAGCACAGTGTTCCAGCAGAGGTACAGGAACTTATCATCTGCTGTTGGAACAAAATCAAGTTTGACTTACTGCTTTTTCAGCTATTTACAGAAAGTCTTGTATTTTTTATCAGTGATTACAAGACTTCCCCTGGTTAGCTGAGGTCTAGAGGCAGGAGGACAACGTCATGATCTCCACCTCAGCCATTCAGGCCACTGTGTGATCAGTGACAGCGGCCCCGTACAGAGATCTGTCATCGCTGTGTCACGCCTAAGCACAACCCATGGGGTGTGCGTGAGTCTCAATATTGGGCCTCCCAAGATAATAGGGCTCTCACCCAGCCATCATATTACAATAGGCTGGACATGAAGAGGTTAAGGAATTCTGCACATGTGGATATTCTAGCACTGAGAATGACTATTATTTTGAGACCTTTTTGGGATTTCAGCAGCTGGGATAATACTTTCTTTTGGGGACAAATATAAGTTTTCAAATATCCCAAGTGCTGATTTGCACAGTTTTAAAACTGGAATTTCATTTGAATGGTTTGACGTGCACACAATACAATTCATTCCTCTACCATAATATACAGGTACATTGTACATGAGACACTTCACAATGCGAACAATCAACATCTGAGATGAAATTCCAGGAGATCATTAACATTTAATGAAAAAAGTGTCACATTTCAAGATTTGTTTTCATGAAGATTAAGAGGACTTTAATACGATGCGTTAAGATCCAAATTGTCTCAGCGCCTTTCTTATTGTACATTCACATCAATGGTATCACTTATGATGTAATCTCTAGTCTTTATTTTCTTCATCTATATTGAATTACAATTCTTTCTTCTTTTCAGCATTCTTCTTTTGGCTGCTTCTTTTTGAACCCACCCACTCTTGCTATCCAGCTGGTTTCCATGGCTGATCCAAGCCCACATAGAAGCCCTGACCATTTTTTATGTTAACCCCCACACTTCCTGATATAACACTAGAATCAGAAGATAAAAAGTATTACAATTGTCACGTACCTGGGTATTGAGCCTGACGTGAAGAGGCAGACCTCTTGTACAACAACGGCTCAAGGACTGCTGAGAGTGGAACAGCGGTCGCTGGAGCTCGGTGGGGTATGAGGACCTGAGATCTGTCTGGCGACATCTGTTGGACTGATGAGTAGCAGGCCAGAGCAGGGTGCAGATGTATCCATGCAGGATGGATGGATGCTGGAGCACCGTATGCTGAAGAAGCAGAGTCAGACGAGCCGGGTTCGATATTAGACGAGACAGATCAGGCTTGAACGGTAGGCAGGAGAATAGTTGGGTCACAGGCCGGGTTCAGTAACAGGAGGTCAATCAGACAGGAGCAGGCAGAAGAATAATCCGAGGACAGGCCAGAAGTCGGGGCAGGAGGCAATCAAGCAGAAGTCAGGAATAGGCTGGTTTTGGCAACAGGAATCAAAAACGGAAGTGAGGAAACACAAGCAGGGGGAAAAGACCATACGACAATGAGAAAACCACAGCAGCCAGTTTAAATAGCCCTCTTGGCACCAGCATTAATGAGGCGCGCGACCGCGTGTCTGAGTGCGCATGCATGAGCGCAACTGCGCGCGCCTCTGTCTAGGCGCCCGCACATCTGCTCAGCTTGCCAGAACCCTGCGCATGTGCATATTTGTGTGCCGTGGAGCTTCACCTGTACTACGGGCAGGCCTTCCCTGACAGCAATAAAATAACAAGTCTGCTTTAGCTGTAAATTCAAGTGGATCTAAGGTTAACTGTACACATCTGCGTGAATATCTTCCCGATGTCATAATATTCAACAGTGGTCTTTAAACTGTGGCCCATGGGATGTGGTCATATGCTTGCCTTTATTTAGCCCTTCGGGCACTATTCTTTCCGCTGCTGTGAGGCATTGTTCCTCCCACTGGACATCAAACACGGGGCATAATTTCTGCCACTGACACTATTATGGGGCACTTTCCCTTCCATTGATACCAATAATTTAGGCACTATTCCTCCAACTAATACCAATGATGGGGCACTATTACTCCAACTTATACAAATGACGGGGCACTATTCCTCTAACTAATACCAATGACGGGGCACTGGTTCTCCAACTTATACCAATGACGGGGCACTGGTCCTCCAAGGAATACAATGACGAGCACTATTTCTTCTACTTATACCAATTACAGGGCACTATTCCTCCAAATAATACCAATGATGGGACACTATTCCTCCAATACCAACAATGGGGCACTATTTCTCCAACTAATACCAGTAATAGGGCATAATTCCTCCAGCTAATATCAATGATGGGGCATGATTCCTCCCCTGACTGGCCACAACCCAGTTGTTTTATTCCCACTTACCACCAACCTTGAGACATTGTTTTCTTCCACTGATGCTGGCAACTTTTCTACTCCCACTGGCCACAATTCGTTACTGTCAGGGCTCCCAGGTGTGACCAGAGGTGTGTGGCTGACGCAGGGAAACGCAGACCTCAGATATGTTATAAACAATATAATTTATTAACACTAACAATACAAACATAAACGCAGTGCAATACTAAAACATAATACAGTGCAACCAAACCAAACCAAACCAACCACCCACAGATAACAGTACATACAAGCAAGCGTCGTCAGGCAGGCCGGGTCAATATCAATAGGGCAGGTAGGTACAGGGGGAGCAAGCGGAGATTGGTCGGGGTCACAGGCCAGGTTCAGCAGGTAGCAAGCAGTGTAGTACAGAGGGTAAGGCAGAGGGATGGTCAGGGTCACAAGCCAGGGATCAGAACAGGTAGCAAGCAGCGTAGTACAGAGGGTCAGGCAGAGGAATGGTCAGACAAGCCAGGGATCAGAGCAGGGTCAGCAGAGAATCAGACAGGAACAGAGAGCAGGAACAGGATACAGGGCCCAAGAGAACACAACACCAAAGCAGAGTCTGCAAGTCTGGCCATCCCTTAAATACCCCAGCATAATCAGTTCCAGGTGTTAGCTGGCTGCAAAGTTGAGTCTCTGATTGCTGGGAGCACCCGCTGGCCAGCCCTGGTACTGCAGATCAAAAGGCAGGTGAGTCCCACCATTGCTGGCTAGTCCATTCCTGACAGTTACCCCCTGATGTCTGAAGGATAGTAAACTAGCTCTTTGTTTAGAAAATTTGGAGACCCTGATATACTACAACAAGAGTTTTCAAAAAGGCAGAATGTACAGCTGATACTAGGCCACCTGCCCTTCAGCATTAGGGAGGATTCTGTGGGAGGTTCTTGATGAACCCCAGGAGAAAGTATTATGTAAAACCTACCTGCTTGCCAATGAAGAGCAAGTAGCCTGCCATCCTCTTCCAGTTCAACTGATAAATGTATTGTTCACAGCATGTAATGTATTTGAACAAAAAAAGTTTAAATTATTTTGATTTGATATTCTACATTTTACAATAAAAACAATCCAGCGAATTCCAGTAGGGCACTTTCACACTGATCCACTGCAAAAATGCCGCAAAAACGCATATGCATTTTTGCCGCATTTTACTGTGCTTTTGCCATGCTTGCGGAAATGTCACTCAAAACTGCACCAAAAATGCATCTCAAGTGCGATTTTGAGGCGTTGTTGACGTTCTTTTTTCCATTGATTGCAATCGGGAACTGCTGTTAGGTGTGGTTTCTTTTAACTGAACAAACATGCTCCACAAATGCTGCAAGCAGGATTTTTTACACTGCAACAGAAGCGAAACGCCCCAGTGTGAAAGCATACATAGACATACATAGGGAAGCATTTTTTCATGAGCTTTTCTTTCCACAGTGTGAAAGGGCCCTTATGCAAATGGTTAAGCTGCTGGTTATTGCTAATACAAATCTCACAAAATGTTGAGACTTGTCATTTTCATGGATTGATTTTGCTTATTCTCCTGAAGTCTTGCCTTTCCTTAGAAATTAATTTGGCAATGTCAATCACTAAAAACAGCTGGTTAGACCCGTCCTTTGGATGCTCTACCCTCTTCTCTTCATTCCTGTCTCTTGTTCTTCCTGTAGCTCTTCTTTTCTGTCTCTTCTCTAGATCCCCCATTGACATTCAATTTGATCCTCTGAATCCTACTCTTGTAACTCCTCAAATGGGAGGCTGTCTAGGAGGACTTTTGGACCTGATACTGATTCATATGCTCATTGTACCTTTTTGATTATTGTATTGTACATCTGACCTGCCAATCTTTGAGGAGATTGTTATAGCTAACCACTATGTGGTTGTCGTAGTATTGTGTTGTAATGGCAATTTTGGGCCTATATCTTCATGAAGGTTATTGACTGTTGGGGGATTACACTACAAAAGACTCAATGGAGCTGAGGGGGATGGAAGGCAACTTGAATTTCCTGTTCTTTCATTTATTTAAACTAACCATTGCTCTGAAGCCCACCCATTTGAGGTGTGATTTACTTGGGTGGGTGGGTTTAGGGATGGTCTTTTGGAAAGTGTATAAAACAACAAAAACAAAAGAGCCCTGCCCCTTTTCGTGCCATGTGCCTTCCAGAGCACAGACCTCAGAATATCAGGATTGCTGTAATGTATCACCATTTCTCTGTCTTTTTCTTGTAACTATCTCTTGTAGTCTTTGTATTGATATCATTCTGTATTATATTTTTGTTGTAATTGATTAATAGAAAGCTTCCTTGCTGTGTAAATAAATTAGATCTTTATTTTTTGCACAGTGGTTATCTTTTAATATTAACACTATTGGCTAAATTCAGGTATAGACAAAAGGTTATAATCACTTATTACATTTATAATCTGTATAGAACCAAGTAAATAAGTGTGGGTAGGAAAAACCGCCAAAACAAATGGTGCCCCTTTAGTGAGGAAGTCTGAATGTTTAGGTAAATGTTACTTCTTGTGTGGAATAGATAATTATTTACATCTTTCTTTGTTTTCATGTCTATCTTCCATTTCTGTCTAAAATACCTAGACTAGTAAGCTTTGTCGAATGTCATTTTTACCTTTTGTCTTTACTAATATTTTGATGAGACTGATTATGAACAGTATAATTGAATTAAAATTGTACTGAGAGTGTATAAGGAAACATCATAACTGCTGGGTTGCACCTATTGCAGCGGGGTGTGAGTATGAATCTATCCTCTTTGTAATTTAGTAACTGTAGATTGTAAGCGTGTAGTTAGATCTGTGAGAACCAGCTCTATTGTAACTACTACACACCATACTGCAAGTAGCTGTGCCTCAATTAACTGCCTGATGCACTCCAAGCACTCAAATCTTGATTATTTAAGTTTGCTCTAATCCTTCTTGGGATAATAGGAGCAATTTAGGAAAAAATCTGTCAGAATACTTCAGAAACTTCCACGTTGGGAATTGAACTATACAGTTCGGGTGATCCCTAGGCTGCTTGAAGGACTATATTACAAGTAGTGAAAAGCAGCAACGGTGACAGGGGCAGAACCTGTCAACCCAATCATTGGCCAGAGATTAGCTACCTCTGGGGGCAACCGCTTAAGGTTGGGGCAACCGCTTAAGGTTGGGAATTATTCCAGGGTCCAGTATCCGTAAGGATGGGTAACAGCATCAACTCAAGGAGGGCGTCTAAGTGTGGCAAACCCTGCCAACTGACCCCAAGGGAAGAGATGATCGGTAAATATGGACCCTGGGTGGTAGAATATATACATGATTGGGAGCGCTGGACTGGAATGAAGTATTCTAAAAGAGGTACTTTTAAGCCTAAGACCTCTGGTATGATCATCGTAAAAAGATGACACGCCCAAATGAAAGAGATGCTTGGAGTATATGGCTGTTAGAGTCAATGAGTAGGGAAGCAGGGAATGTTTTTAATATGGAATCATTCCATGAGAACGCATTCCAAACACTTGAAAGTAAATGTATAAAGGAACAGTCACAAAAGTCTAAACCCCAGAATTGTGGCAATCATGAACAGGGGGACAATGAGCAATCTTCAGGACTGGGGCCTTATGCAGTTACCCAGTCCTTGCCAGTGGAATTCTCAAGCACTGATATGGACTGTTATCAGCAGTTGATGAAAAGGGAGAGCCACAAGGTAAGGCCAAAAGACTGTGAGGAACAGGAACAGAATGAGGAAAACAGAGAAGTTAGTTAGGGAAAGGCCAGACTGGAGTTAGAAGAAGATACAAAATCAAAACCTAGCGGGAAAAGTTATAGTAAGCGTGTGGGAAAGACTCCACTGATCTTTGCTGCCTGTTGGATGGCTAAGGAATATGAGCATCTGAAGTTGCAAAACGAATCACTACAGGAAGCTCTTGAAGTATCCAAAAGCGACCTGAGTAGTTTAAAAATTTCTGTAACCAATTCTGATGCTAGTCACCAACAGCTAACAAGAGATAACAAAAGATTACAGGAGGAAATTGATCAGTTAGTAGAAAAATTGAAGAATGCAGAAAGTGAATTGAATCAATTTTCTGTGGACTGCCAGAAGCAGCTCGCTCATTTTCCCGTTAGATTAGATGATAAAAAGACTGATTTAAGTATTTGTCAATTCAGTGAAAAATCATCCTCCCCTAGTGTCTGTGTGAACATCTGTAAATCTCTGGATGGTGGGGGCGATTGTAAAGCTGCTCCTTCATCTTGTAAGCAGCCAGAAAAAGTTGCTAATCAGGTGTCAGTTACTGAATATTCTCAGTTTAACACAAAGCCTTTAGTTCATAGATGCCGGACCACCTTAGAAAAGATCAAATGTTATGCATGTGGATTATTTGGCCACATTGCACGATTTTGTCGACCCTCTTCTGCTGGAAAGGTAGTGAAACAAAATCCATACAGGACAATGAGACGTGATGTGGAAGTTTATTCAGCACGCTTTGGAACATGGCCGAAGTGTAATAAGTATGAACGGCCGAGATCACGGGTCCCATTCCAGCAGATGAAGGTAGAGAATGCATCTACACAGGCAGAGAATAAGCTACTGAAAAGGGAACAATCATTAAAGGAATCTCAAACTTCCAAAATGGATTTTATGGAAGTAAAAAGAAAAAGTCCAGGTTATTGGAGAAGACATGATGGTATCTAGAGTTTTTCTTTAAGATAACAAATTGTAAGAGTGTGTTTATGGAATCTATGTTGTCTTGTCTGAAGGTGAATGTAATGTGTGTGTTAGAGCTTCAAAAAATCTAATGTCTCAGTTGCTGACAGCCCACCAACAACTGTTCCCCCCCCCCTCCTGTATAGCCAGGTCTGTGAGTGGAAATTACCCTATTCATATGCAAATGTACTGAGCTGTATTCACTATGCTGTGTTTGTTTTTCTAGAAAGAGGAGTTTTGAAGAATTTCTTTGGTGAAGTACAACATTTTGTAAATGAATGGTAACACTAAAATGTTTGTTTTGAGCTGCTCATTTTTATTTTAACCATGGTGAACAATGTTTTTTTTTTTTTTTTTTTGGATATTAATGGTATACCATAAACAAAATCCACGTGGTAATAATTAGTTGACGTCAACAATTTTTTTTATAATACAAAAAGTGCACTCTTTAAACATCTGAGAAAATGTTTTTTTTTTTAATATTCACTGTAAGCTGTGTTGCTGTTGTAAAGCCCTAACCATTGGTTGTTTATTTTTTAGGTGGAAATGTAATGTTTTATTTCTAAATTTTATTGGTGTTTTACCTCACAGGTTTTGTCATTGGCTTTCAGGGCTTTCCGAACAGAAGGCGATCATCTCGTTCCAAAATTATCTTTCTCCTGTATTGTCTGTTTTCAGGTGTCCATGTTTATGAGTTTCACCCCCCATTAGTTAGATGGTGCTTGTTTGAGTTTGTCAGTCAGGTTGTGTCTTACTGTTCAGGTCTAGGCGTGTGTTGTATGTTCTAATTGCTTTGTTGTAACCATGTGATCGTTCATTAAAACTTTTTGCCCCATATTGGTGATCCTCAGTGTGCTGGTGACAATTTGCTTTGTTGATTCTGTTCGGTTCCAGCAGACGGTCGCTGCAGCACCCACTTATACACACCGCCATTGGTAATGCAGGAACGTGTGCGTTTGGATTGTACGCTTGTATGTCCTAATCTGACATGTATGGAGCTCAAGTATGAACGAGTTTCTTTGCTCCACTGATTGGTGACTAGGTAAAGCCAGTTTTCAGATGGAAATCTGATTAGAACAGCGCTAAAAAGTGTTACTACATCTATTGTGTTTGTGTTTTGTGAAGATATTCCTAAGGATCAGTAGGTATGATAGTATATGTAGTGCCATGGCTTTAACTTGTAAGGTTTGGCTGATCCTTGTTGTCTCACAAAACTTGTGTTGTAGACTGGTTAACCTCCTGCTGTTAATTCAGTTAGCTACACCCCCACCCCCCAGCAGGCTATCTCTTTTCAAGCTTGCCTAATTACCATAGGCTTGTCACCTTATTGTTCCTAGCAGCCTGCCTTTGTGTACCCAATTTTATTTTAAGCCTGTTTCCTGTCCAGTGTCTCAGTGTACCTCTACCTGTCTTCTAGAGAATTCTGTTTGTTTGCATGGCTGTTTTTATGTGTTTTTGTGTATTTGTCCCTAGTATCTGTGTGTCTCTATGCACACCTGTCAAATTGAATTTTACCCCCTGTTTAGTGATCCCAGCACCTCGGCGCTGCAAGAGATTCTTATTTGTTTATTGGCCAATTGTTCCCAATAGCTGCAGATCCTTGAACACTGTGCCTCGGCTCTTCCAAGAGCCCTTCACCTTGTGATACATGCGGGTATGCTGTAGTCTCCACAGGTAGTACCCATAGGTGCCCTTCCTGTCCTAGACTCCTAGTGTACCTCAATTAATATTACAATACGGATCTGGAGATACTCAGAACCAAATTGGGAGGTCTGCTACATGTTGGTAAAGGGATCAGGAAACCCAACTTGCTCTGTCCGGTACCCAGGTACAATCAGAGGTGTCCCAGGACCTCGGAGGAATGATTGTTTTTTTTTTCTCAGTGGGATAATTTCCACTTTGAAAAGACACAGGTAGGGTAGTATCCAAGTTTGCTATGAGTCATAAGGATTGATGGATGGCTCAGTTCCTTGGCTATCAATGCCTGACTTGCACTGTCTCATTCCTGTGTCCCATTGCAGGGACTGAACAGCGTGCGTATACCGCAGTCAATTTGGGTACTATCCTGTCGGACTTTACTGTGTTATATCCCCGAGTCCATCATGTTTTGATGGTTTATGAGTCCGGACATCCTCAGATGATTGATACTGATGGGTGCTGGAGAAAGGAGGGTGTTCTGTTAGGCTTGGGGCTTTACAGGAGACAGTAATGCTGGCACAAAGAATAGCAGAGACACAGGGATATACCCCTATTACCTCAGGGAAAAGGCTTGGTCTCAAACCTGACACCCCCATACACCTACAGAAACTTCCTTTGGAATCTGAAGAAGAGTTAAAACGTTTGGTTTTGGGCAACCGGTTTTAGATAGCACCAACAGTTTGTGCAGAGCATCAACAGGAGGGCCCAGCTCAAGGGGCTTATAATCTAAAGGGAGGGGGTGGTACAAAAAGTAATAGCTGCAGGAGAATGGTGTGATGGAGCTGGCTGAGGTATAGTTTTTAGGTGGAGGCAGATGAGGTTTCCCTAAATAAATTAATTTTCTGGGATCACCTAGTGGTGAACAGGGTAGAAGTTGGCTGGACATACTGGGGAGGGGAGTTCCAGAGGTTCTGGAGCAGTCCTGATGATGAGCATGGGAGGAGGTAACAAGGGAGCTGGAGATCAGGATGTATTAGAAGGAGTGGAGTGGTCAATTTAAGTGTTACCTTTGGATCGAAGTTGATTAATCCAAGTAACACACACAGTAGAGAGATGCTAAGGTATGCTGATGAGTTTCTTCAGGTACAGTCCTAAAGCCACAGCTTTCTTAAACATCTTACTCCACCCTCTTCACCTGATTTGCGTAACCCTGTTGCTCTTCCTGATGCAATTAATAATGTGCATCACTGTCAGGAAAATGATCACCAAACTTATAAGAAGGTGTACCTCAATGAGGTATCTCCTATAGAGAAACCGAGAGGCCATTAACTGCTCTCTAAAGAACCTGATCCGATACACACAAAAGAAATTTGCACATTCAAGAGAGGACCCTAAAACAACATAAAGGAAAAGGAAACTCTTGATGTTCTGTGTTTCTTTTTTTCCCCTTTTTTATTGTTTTTTTTTGGTTTGGTTTGTTTTAGGGAGAAGCCTCTAAATTGGAGCAATAAAATGCAGTCAGGTTTATCTAAATTCTAAAAGTTTTTTTCAATCAAATTTTTTTTACTCTCCCCGTTTTTGTGTACCTGACCTGCAAATATACTGTTGATTATAGTATGGCAGAGGACTTGTCTATTGTCTAGTAACTGCTGCAATTTTTGCAATGTTTTTGTGTTTTAATGCAGTTTTCCTAGGCGACTTTATATATCCACAATATATATTATTTTTTTTCACCTTTTCTCATTTTTAATTTTTTTTGTATGAATACAGATTCATTGCTCTTCACCATCCTAAAGTAAAAGTCGTAGTTGGAGGAGCATTAAATCTGTACCCTTTTTATTTTTATATCATTTTGTTTATGCTTTGGCTTTTATTACTCTTTCCTCTCTCTCTTTTTCCTTGTTTCATGTAATTTTTTTAGCCTGAATTATAAGGCTGTGGCATTTGTGCCCGACTCAGTTTCAAGAGTCCGATGGGGATCCACAGGCTTAGAATTGCTTCCTGCAGACATCCCTCAATCTGTATATAGTTTCACCCCGAGCCCTGTGAGTGGGTGGGGAGAACCCAGGGACTGAGACCTGACAATAGCATGCAGCATCGGCCATCCCCACCTTCAGGGGCTCTGGTAAATACCGGCTGTTGCTCAGACTCTGCATCCTGTGGGGATCCCACTTCACTTGCCCACATTAAGACCCCCTATGGTTAACAACCTTAAAGGCCAAACAGCTGCTTCATGCTTGATTTCCCCCCAATAACATTCTCCTTCTCTTTTTTTGTATCCATGTATGATTGTCTGAAGGCCTGCCCTACCACCACCTGAAGAAACGACAACCACCACATCATCTCTAGAGACAAGGGTGCAAAAGCTAGACCTTCCTCAACTATCTTTTGCCATGCTGAATATTGCCATTTTGCGGTCTGATCCAATCTCTGCAAACATTGCACAGTGTTCCTAAGCTACGGAACTAAAGATACCAGGATCCCGCCATCGATGTTGGAGTTCCGTCCTTCCAAGGCAGAGGGGCGAGGAAACATCGCAGCACAGGCATTCATGGTCCGAATGTGAGGTCTCAGAGGCACCAGGCCTTCTTTGTTTACTCAGGACAGATAAGGAGTTCCGTTGATCAAGAAAGAAGAGGAGGCCGCAGTGGTGGTGGGGGGTTGGGCCTTCTGGGTGGTCATGGGTGGGTACAAAATCATTGAGGGAGGGCAAAAGTTCTCCAATGAACTTGAGGGGGAAATGTAATGGCAATTTTGGGCCTACATCTTCATGAAGGTTATTGACTGTTGGGGGATTACACTACAAAAGACTCAATGGAGCTGAGGGGGATGGAAGGCAACTTGAATTTCCTGTTCTTTCATTTATTTAAACTAACCATTGCTCTGAAGCCCACCCATTTGAGGTGTGATTTACTTGGGTGGGTGGGTTTAGGGATGGTCTTTTGGAAAGTGTATAAAACAACAAAAACAAAAGAGCCCTGCCCCTTTCGTGCCATGTGCCTTCATGAGCACAAACCTCAGAACATCAGGATCGCTGTAATGTATCACCATTGCTCTGTCTTTTTCTTGTAACTATTTCTTTCTTGGAGGCTTTGTATTGGTAACATTCTGTATTATATTTTTGTTGTATTCTATTAATAGAAAGCTTCCTTGCTTTGTAAATAAATTAGATGTTTATTTTTTGCACAGTGGTTATCTTTTAATATTAACACTATTGGCTAAATTCAGGTATAGACAAAGGGTTATAATCACTTATTACATTTATAATCTGTATAGAACCAAGTAAATAAGTGTGGGTAGGAAAACCGCCAAAACAGTGTTTATGAGATTGTACAAATAATACATTTTGTACAAACAAGCAAAAACAATCCAGCATTGCCTTGTATATGGGTTTCCTATTCGGCTCCTTGAGTGCAGAGCCTCAATATTATATCAGTACTATCATGAATAGTGCACTTCATAGCTTCAGAGTTGTGATGATACCATTATTTGGTGTCAATAATGAAATCTTTATGTGAAGAAGGAGGTTTTTATGGCACAGTTTTGAGAAAGTTTGTAGTCTTCTTAAGTTGTGCCCTTTACTGGCTAACCTAAAGTGTATCAAAACCCAAGAGCAAAAATTCAATGTATTGCACCTTATAGCTCCTCAGATGTGACGACTGCTTTAATTTAATTTTTTTTAACACTTTTAACCTGGTAGTTCTGCCACACACTTATTGTCTTAGGATAAAAACTTACATATCAGTGTTGCCCCCCTCAGGACGTGGAGTGTGTTAGGACTACATAACAGCTTCTATTCTCAATAACAGAGGGAGGTGTTTTGTACTCCATGGAGATAGCAGGGAACAATGCTAACAGATCATTGATATTTTTTGTACTTGTCAAACAGATGTAATACAAAGGCTTTTCATGGTACATCTAACAGACGAAAGAAAACAAAAACAAAAAAAATTATATATATATATATATATATATATATATATTGAAAGGGTTAATAGTTAACTAACTTTTGCTTTGAGCCTACTAACTGGTTATTTTATTCAAGATGTTCCCTTGACATTTAAATGCTGTTATCTATGCACCCATTTTTCCTTGAGAAATTGCAGAAGTTATTATTCTGTTACATTTTGTTATGACTAGCCATATAGAAGTTTACTGAGATCTTTTTTCTGTATTCTGATTGGTGCTTTATGGAAACCACCTGAAATATGTACTGTTATCATTTATTACTTAAGGTCTAATCAATAATAAAGAAGTTGAATTCTGCCTCGCACATCTAGGTATTTGTGTCGCAGTGTTCCCAAAGTACTTTGAATTGTATGTCATTGTATGAGAAGAAGAGGGCCCTAAATTGATGTTCCTGACATATATATTGTTAGAAATGACATATACAGTACTTTCAGTTATTATAAATGCAAGCTTTTAGGACCCCTTACACCCTTTCTATAATTCTGAAAATGGTTCTGAAACCCATATATTTATACACAGAGTGACAAAGAAGAGCAATCGCATACAGAGCAATTACATTTAAATATTAATACATTTAAACCTTTTTCTTGACACATTTGAGTAGTAATGTCCATTGTAAAGGCTTGGGCTTTATATCTCTATAGCCTAACCCTTTACAATAGCAATTACTTGTCAAGTGTGTCAAGAAAATATAACATAAAATGAATGTAAGTATGTGAGTTTGAGAAAAATTTTCAGAATTGTTTAAAACCTGAGGAAGGAACCTAATGGACCCAAAAACCTGACATCTTTAAATACTCTTATTATCTTTAATTCATTTAAGTTAAAAGAGAAGTATGGGGTTAATTTCCCCCCCCCCCATTATACTTACCTAGGTGGATGAAGCATCGGTCCGATACTTTATCGATCTCCTGTTGGCTCTGAGGGTGAGAACTCAGCGATCAACATGATTGCTGATCGCTGAGTTCTCCTCTCTGCTCTGAGCAGTGACTGTCAGTCACTGCTCTCTGCTCAGCCCCCCAGCGCTCCCTGTAGCGTGGGCTGTGGAGGGGGTGGGAACGGCTTGCTCAGGTTCTCAGCACTTTTCTGAGAAGCTGAGCTAGGTGCCGCTCCAGATTCTGGGGTGGATCCCAACTGTGAAGTCGGCATCTTTCCCCAGTCTGGACCGGCTGGGTGATGTCAGCTGACAGCTGACTTCAGTCCACTGTCAGCTGAAAACGGTTCACAGGAGTGCAGAACGAACTGCACTTCTTTGATCCACATGAGAAGTACAGCCAAAAGAGCTTTGGCTGTACTGCTCCTTTAATTAGTGAAAGGTACCACTTAACGTTTTAGCATGAATTGATGGCTAATATAGTACAAGACTCTATGAATACTCTATGATACCGTTTTTAAAAACAGTGGACATTTCCAGAAACATATGAAATTCCACCCAAAAACTTTGAAAAATGCAAGACTGTTCCTGGAAGCCACATTATTTTAAAACATTGATTCCCTATAAGTAGCAATGAGATGCACTTTGTCATAGCTTTGCACATCAGGGATTTAATCAGCAGTTAAATATAGCAGTTTCCTTGTACAAGACAAAGGAAAGGTGACACTGGTGAGCAACCAGTCAGAGCTTTTCATCAGGGCTTTGCTGGGTGTCACAGTGCCGAGCAAACTCTACATAGACTCAATAATGATTTCACCATATAGCAGAATTATCAAAGAAATATAGAAGAGTGACAGCAGAAAAAAGTCCAAGTGGTGAGTGAGTCTGCCTTTTATCATAATACATAGCTTCAGATTCTGGACTGCATACATTGCTGATCAGGTATGTATATATAACATTATATATTGTATGTGTGTGGCAGATCCCTAAATCTGCTCTCTCCTGCTTGCCTAGTCTGTGTTTCTTTATATTTAACTCTTTGTTAGATTTTGTATAAAAAAAACTTGCAACCATATGGAATGAAAATATCAATATATGCAACACTATAGCAATAAAAAAAAAAATCTAACTTTTCTTACACTGTGTCAATCTTACATAATGGGAACACTTCTTCACTGTTCTAAAGGTACAAATTGTCAGCTTCATTTAATATATATTGAGAAACGTTTCATTCCATTATACAAAGTTAATTCCCCAATTAGATAGAAATTCAAAAATGCCATTCCAGCATTTTCTAAAGCAATAGAAGACAGAAAAGTGGACAGGGGTGAACTCAGTAGAAGAAGAAAGGAGAGAAAAGAGCATAAGTGTAGAGAGTAAACTAAAAAAAAAAGTAATTCTTCCCACGTCACCAATAAATATTCTATCCACAGATCCTGTGTTTTATCGGATTTGATTTGTGTATTGTAAAGCCAGACTGCATTTTTTTGGATTGTTAGTTCAGTGCTATTGCTTTAATTTTGTTTTGTGGGTGTAGTCTTCAGTATTTGGTCTGATTCTGTATATTTGGATGTTGCACAGTAGTAGCACTTCTTCTCTGTACATTGGGTGTTCTTTTCATTATCTGTTGTTGTTCATATATATATATATATATATTATTATTGTTATACAGTATTTATAAAGCGCCAACAGTTCGCTCAGCGCTGTACATTACAATGGGAGACAGTACATGCGACACTACAAAACAATACAATGTGATACACGAGGGGTTCGAGGGCCCTGCTCTTTTGAGCTTACAATCTAGGAGGGAGGGGATATTGGTACAGGAGGAAATGGCTGTGGGGGATGGAGTGGTAGGAAGAGTGGAGGAGGTCGGCAATTAGCAGGGGGTGGGGTAGGCTTCCTTGAAGAGGTGGGTTTTCAGGGTGCGCCTAAAGGAGAGGAGAGTAGGTGATAGTCTGATGGATTGGGGTAGGGAGTTCCAGAGGATGTGTGATGCCCTGGAGAAGTCCTGGAGGCGGGCATGGGAGGAGGAGACCAGGGAACTAGAGAGAAGGAGGTCTTGTGAGGAGCGGAGAGTGCGTGTTGGGTGGTATTTGAATATTAGGTCGATGATGTAGTTTGGGGCAGTATGATGGACAGCTTTGTACGTCAGTGTTAGCAGTTTGAATTTGATCCGTTGAGCAATCGGAAGCCAGTGGGGGGATTGGCAGAGGGGGGTGGCGGAAACAGAGCGGTTGGTGAGGTGGATGAGTCTGGCTGCCGTATTCAGGATCGACTGAAGCGGGGAAAGCCTGTGGCGAGGCAGGCCAGTGAGGAGGGAGTTGCAGTAATTGAGTCGTGATATGATGAGGGAGTGGATGAGCTGCTTAGTGGTTTCTGGAGTTAGGAATGGGCGGATTTTGGCAATGTTGCGGAGGTGGAGTCTGCAAGAGTTTGTTAGTGATTGGACTTGGGGCTGGAAGGATAGATTGGAGTCAAGTATGACACCAAGTACTCTGGCTTGTGGGGCAGGCCTGATGGTGGCATTGTTGGACGTGATGGAGAAGTCGATGGGGGGTGGTGTGCGGGCTGGGGGGAAGACGAGGAGCTCAGTTTTGGAGAGGTTCAGTTTAAGGAAGTGGAGCGACATCCAGTCTGATATGTCATTCAGTAGGCTTGTGATTTGGGCGGAGACTGAGGGGGTGAGGCAAGGGGTCGAGAGATAGATTTGCGTGTCGTCGGCATAGAGGTGGTAGTTGAAGCCATGAGAGTATATGAGTTGGTCAAGGAAGGAGGTGTAGATGGAGAAGAGAAGGGGCCCGAGGACAGAGCATTGAGGGACCCCAACAGAGAGGGGGAGTGAGGGGGAGGTGGTAGCGTTATAGGTAATGCTGAAGGAGCGTTGTGATAGGTAGGACGAGAGCCAGGAGAGAGCGGAATCTCTGAGGCCAAGGGAGTGTAGCTTTTTGAGGAGGAGGGGGTGGTCGACTGTGTCGAAGGCTGCGGAGAGGTCGAGGAGTAGGAGCACTGAGTAGTGGTCGTTAGCTTTGGCGGTTAGCAGGTCGTTGGATAGTTTGAGTAAGGCAGTTTCGGTGGAGTGTAGGGGACGGAAGCCGGACTGTAGGGGATTGAGGAGGTTGTTGTGGTTGAGGTGGAAGCTTAGGCGATTGTAGACTAAGCGCTGGAGGAGTTTGGATGTAAATGGCATCAGGGAGATGGGTCTAAGGTTGTTCGGGTCACTAGGGTCCAGGGAGGGCTTTTTAAGAATAGGGGTGATGTGCGCGTGCTTCAGAGGGGAGGGGAATGCGCCGGAAGAGAGGGAGAGATTAAAGATGTAGGTGAGGGAGCGTAGGATGGAGGAAGAGGGGGGTCGTAGGAGTTGTGAGGGGATAGAGTCGAGGGGGAAGGTGGTGAGGCGGGCATTAGAGAAGACCTTGGTGAGGGACTTGGTGGTATTTATTTATTTATTTATAGACGCAGCACAGTATCACTTTCATGTTGTTCTGTATGCTGGGTATAATTCATTCTTATGGGTGTAATTCTCAGTATCTGTACTTATTCTGTATGTACAGACACAACTTTAGATGAACATGTACCTGTGAAACCTGGTCATAATGCCACCTGTCACTCTGGATGGAAGCCCCTATAATCTCATCTATAGTTATTGTCTGAAATTATGTCTGTATGTTTATATATATTGATGATGATTTACAGAGTACATTATGGATGATGCTGTACATAACTCCCTTCACCTGCAAAGGGAATTGAACTCCTCCACAGGAGACATAACTAGAATGTAATCCCTGGAAAGCCCCTGGTGTAAACACTGTCACCATGACTTCTTGGAACAAAGTAGTGAAGATGTCCTCTGCAAGCATAGCTAAAAATCTAAATCAGATCCAATAAAAAATGTAATTAAATGCATGAAAGTGAAGTTTTTAAATTTTATTAAAACATGTGGACTTTGCTCTCTGGGATTGTATGAGGAATGATGTGCAGAAGTTAAAAGTGCCCAAACTGAACAGCAGTAACTGGAAGTTTAAAGTACAACCCCTATTCCAAAAAAGTTGGGATGTTGTGTAAAATCTACATAAAAACAGAATGCATTGATCTGCAAATCTCATAAACCCATCTTTTATTCAAAATAGAACATAGAAAACACAAACTGTTTAAACTGAGAATATGTACCATGTAAAGAGAAAAATAAGGCAGTTTTGAAATTGTTGGCAGCAACATGTCTCCAAACAGTTTGGTGCGGGGCAACAAAAAGCTGGCAAAGTAAGTGGTAAAGTGGTAATAACAAAGAAAGAGCTGGGAGAACATTGAGCAAATAATTAGGTTAATTGCGAAAAGGTCAGTAGCGTGATATGAGCTAAAAAAAGCATCTTGGTGGGGGGGAAGATTGCTTCTTTATGCTCTCAGCGTGAGAGCAGAGAGCAGCGATACTGCAATGTATGAGTGTACAGCAGTCTGTCAGGCTGCTTGTACACTTACACACTGCAATGCCAGCCACCTCAGTGCCCCTGTGTCCTTGATCACTTAGCCACAATATCAATAATAAATAATGCAGGGAGGTCCTGTCACCTGTCCCAGTGCGTACAAAACACCCCCATACACCATACAAATGTCCTGATCACTGGCATACCAGTGTCCTGATCACCACCATACCCCAAAGCAACACCCTGATCACTGTCATATGCCATACCAGTGTCCTGATCACCACGATACCCTAAAGCAACACCCCGATCACTGTCATATGCCATACCAGCACCCTAATAACCTCCATACACCATACCAGCACCCTGATCACTGCCCTACACCATACAGGTGCCCTGATCACCACCATCCCCCATACCAGTATCCTGAACACCCCATATGCCAATATGCCATACCAGTGTCCTGATCACCGCCATACCCTATACCAGCATCCTGATCACCGCCATACCCCATACCAGCGTCCTGATCACCACCATACATCATACCAGTGTCCTGATCACCACCATCCCCCATACCAGCATCCTGATCACCCCATATGCCAATATGCCATACCAGCATCCCGATCACCGCCATACCTCATACCAGTGTCCTGATCACCGCCATACCCCATACCAGCATCCTGATCACCACCATACATCATACCAGTGTCCTGATCACCACCATACCCCATACCAGCATTTTGATCACTGCCATACCCTATACCAGCATCTTGATCACAGCCATACCCCATACCAGCGTCCTGATCACCGCCATACCCCATACCAGCGTCCTGATCACTGCCATACCCCATACCAGTATCCTGATCACCACCATACCTCATACCAGTGTCCTGATCATCACCATACCCCATACCAGCATTTTGATCACTGCTATACCCTATACCAGCATCATGATCATAGCCATACCCCATACCAGCATCCTGATCACCCCATACCCCATAACAGTGTCCTGGCTACTGCCATACCAGCGTCCTGATCACCGCCATACCTCATGCTAATGTCCTGATCATCACCATACCCCATACCAGCATCCTGATCACTGCCATATGCCATACCAGCATACTGATCACTGCCATGCCCCATACCAGCATCCTGATCACCCCATATGCCATACCAGCATCTTGATCACCGCCATACCCCATACCAGCGTCCTGATCACAGTCATACACCATACCAGCGTTCTTATCACTGCCATACCCCATACCAGAATTTTGATCACCGCCATACCTTATACAAGCAACCTGATCACAGCCATACCCCATACCAGCATCCTGATCACCCCCATACCCCATAACAGCATCTTGGCTACTGCCATACCAGCGTCTTGATCACTGCCATACCTCATGCTAATGTCCTGATCATCACCATACCCCATACCATCCTGATCACTGCCATATGCCATACCAGCATCCAGAATTTTAGGATCTCAACTGATCAATTTTAAAATATATATCCTGTAGTTTGTAGACTCTATAGCTTTCACACAGACTAACTAATATAAACTGTTTTGGGTTATTTTTACCCCAAATATGTAGCAGAATACATTTTTGCCTAATTTATGAAGAAAAATTATCTATTTGCAAAATGTTATAACAAAAACTAGGCAAAATTTATTTTTTTCAACATTTTCGGTATTTTTTCATTTATATAGCAAAAAATAAAAACCACAGTGGTGATCAAATACCACCAAATGAAAGAGCTATCTGTCTCAAAAAAAGGATAAAAATTTCATATGGGTACAATGTTGCATGACTGAGTAACTGTCACTCAAAGTGTGATACTGCTGAAAGCTGAAAATTGGACTGGACTGGAAGTGGGTGAAAGTGTCCGGACTTGAAGTGGTTAAGAGGCATTTATTGAGAATAATGACAAGTACATCAAACCAACGCATTTCGGAAGGAAAGAGTACCGTTCTTCAAGGCTATTGAACGAGTACGAAAAATATACAGAAAAGCAAATATATGGAAAAAAAACAACAAAAAATATACAGTGTATATTAAAATTATATCAATTATGTAGAAGCAAAAATACAGACAGATAATCCCAAGATAAAATATGTTTTAAGATTGCAAAAAAATATATATCAAGAGTTCCTGATCACAATCAAAGTAATCAGACTAGATATAATCAATAGAAGGAAGAATGCTCCTATTGTTACAGGTTTATTGGTGATCGGAGTGCGAGGTATAACAAAGATGCAGCCTGCAGTATCTGCATCAAGAGGAGAGCACAAAACACATCTTCATTTGCTCACTCCGAGTTTAATGTGTTAAACAGAAATGGATCACATTTTACAGATAATTACTTTGTTTATAGAGGCAGCATAGGCCACATGGAAAAGCACATGAATTTGTATTAGAGAAATACCATTACTAACATATAAACAGACAGAACAAACACAAAACTGAACAAAGACAGCATAAACCAGGTGTGACTAGCCTGTATCAAGAGGAGAACACAAAACACATGTTGCTCACTTGCTCATTCCAAGTTTAATGTGAGCTTGTTGGCGTTAGTCTCCTGAATTCACAGTACAAACCTTTAGAGCTCCCTCTAGCTGCAGCCTAGTAATAGTATTTCTGGGAGGTTTATCATTTACTTATTACACTTTACATTGGTGATCAATAGGAGCAGAATACTCCCTAACGTTGGTGGTCAGTAGAAGGAAGAATGCTCCCTTACACTGGTGGGCATTAGAAGGAAAAATGCTCCATCATGTTGGTAGTCAGTAAATGAGAGAATTCTCCCTTATTATGGTGGTTCGTAGAAGACAGAATGTCCCCTTACGTTGGTGATCAGTAGAAGTAGACGCTTTTTTTTTTAAATCACGCTGCGTAGAATTGCATTGTGCTGCATTGGTATGCAGCTTTGAAAGCACAAAAGTGCAGCCATTTTGTTGATGCGTGGGGGTGCCATTAAGAATTAATGGCACCCTGTGCATCTGCTAAAGAGCAGTACACATTGCTTGTCAGTTGGGAACATCCATAATTTTGTGAGTATTCCTGACTCGCACAAGTGTGAACCTAACCTATTGGTGGTTAGTAGGAAGAAGAATACTCCCCTTCATGGGTGATCAGTGGGAGTTTTAGGTTATCAGGGCACAATCACCAGCGACAGGATTACTATGCAGAGCAGTTAAATACTCACTTGGATCCACATGTCACTTCCTCACTGGCAGGATCAGCGACAAGTAACTTCCTGCATTGTTTTCACTGGTAATCAAGCAGTGGCACACTTATTTTGACAGTGAGGTGAGTATTCTCTTATCTGCATAGTGATCCTGTTCCAGGGGAGTTGTTGCTAGCAAAAAGTATTGCAGTGTAGCTCTAACTCACATTCACACTATTCTGTATATCATCAGTGATAGGGGGCCATCTATTGGGCACTCACTGCAACTGCACCTCTTTTTATTATTACACCCTTATCAATAAAGAACAGGAAGCGTTTCATGTTGTTAAGAATAAAGATTTTCCATAAACCACTGCAGCCATTCAGCTTCTAAAAGAACACCAGTGAAGGTCTCCTCCATTCTCCCTTTGATACACATATGCCTGTAAGTTCAACCATTGTGCTTGTTAAAGTCACATACATAGCTAGATCGCATTTCAATATATTTTATGTGTTTTGTAGGTAGCTGTTTGTAAGAAATGTATGCATTGGATGCATTTGTAATAGACATATGTACAAACATGTTGTAATTTCAGTTTATGTAATTGTATAGCAGTTTTTACAGAACTATTCACAGAAGTAAATTCAGTTTTGGAATGAAACACAACACTGCATCTGTCAGTTTTGTTAGTTATCCGTCGGCTAACCCTTAGTAGGACAGCATACACACTAAACACACAAAACACCCTTACACTAAAATCTAACACACACACACACTCTTCCAGATTGGGAGGAGGAACCAGGGAAGGCAATACATAAGCGGATTAGGTTTCTGCTTTAACCTCCTGGGCGGTATGATTCTTTCCGATTTTTTGTGCTGAAAGCGGTACCATTTTTTTGCATGGAAATATGTAGTTTTTTATTGTAGGCTGTAATTTTTAGGAATAACTCACTGAAATCTGTACAAACAAGAGTCTAGTAAACATTCCGGATATGATAAAACTTGAAACACAAAATCATAAATTATAATTTAATAAATAATCATAAAAAATAATAATATAATGATAATAAATTTAATTCAATAATATAATCAAACCAAAAACACTGAAATTTGAAATACAGAGGCAAATTCGCACATCGCTGAGCAAAGTCGCAAAATCGTTTTCAGTGTCTGATGACGAATTTCCCCACGAATCATTATCACTCAATTCTGCAAGTGGTTCTGATTTACTATCGCTGTTCTAAAACTGCTTTTGACGTAAAGGGATGCTTTTTGGACGCCATGGACTTTTCTAAGTTTCCAGGCAGAAAGAACAGTCAAAATGCAGGCAGGGCACAGGACAAAGCAGTAGGGACAAAATATATGTGAAATGCATTGAAACAGCAATGACAGCAAAAATGAAATTTTTTTAAAAATTCAAATTTCCCGCCGGTTCCGGCGCCCGTATGTCCCGACGTCACAGGGACCGGAACACGGAAGCCGGATGCCGGCATCGGCCGGAGGAGATGGCCGGGGACGCTGCAGGGGACACATCGTGGGAGCGAAGGACAAGGTAAGTGCTGCAGGGACCCCCTGAGCAACGCCGCATGGTAAGCTCGAGTGTAGCTCGGGGTTACCGCTCTTGGTATAGAAATTTTACCCCGAGCTACACTCGGGAAAACCGCTAGGGAGGTTAATTAAAAAGGGGTAGTTGTTTGCTGTCATCTCTTTTCCCTCCATCTATATAAAAGAATAAAAGCTCCAATTCAAAAGAGCCTAATATGTTTTGCCTTCTTTCTTCACTTTCTTGTTTTTTCTTCCTCTAGGTATACTTATGCAATGGCCATATTGTCTTGGAGACTTCTCGCTTGTATGGTTTTGCTATCGTGTGTCACTTTTTTTCTGGGATTTTTGACTAAAAAGCCTCCAGTGATGTCCTTTGTAGAAAGAAGACCTTCATGTACGTGTTGTAATGGTAGACTAACCACTGACACGATCACGCCTTTGAGAGACAATCGAACATTTATCATAGCACCATATAATGACCCCCGGGGACACAGTAGACGCTTGGTCCGTGTTCTCAGCATCATCCACCACGAAGAGGTAAAGGATTTATACTGCTGGTTTTGTTGTAGCACCAACAAATCTCTACAGGTTTCGAAAGCTTATATAGACATGCATGCTGACCGTTTTGGGTTCCCCTATGTTACTACAGACTTATTGTGTGCAGAGCCTCTAGATTGCCATGCTAAATACCTATCAGTTCAAACCTCTTTATCCACAAATGTGACACAATTTCCTCTCTTCCACATACACAAAGACTTGCAACCATTTACAGCAAATTTCACAGTTTGCATATCCACAATGTTTGGAAATTATAGTAATGTCCTGCAATTCATCCAGACTATGGAAATGTACCGGCTACTTGGTGCCCAAAAAGTTGTGATCTACCTTAACGACTGCAGCCCTCAAGTGGAAAAAGTTATGAGCTATTATATAACACAAGGAACCTTAGAAGTAGTACCATGGCCAATTCAAGAATACCTAAGACCTGGCCAAGCTTGGCACTATTCTTTGGACGCCAAGGATATTGGGTATTATGGTCAACTAGCCACGCTTAATGACTGCATCTATCGAAATATGTACAGAAGTCATTTTGTCCTTCTCAATGACATTGATGAGATTATTTTACCATTCCAACACCAAACGTGGGGCACCCTAATGGATGAACTTCAGCAAAAAAACCCAGGCGTGGGGATATTCCTATTTGAAAATCACATTTTCCCACAAACTGCTGCCACTGATGGTAACTTTTCCAATATTGCATCATGGAAAGACATCCCAGGCACAAACATACTGCAATACATTCATCGTGAGCCTGATCGAGTGGATTATTTTAACGCTCGTAAAATGATTATCAATCCAAGGAAAGTCATTCAGACTTCAGTTCATTCTGTTTTAAAGGGATTTGGAGAGTCAATAATGGTCCCTCTGGAGACAGCCTTGGTGTATCACTGCCGAGGGCCTCTGCAGAAGAACCTAACTAGAACGTCTTTGATTGAAGATAAGACTGTCTGGCGATATAATGCATCACTGATTAGCAATGTTAATGCAGTATTGAACCAAATAACTTTATTGTGACAGTACAGTTGACATTAAGACTAAAGGTATATCTTGCAAACAAAGTGTACAAATCCTGGAAGTAAAGAATATGAAAACGATTAGGAGCTATGACATTAATGGTATTCACCCACACTACTCTAGGTAACCCTACACATCTACACAAAAAGCTTTGTGAACAAGGAGTCCACCACAAAGTGGCTACCTAGAAGGACCAATGCAGTATACCAGGTTGAGTTTATTACAAAATTATGAAATTTATTGTATGCAAACAAGATATACAAAAATAATAATAAATAATTCAACCACATCCATCACCCCACCTCAGAAAACTTTGTCTGTCCCCAATAAAAAAAATTAGACGTCAATAAATGGCCACTAAAGTGTGAGTGTATGGCTGGATTGCGAAAAACTCACTAATCCAACCATCTCCCAGTAAAGACCCAACAGGCTAACACTAACAAATGCTAATGATGCGAGTGAACTTAATAGAACTCTGGTGCTTGTATATAAACAGTCTAGCATATAGCTGGAAGGGCTGTAGTCTGTATGGATCTGTATGAATAGCAGCAATAATTCTGTTGCTAAAAAGCAATAGTAGAGTCATGTGACTGCAGACAGTAGAGTAGCAGAGGTTTGTATGTTGCGGCCAGGGAAGAAAGGTCAAGTTATGCAGAGAGGCTAGTAAACAACTGGATGATAGAAAGCACAGGGGGTAAGCAGTAATGCAAAGCAAGTCCAGCACAGTTCACAAGTCTTGGTGAGGTTGTGGGCATAGGTGAGTTATAGAGATGTTACACAGGCAGTCAAATGCACTTACTCATCCACACGGCCGTGCATTGGATGTTGTATACAGACTCACCCAATCTCCAACAAAATTGCATACCCCTCAATTGCTGTTGCTGTGCTCTAACGGCCAATGACCAATGGCATTATCTCTTCTTAAACTGACATGTGATGCCATAAACCATGTTGGTATACCTTTGGCCTCATTGCTTGTGCTCTCTGGTTTTATGGGCCGTTGCCCAAAGACCACTCAGCCTCGGTCTGTACAGTACGCATGTGATCCTCCTATTATCAGCTGGTTACTTCCGTGGGTGCTGTAGCCATCTGTGACATCACTGACGTTGTGATGTCAATGTGTTTCACCGATGGGCATATCTTTCTCAGCTTCGTCAGGACCAATGGGCTTCTTTGCTGTACAATACTTTATAGCAGTAGCTCTTCCCGCCTATGTTAATCAAAGTTTCTAAAAGCAGACCAGGTATACATATATAAATGGGGACCATATGAGCTGTGGTATATATTTTGAGTTTTACAATATGACTTACGTCTAGTATACTATATCATCAACCACTTATTGCTTATTGATAGGTCCACAATGGCATTAAATATAGACCTGGACATCTCTGCAGATTCTAAAAATCAGAGCAGGAAACCTTTTACTATTAATAACTATCATTCCATGCCATTACTTAACTTTCCAAAAATACCTAGAGATTTAGTTCCATATTCAGGCTTAAAGTATCCAATTTATAAATACACAATTTTTCATGCCTTAATAGTTTTCTGTCAAAATCTCCTCTTCTTTTTAGAAAGCTAAAGGTATTGAACCCTTTCACTTTGACTCCATTCAGTTTGCTATCATGGCATTTAAAAAAAATGCTGGGTTAGGTTACTGTTGGGTTCTTTAGACTTTATGTCTCTAAAATGCTCTCCTATCCTTATTTTTAACTGTCTTTTTGTTTTGCCGATATAAGTTTTATTACATGGGCAGACATGGGTCTGAGAAAGTGTCTGTACAGTCTACATATTTACAGATTGGACACCTGCCACACTTAAACTTGAAGGAGACTGTTTGCTCCGGTAGGTTTATGATAAGTCCTAGTAAACACCCTACCATCATTGATCTTAATATTGAGATCAAGAAATGAAATTTCATGTTTGTCACATATAAAAGTCAGTCTGATGTTCAGTAAGTTACTTTTGAGTTCATCAATTAACTCTTTTAATCTATCCACACACCCTTCTCCAGACAATGAGGGCATCGTCAATAAATCTTAGCCATTTTTTAACATGGTTAAGGTAGAATGGCGAAGTGTATGCAAACACAAATACAAAGAGGAGATGTTTGGGGAGAGTGAGATAAAAAAAGGGGGGGAGGTGAGGTGGAAGACATGGGGACCAAGGAAGAGAACAACAGAGGTTGTATATGGCATGAGGTTGGATCGAGCATTAGCAGTAGAACAAGGATTTAGACGCAATTAGAATAGTCGCCAGAGAAGCAAAACTGATCCCAGTAGAACCACCTAGTCCCGTGTTCTTCCAATTTTCCCTGAATAGCAGAGGTCAGATGCTCCATGCTTTCTATATCGTTCACTCTGGTGAACCACAGGCTCTTGCTGCATTTAGTAAATGTTTAAGTAGAGATTTGTGGTATTTTTTCTTTGAGAGAGGAGTCAAGTTAAGGAGAATTGCTGCTGGGTCATATGACAGGAAGATGTCCATGAATTTATGCATAAAATGCAGGACTTGCTGCCAGTATGGGCGAATTACAGGGCATTTTCAGAAGATGTGGAGAAGAGTACCTGACTGAGCATCACATCTCCAGCATTGGTCAGTTTCCTATGGGAGCAATCTGGCCAGAACCAATGGGGTCCTGTACCATCTGGTCACTATTTTATAAGTTGTTTCCTGATACTTACTGCACAATGAAGATTTGTGTGCAAAGAAGAGAATCTGATCCTTTTGATGTCCATAGAAAGTGGTTTGTAGGTCTATTTTCCACTTTGTTGGGAAAGGAGGATCCGACTGTGCATGTAAGGTCAGTAGATGTTGGTAAGACAATGATAATGATTTTCGGATTGGCTCTTGTCCCAGACAAATTTCCTCAATTGTGGCAAGTGGCGTTTGAAAGAGATGTGGTTTGGGAAGAGTGCTCAAGAAATGTGATAACTGAAAGGCTTGTTTAAGATTTTGGATCCTATTTGAGCAAAAATAATGCTGCTCAGCACCCACCCTGTGGGCCACAGAAAAAAGGATGACCGTAGACATTTTTGATGAGCGTGTTGGAGAAATGCGGAGTCTGTCAGACCAGGGGCGAAAGACAGGTGTCCTATTATTGGTGTCATCGGGTAGCTTTGTAAAGAAGAGAGTTTGTACAGTCTTCCTAATTCCGTCAATGTAGCATGGATCAGTGGGTGGGAAGATAAATATGCGGTGTGTTGATTGTCTGCCCAAGGTATCCCCATTAAGGGCACCCCCGCGAAGTCCTGTTCCAAAGAGACCCAAAGTTTGCATGTGTTATGTCTGCACAAGTCCACTACTCTAGTCGTGTGGACTGATGTGTAGTATAAAGCTGGATCTGGGAATCCCATACCTCCCTACAATTTGGGCCGCAGAAAGAGCGATCTGCTAAGGTGTGGCGGTCTCCCATGACACACATAATTAGCAAAAGTTGACCTTAATGAATGAAAGTATGTCTGCGTGATCTTAATAGGCAAGACCTGTAAGAGGTATAGTAATCTGGGCATTGCGTTCATTTTAAGTACATTACATTGTCCAAACCATGAAAGGACCAAATGATTCCATCTGGTTAGGAGTTCGCAGGTATTTTCGTTCCTAGATATTGGATACAATTTGCCTCCAATTTGAATGGGAAATTAGGCCGTAATCCAGAAAGAACAGAGTTGGAAAGAGAAATATTGAGGGCTTCTGATTTTTGGAGGTTCACTTTAAAATTAGTTTATTAAAATTATCATATTACCCCTGTACAAATCATTAGTAAGACCTAATCTGGAATATGCAGTTCAATTTTGGGCACCAATTCACAAAAAGAATATTGGGGAACTTGAGAAAGTACAGAGAAGGGCAACTAAACTGATAAGAGGCATGGAGGAGCTAAGCTATGAGGAAAGATTAGAGGAACTAAATTTATTCTCTCTTGAGAAGAGGAGATTAAGGGGGGATATGATCAACATGTATAAATACATCAGTGGTTCATATAGTGAACTCGGTGTAGATTTATTCACCCTGAGGTCATCACAGAGGACAAGGAGGCACTCTTTACGTCTGGAAGAAAAGAAATTTAATCTCCAAACACGGAAAGGTTTCTTCACAGTGAGAGCTGTGAAAATGTGGAATAGACTCCCTCAAGAGTTGGTTCTGGCCAGCTCAGTGGATTGCTTCAAAAAAGGCCTGGATTGTTTCTTAGATACACAGAATATACCTGGATACTAACAGTTATAGGTAAAGTTGATCCAGGGAATATCCGATTGCCTCTCGGAGGATCAGGAAGGAATTTTTTTCCCAGCAGGTGCAAATTGGATCATGCTTTGCTGTTTTTTTTTGCCTTCCTTTGGATCAACTGTGGGTATAGGATTATAACTTTTTTTTTTTTCTTTTCTATGGTTGAATTGGATGGACTTTTGTCTTATTTTAGCCAGACTAACTATGTAACTATGTAACCGTAAATCTTAAGTTCTTGTAGCAGGGAAGGCAAGGAGGTAAGCGGTTCCGAGATATAAAAAAGATGGTCATCTGCATAAGTCACAATTTTATGATGGTAAGTAGTGGCCTGTACTCCTCTTATGGTTGGATTAAGACGGATATGTTGAAGGGTTCCAGACAAGTGAAAGTGGGCAACCCTGTCTGGTGCCATTAGATACTGTATATTAAACGGATCAAAATTAAAGCCATTGACTCACACAGTAGCCGAAGGGGTCGTATAAAGAGCTGATATCCAGGATAGTATCGAGGTAGGCATGCCGAAATGTTTAAAGAGTCTAAGTAAGGAATGTCCAGTCAACTCTGTCAAACGCCTTTTCAACATCGGTTGACAGGAGCAGTAAAGGGGTATTATGTCGTTTGGCCGATGCTATGATGTTCACTGTTCTGGTGGTATTGTCCCGTGCTTCTCTGGATTGTATAAAACCCATCTGGTCTAGGCAGATAAGGCGTTATAGTATGGCATTCAGTCTCGTCGCAAGAACTTTGGTGAACAATTTGACATCGCAGTTCAGAAGGTAAATGGGGCAGTAACTGGCACAGAGGAGCAGGTCTTTATCGGGCTTCGGAATCACAGAGATACTGGCCCATAAGAGGTCAGAAGGAACCACCTGACCTTCTGTGATAGCATTACATGTGTTCAGAATGTGAGGTGAGGGAGCAAGACCTTGTAATATGCAAGGATAAAGCCATCAGGGCCAGGGGCCTTACCTGGCTGAGTAGTCACTACAGCTGCTGCCAGCTCATCAGTTGTGTCAGGAATTCTCGTTCATCTTGTGTAAGCACAGGGAGTTGGGCTTCTCTTAAGTAATTAGCGATGTCTGAAAGTTGGGTCGCCTGATGTGAGGCAGAGGATATGGGTCGTAGATTGTAAAGGGCAGAGTAAAATGTACGTAAAGCATTGGCTATCTCCGGGGTGGAATGAATTTTTGTGCCCCATGTAGAATTTAGGCAGAGACAAATGATCGGGTATTCTGGGTCTTCAATACCCTAGCCAGCATGCGACCGTATTTGTCCCTATATTCATAATTAGAGTGGCGTGTCCTCAAAAGGACGTGTTTAGCCTTCGTGGAGTTCCACTTCCGTGGCTGGATAAGGGTAAGTTTTGTGCATACCTTCTAGGGTATGAAGTTTAGTAAGTAAGTTAGTTAGGGATTTTAGTCTGTGTCGTTTGGCCGCGTGTCCATGTTTAATGAGGATACCTCAGATGTAGCACTTATGTACCGACCACAAAGAGAGGGGGTTGGCAACTGATCCGGAGCGCATGGAAAAATAAACATCTAATTTGCGTATAATCTAGTGGTCACCCTATAGATGACACCGCCTTGCTCCAGTGATACAGTGGCTGAGTACCAGGGACAGGTCTTAAATGTCCCATGCGCTTTAACATGCGCTATCTGGTTAGTGCATTACTTGGCTATTCTTTATCATTTCTGATATCTACTATCTCTGGCTCCTCACGCGTTGGAGACTGTATACGTATTTAGCACATCTGATGAACTGACGCCGTCATTTTGCCGATCCACATTCATATGGGATCTATCATATGTGTAATCATTGTTTTAAGTTAGCGCTGTACTTTCATATTTTACAATTTGCGTATAATGTCAGCTGCTATATCACGGTCTTTTTTGGCAAGGACTTGCTAAGGCGCCAGAGCGGTGTCTCTGGTTATCTTTGGTGGGGAGCAATTTCTAGGGAGATTGGAGCATGATCGGAGAGCGTGATATGGCCTATATCAGTTTTAGAGGTCAGAGAGATGGAGGAATTTTATACAAGAAAGAAGTCGATTGTAGCATAAGACCCATGAGAAGGAGAAAAGTATGTGTAGACTCATTCGCGGGGGTGATATCCTCCAAATATCGACTAGGTGTCGTGAGTGAAGGAAATCTTTGAGACGCAGTCTCAGTCATTTAGGAAGGGCAGCAGAACCCACTGAGGAGTCCATACGAGGGTCAATAGTCAGGTTAAAATCTCCCCCAAGTATAAGGGTGCCTTCCAAAAAGGAATCAAGAGTGGAGAGAAATTATTTAAAAGTCGGCAGTTGGTTGGTATTGGGCGATATACGTTCACCAGAGTGAACGTATGAGTACCAGTTTTTCCTTTCAGCAGGAGGAATCTGCCCTCTGGGTCATGGTACTCATCCAGGAACTGCTAGGGGATTGATTTAGCAATCAGTATACTGGTTCCTTTGGATTTAGAAGATGGTGAAGGGCTGTGATACACAGTAGAGAAGTTTTTGTTAGTAAGCCTTGAGAGTTTATCAACTCTGAAATTAGTTTCTTGTAGAAAGACTACATGAGCCCTCAGTCTCCAAAGTTCGGTGAGACAGCTAGTTCGTTTCTCTGGGGAGTTTAATCCATTGATGTTCCATGAAACAAATTTCACCTCCCTAGCCTTCGGAATTTGAGTATAGTTATAACACAACCTCAAATGTGGGAAGGGTGGTTAGATGAAAGGATGGGTGGTGAAAGGGGGAGAGAGAGAAGAAAAAAAAAGGAGGGGGGGAGAGGGGGGAAGAAGGAGGGTGAGAAGTGGACAAAAAGTAACGGTGTTGGGAAGGAGCTGAACAGAAAGTAGAGAAGAGAAAAGGTAAGAAAAAGCAAGCAAAAAAATAGAGTAGCTGGAAGAGAGGGTCCTATAGGTTAGAGCTTGAATGAGCTGTTCTACTGCCACCCGGGCAGAGAATACCTAAAGGGGGAAGTGGTAAGGCACAGTCAGAAGTTGAGCCCTGACCCAAGGGGGCCCCCACCTGTGCCCATGGAAGTACTAGAAATGACCTAGCAGTGTCAAATCCCTCTATGAAATCTCCATCCCGAAGAAGAAATGAGTGGTCAGGATCAGACATCCTTAGATGATTGTATACTAGCATCTCCTTTGTATTTTTCCTGAGAGGTACTCTTGCTTGGGTGGTAATCTAGGGATTGCACTAGGGGGAACTGACTGATGGGGATAGCTATCACAACACCGCGGGTCCCCCAGGTACAAGACCGGGTATGGGTAGTGTCACAAATCATGATATTAAGCATTGCATGCTATCTGAAGAAATGTAAACATAATATGCATCTAAGTGTGTCAGGAAACCAAGTTGCAAACAATATTCTATATAGAGTCGTTAAAGCTGTAATCAGAGCTCCCCTCTCCGGGTTCCAATCTCTGGAAGTGTATGGCCCACCCACGGTCCCGAAGAGACATAGAAAGAGGGGTGTGAACAGTTCTATTGATCCTATGGGCTTAGTAATTTTGGCATAATGTGGACTACCCACAGAATTACTGAAGGTGGTCTATTCCCTCTACAAGACCATGGGAGCGCAGAGCAATCCAGAGGTGCAGTCAATGCATAACAAAAACATAAATCGAACAAGTTAGTGAACTCATATTGGAACAAAAAGATAATGTGAATAACCATTTATGGTACCATTGTGTAAGTCAACTATCTCAGTATGTCCAACATAGGTAACAGTGAGCCACAGCGAACTGGAACAGCCAAGAATCATGTGACTAAGCAGAAGAAGAGTCTAGTTACCAAGCCTCAGGAGCCTGTCCAAGGCCAATATCAAGACCGCTCTGGTAGCAGATATAAACGTTCAGTGTAGAAGGTAACAATCAGCTGGGCTGAAAAGTTGTACAGTGCTTGTGTGAGGAGGATATGTGCTAAAACAGATTACCCAGGGAGTAGCCCACTAGAAGAAAGGCTTTACCAGTTAGCCCCAGGGTTGTCAGTGCTGGTCGTCCTGCTGTGCAGCTTGTTGTCAGTTTCTTTTGAGTCTGCGGTTTGCATGGACTCTTTGCGGCTTGCTCTGGACTATTTGCTCAGGAGGGTCCAGGTTGGCATTAATGGTAAGCCAGTTGGGAACCGAAAGGGGTCCATTTCAGCAAAGGCAAATAGCAGATTGGATGGTTGTCGTACTGGAAAGGTACGATTGCCTTTACACACAATTAGGTGGAAAGGGTGACCCCATTTGTATGTCATCCCCAGCTCCAGGATTTGGTCTAGTAGAGGCTTTAGGGCCCTGCACATCATCCGGGTTTTTTTGTAAATATCGGGGTGTAGGTGAACTGGGGCTCCGTCAAACTCCAGCTCTCCGACTCTCCAGGCTTGTTGTAGAATCTAATAAATAAGAATTGTGCGCTGCCAAAAAGGATAAATAGATAAAACTCAGATGTGAATACGCTGCTGCAAACACATGAAGTGAGTGCTCATCTAAACAATATTAAAATATGTGTAAAAGTGTTGCGCTGCTCAAATGACATGAAAGGAAAAAAACAAAGTCCAAATAACACTGAGCATAATACTCAGACTACATGGGGAGCAGTGGCAAGATAGTTTGGGACTTGGTGTCATCCTTTTTCCATATGGGGTACCACTTATACGTTGACATTTTTTATTCAAGCATGCCACTATTTAGACATTTGTACAATCTTGGAATTGGTGCATGTGGCACCGTGCAACCTAATCGCCGGGGCTTACCCCAACAGCTTGTAAATACCCGTCTTAGAAAGTGGGAAAAAGCCTGCTTGAGAAATGAGGATGTCATTCAGCTGCAGCACTGACTTGTTTATTCTGACAGAAACAGGGTCTTGCTCTCAGAATATACATAAGAAGGTGTATACAGTGCTGTTGAATGAGATTTTTCATCAGCAGTTAAAAAAAGAGCATATATGCCAAAGCATGAGGGCTGGGGTGGTCAGTGGGTGGATGGCCCCTATGCTTTGGCATATATATTTTGTAATATTTTTTGGCACATTTCTTGTGTGACCACCATTAGGGTGGCATATTCTAATGGTGGGCATACCACACACTTTTTCTGGCAGAGATTTCTTCTCAAGGACCAGCGACGTTCTGGTACATCACTGGACTTATACTGAGTACTGGACATCACTGAGTGGTTATACCAGGATGATGCCTGCAGCTGCAGGCATCATCCTGGTATGGTTTTTTTTCAGCCAGCAATGGGCTTTCATGTAAAAGCAATCCTAGTGGCTAATTAGCTGCAGGATTGCTTTTACCAGCAGCGGGAGAAGATGCCCCCCGCTGCCTTCCACGTCTTCTCGGGCAGTCCCGTGCCGTCAGGGGAACCTGAGAATGCAGCCGGTGTTTCTGCCAGCTGACTATAGAGCTGATTGAAGACCAGAATGGTGCCAATCATCTCGATAGTCTAAATAATTGGAAGCTATGAGCAGATAGACCCAGATTTCTCAAAAAAGAATATATGACAATGCCCATCGAAGTTATAGAGGATATTTGCATTTCCTATGATAGCATTAAAAGTGATAAAAAAAGGAAAGGGACAGTGTAAAAATTATTTAAAAAATCAAAATAATAATAAAAAAAAAAAAAATAGCTGCGTGCGTGAGCATTGACCCTGTGCCAGTATGTAAACAGAAGTTGCACCATGCATGTGAAGTATCATCAGATCAAAGGCAGTAATTCTAACACTAGACCTCCTCTGTAAATCTAAAATGGTAGCTGTAAAGGCTTTTAAAGCATTGCCTATGGATATTAAAATTGTATGCAGTTTCTCGCCATTGCACAGGGCATGTGCAGTTTTAAAGCATGTCATGTTTGGTATCTATTTACCATAATTTTTATATTTTACCAAATAATTGGCCAATATATTGTGTTTTGTGCATTTAAAGTAAAAATTTTTTATTTTTTTCAAAACATTTGCGTTTGAAAAATCGTGACATAAAAAATTGCAGTAGAAATTCTGAGGGGTCCTCTGCACAGACTCTGCAATAAATAGGGATATTTGGTTTACGCATATTGCAATACATGTTTAAGCTGGCCAACTGCGTCAAAGTAATCCCTCTATGGCCAGTCCTACTCTGCTCTGCCTACGCAAATGCTACTGTGGACACAAGCCCAACCCCTGAAAAACAACCCCATACCGTAATCCCCCCTCCTGTCTCTGGTGACAGTGGGTGGCCCTGTCCTTTTATTTAGCCGCACGAGGGACCAGCCAACTGACAGCTCGGTGCTGATGATAAATAAAGTGGTAAAGTCTCCTGTCATCTGCTGATCACGCCCCTTTGTTTATTTACCATTGGTGGGAATTGGAGCTGTCAGACAGCGGGAAACAGTGACAAGAACAGACCTGGGTTTTTTTCAGCTGGTTTTTAAGGCCATCTGGCTCCTTCACAACCAGCTATTATTAAATGTATTAGAATCGATCGTTTCATTTGTATCCGAATGAATTGAATGAATTTCATTAATATTTCATTCCGATTCGTTTAAATATGTTACCATTGTATGAAAAATTTGTCAGAATTTCAGTTCAGAATGAAACAAACCGCACATACACTATAAACTGTTCCCACAAAGGTGGGAGCATAAACTTGTCCAAAATGTCTTGGTATGCTGATGCCTTAAGAGTTCCCTTCACTGGAACTAGGGGGCCAAGCCCAACCCCTGAAAAACAACCCCACACCATAATCCCCCCTCCACCAAACTTTACACTTGGCACAATGCAGTCAGGCAAGTACCATTCTCCTGGCAACCACCAAACCCAGACACATTCATTGGATTGCCAGACAGAGAAGTGTGTTTCTCCACTGCTCTAGAGTCCAATGGTGGCGTGCTTTACACTACTACATCCAACGCTTTGCATTGCACTTGGTGATGTAAGGCTTGGATGCAGCTGCTTTGCCATGGAAACCCATTCCATGAACCTCTCTATGTACTGTTGCTGTGCTAATCTGAAGGCCACACCAAGTTTGGAGGTCTTTAGCTATTGACCGTACAGAAAGTTCGTGACTTCTGCGCAGTGTGCACTTCAGCATGTACTGACCCCACTCTGTAATTTTTTTTTCCATAATAAATTTTTATTTGGTTTTACAAATATAGTTACAACAACAAAAAAAGTTAAAACAAAAATAGGACAGTGAAAAGCTACACAATATCACAGTATAGGTGCTGCGGTAAAGTTTAACAAAGAGAAAAAAGAAAGTATTGAATAATTCCTAACAATCCTATTAGTTCCACAAAAGAGTCATTTTAGAGTATCCAAGAAAAGGTTAAACATAATAATATCTTTTGGACTGCACCTGGTCCTGAACATCAGCTGGCATCCACTCATTCGCCTTATTTTTGTATATGTTTGTACTGTAAAAAAGCTGTATAAATAAAGAATGTTCAAAAAAAATAATAATATCTTAGGTTACAGTTCTGAACCATTTGGATCAGGGTTTCCAAGCTTTGTCAAATTTGGTAATTCTATCATTTAGGTAAGCTAAAGATTTCTCATAGATGACATGGGTTTGGACTAGCTCAATGAAGGGGCTAAGTCTTTTTTCCAGTGTCTAGTAATGGTAAGTCTTGATGCTAGAAGAATATGTGTCACTAAAAGTCGATAATGGATTGGATATGTGTCTATATTTATATTAAGAATGACTAGGATAAGATCAGGTTGTTTTAATATCTCAGTACTTTCTGATATGATGTCGAAAACTTTATACCAATAGCTTCTAATATTTTTACATGTCCATAATATATGTAATAGAGTACCAATCTGACAGTTTCTCCAGCATTGAGGACTATGTTGTTCTGAGAATTTGGCCATTTGGTAAGGAGTTAGATACCATCTTGTGGAAATTTTGTGCGTTAGCTCCCAAAGGTTAACACATCTAGTAGCTGAAAACATATTCCCGAATGCACATTCCCACTGCTCAGTAGAGATTTTAATCTCTAAATCTTTTTCCCACTTGATTAAGGGAGTAGTCTTGTTAAATTCTGATTTACATTGTAGAAGGTTATACAATAGGGTTATACCACCTGATTTAGGAGTAGCGGATTGATTCTTTAGAAGGGAGGAGGTTAAATTATTTCATAAGGAATTAAAAAAAATTTATGTAGTTTTTAACACAAATATCTTGTATTGTGCATATGCCATCATGTTTCCAATTCGAGATATCTATGCTAGGCATTAGGACTTCTAAGGCTGTTATAGGTATAGGAAGAGGACTTATTCGGAGAGGATCTATAGGCATGGAGCTTAAGGATTTCCAGGCTTCAATTGAGGCTCGTACGGTTGGTGTTGTTTTTACTAGTGGGAATCCTTTGCCACAAACTCGCTAGTAGTATGGTGCTTAAATCTGTAGTAGAGGCTTGAGTTTTTTCAATGTCACCCCATTTTGTATCACCTTCAACTATAAACCAATGTTTGAGTTGGTCTAATAATGATGCTTTGTGATCGTCCCTAATGTCAACAAATCCCATTTTTCCTATTTTTTTGTGTTTGATTAATATATTATGTCTCATATTTCCCCAGACGTATTTTTTAAGAATAGATTGTAGTTTTGTTAGATATGAAGATTTAATTGGGATTGGAATTGATCTGAATAGATATAAAATATATGGCAATATGAACATTTTAAATGTGGCCAGTCTGTCAGACCAGGATAGTTAATGTTTAGCCATTTGATAAAGGTGGGTTTGAATTTTTGGAATGCATTTTGAATAATTGAGAGCTCCTTGGTCAGAGTTTTTGTTTGTCAACAAAATTCCAAGATAAGGAATGGCTTCATTTTCCCAGATGTAGGGAAATTTGTTTTGGAGGTGCATTTTTAGAATGTGAGTTGAATGCATTTATTTTATAATATAAAATATTACTGAATTGTTTGAGAGTTTGTTGAATTGCTGCTAAAGAAGTAGAGGGATTAATTAGCATTAAAATTATGTCATCCGCAAAGAGCGTTATTTTGTGGTGGTTTTTACCTATATACAGTCAGGTCCATAAATATTGGGACATCGACACAATTCTAACATTTTTGGCTCTATACACCACCACAATGGATTTGAAATGAAACAAACAAGATGTGCTTTAACTGCAGACTGTCAGCTTTAATTTGAGGGTATTTACATCCAAATCAGGTGAACAGTGTAGGAATGACAACACTTTGCATATGTGCCTCCCACTTGACAAGGGACCAAAAGTAATGGGACAGAATAATAATCATAAATCAAACTTTCACTTTTTAATACTTGGTTGCAAATCCTTTGCAGTCAATTACAGCCTGAAGCCTGGAACGCACAGACATCACCAGACGCTGGGTTTCATCCCTGGTGATGCTCTGCCAGGCCTCTACTGCAACTGTCTTCAGTTCTTGCTTGTTCTTGGGGCATTTTCCCTTCAGTTTTGTCTTCAGCAAGTGAAATGCATGCTCAATCGGATTCAGGTCAGGTGACTGACTTGGCCATTGCATAACATTCCACTTCTTTCCCTTAAAAAACTCTTTGGTTGCTTTTGCAGTCTGTTTTGGGTCATTGTCCATCTGCACTGTGAAGCGGCGTCCAATGAGTTGTGAAGCATTTGGCTGAATATGAGTAGATAATATTGCCCGAAACACTTCAGAATTCATCCTGCTGCTTTTGTCAGCAGTCACATCATCAATAAATACAAGAGAACCAGTCCCATTGGCAGCCATACATGCCCACGCCATGACACTACCACCACCATGCTTCACTGATGAGGTGGTATGCTTAGGATCATGAGCAGTTCCTTTCCTTCTCCATACTCTTCTCTTCCCATCACTCTGGTACAAGTTGATCTCGGTCTCATCTGTCCATAGGATGTTGTTCCAGAACTGTGAAGGCTTTTTTACATGTCGTTTGGCAAACTCTAATCTGGCCTTCCTGTTTTTGAGGCTCACCAATGGTTTCCATCTTGTGGTGAACCCTCTGTATTCACTCTGGTGAAGTCTTCTCTTGATTGTTGACTTTGACACATATACACCTACCTCCTGGAGAGTGTTCTTGATCTAGCCAACTGTTGTGAAGGGTGTTTTCTTCACCAGGGAAAGAATTCTTTGGTCATCCACCACAGTTGTTTTCCGTGGTCTTCCAGGTTTTTTGGTGTTGCTGAGCTCACCGGTGCGTTCCTTCTTTTTAAGAATGTTCCAAACAGTTGTTTTGGCCACGCCTAATGGTTTTGCTATCTCTCTGATGGGTTTGTTTTGTTTTTTCAGCCTAATGATGGCTTGCTTCACTGATAGTGACAGCTCTTTGGATCTCATCTTGAGAGTTGACAGCAACAGATTCCAAATGCAAATAGCACACTTGAAATGAACTCTGGACCTTTTATCTGCTCATTGTAATTGGGATAATGAGGGAATAACACACACCTGGCCATGGAACAGCTGATAAGCCAATTGTCCCATTACTTTTGGTCCCTTAAAAAGCGAGAGGCACATATGCAAACTGTTGTAATTCCTACACCGTTCAGCTAATTTGGATGTAAATACCCTCAAATTAAAGCTGACAGTCTGCAGTTAAAGCACATCTTGTTTGTTTCATTTCAAATCCATTGTGGTGGTGTATAAAGCCAAAAATGTAAAATTTGTGTTGATGTCCCAATATTTATGGACCTGACTGTAGAAGCCATGTGTATCTGGATTGTTTCTTATAGTTTCAGCAAGAGGTTCAATTGATAGGTTAAAAATTAGTGGTGACAATGGGCATCCTTGTCTGGTACCATTCGTAATTAAGAATGGTTTGGATAGCATGTTAGATACATATACTTGGGATTTGAGTAAAGTGCTGCAATAGCATTAATAATTGTTCCTGAAAATCCAAATGTATGCCGTACTTGAAACATGTATGTCCAGTGTATCCTATCAAAAGCCTTTTCGGTGTCCAGAGCAAGTAATAAGGAGGGAATTTTTTGTGAGTCTGTATAATGAATTATGTTGATTAATCTCCAGGTTGCGTCAGATGTTTGTCTACCTTTAGTAAAGCCTAACTGATCAGGCTTGATCAAATCTGGGAGTATATTGGCCAGTCTGCATGCTATAATTTTTGCGTAAATCTCAATATCAGTATTTAATAAAGGAATAGGCCTGAAATTTTGTGGGTTGTCTGGATCTTTACCTGATTTGGGGATTGTTACGATTAATGCTTGTAGCATTTTGGTAGGTAATGAGGCGGAAGAAAGAGTATAGTTGGTTTAGATGACTCAGGGTATTTTTTAAAATTTTATAATATTTGCTGGAAAATTCATCTGGTCCCTGACTTTTGTCATTGGGTAGTTTTTCTATTGTTCTGTTTATTTCATTGATTGTGATAGGGGAGTTTAATATACTTAATTGTGATTTTGAAAGAGTGGGTAAGCAAATTTGTGATAAAAATGCTTGTATGTTTTCTATAGAAGGTTGGAGAGTGGATTTGTTTTGATTTAGGTTATAAAGCAAATCATAGTAACTAGCAAATGAATTTGCTATTTCTTGAGGATTAGTGATTTTAGTTTTATCTTATGGGTTGATAAGATCCGGTATTTTAATTCTAGTATGCAGGGATTTAATTTTATTCGCTAGGTTTCTCCCTGCTTTGTTTCCCCCGTTCTGTCATTTTATGTGGCTTACCACTAAGTGTTCAGTGTCAATTGAAGGACCGAATTATAATAAGAATCCTTTTATCAAACACTGTATATGTAATATTGTAATCTCCTAAAATCTGATGGGAGATGTTATGTGTCAGTGGAGTTGCCAGATTCAATCAATAACCCTGTTTTTGGTCTGATTGACACTGGAATTCATGTAATCGTATCATTTAGGAACATTACCTCTAGGTAATACAAACAGCTGACTTGCAGCAGGCTGGGACCAGGTCCCGGTCCCCAGGTACACCCAGCTGAGGTCGAGGAGACCGCTAGCGGGAGCAGGATGCAAGGGAGAAGACACAGGGAATCCAATGGGAAAGCCGAGGTCAGGACAGGCGGAAAACTAGCAAGGTCAGGAATGAAGCCGGGCTCGGTACACAGATAGACAATACAGGATTTACAGCAGAAACACACCGGAGCTCCAACAACACGAAGGTGCTCATGCAAAGTGGGACAGACTGAGCATGTCTTAAATAGACAAGCCAGCTAGGAGGAGGCCCAGGAAGTGATGAAAGGGAAGGACATAAATCCCAGGGAATAGCAGACAACGCCCACAGGTAAGCACAGACAAACACATATGTGAAGGAAACAAGAGCAGCAAGGATGTAAGAGTAAACACACAAAAGATTGCAAGCTAACTTGTGACAGCATCATGGCTAAAGCCTGAAGGGGTTCTAAAGTCTCAATGCAAAGAGGTAAAAAACCTTCTGTGTGTAGCAGCCCCCAAGCCCTCCCTAACACTAACCTGAGCTTCCTCTTGATCCAGCAATGTCCACGAGAGCCTCGGTTCTCCTGATTGGCTGAGGCAGCAGCAGGAGCCATTGGCTGTCAATCACAGCCAGTGAGCCAATCAGGAGGGGGGGAGCTGAGCCGCGACTCTATGTGTGAATGGACATGCAGAACGCCTGCTCGGGTGCTGCCAGAGCAAGCTGTTTGCTATGGGGGTGCCTGACAGGAGGGAGGGGCCAGGAGCACTGGCGGGGGACCTGAGAAGAGGAGGATCTGGGTTTCTCTGTGCAAAACCACTGCACACAGTAGGTAAGTATGACATGTTTGTTATTTTTAAGAAAAAAAAGCAAGACTTTAGTATTACTTTAAGTTAGGCAACTGAGTTATTAGACACCCTGTTACTATTGTCAACCTCCCTGGTAGTCACATGATTATAGGGATGAGTCTTCTAAGGAGACTAAATGCAATCATTATGTAAAGCAAGTACTCTGGTCATGGGCAAGGACACCTATCAATTATTATGAAGTTACACCTTCGAAATTCCACCTATAACTGCCATATAAATGAAGAGAAGCCTGGTTCTATAAAAATTCATTTCTGGAACAGCCAGTTAGCCAACATCACTGTTCTGCAGACTGACGGTCATTGTCCCAAAGGACAAGGTAAGATAAAATGTTTCTCTATACAAGATGATGTCTTAAACATCTCTAAATTTAAGACAGGAATATAGTTATATATAGTATAGAAGTATTCAAACACTTTCCAATTTACTCAGCTACTGTGCATCATACCATATGAAGGACTGAATCATGAAAGAATAATTTTATCAAAAATATGTATTATTGTAACACTAAAAAATGGGAAACAATTATGATTGAATAGTATGAATGATTCAGAAATGAGAGGGGAAAATTATGACATGATTCTTGCCAAGATATCCTTTGAGGATTAGTAATTAATACCTCAAAACTGATATCCTCGTCAGTCACGCATCATTTGCAAATCTTCCATGATTAAAATGAGGGAACATTAAAGATATAAGACCACAAGTAATATTCCATACCGGGGATCTCATCCATACCATTATGAAGGTAATATATCTGGAATTAACTCATGGATAAGAATATAATGTCCCAGATAAGGTTAACTGATCTTATGAAAATCCAAATTTATTTCCAGAGACACAAATATGAATTTCTGGTGTTAGAGCACAATCTGCTGGACAGGTACAATCACTGCCTAAATAAATATGAGGGTAATCAAGCCCGGAGGTCACAATGCATTTAGTTCTTGCATCCATCGTTTTTATCCAGTGTGTTTCTTCGATTATATTCTATGCTGAGGTGATTGAGATAGACCCTTTTAACTTCTGCGTTGTATCTGATTTGGCAGATTGTGGCAGCCTATTCACTAATACTAGCAAGTCTTTGCTCCTCACTGTACTTTGAGAATTATGTGGACAGTGCCACGGTGGTATACACTTTCTGGTTAACAGGTGTATGTACGTGTTTGTTTAATGTTGGTAACTTTTTTAAAAAATTTACCAGCAAGTACATGTGGCCAGTGCATGGGGACCAGTGGTTCCATCAAAATGTGAGGTGTTGTGATCAGAGGCCTCAAAGCAGCTTCATTTTTTTTGATTGGAATTAGAAAGATGGAAGGTGCAGAAGAAATAAAAAATTGCTTAGTCCTGGGAGAAAATACAAACAGGAAAGTCCATTAAAAGTTCAATGTCTTATAGCTAGTTGGGCCAGTAGTGTTATACAGCACAGGCGGCAGCACCCTTATAGAGCGAAGCTGGGAGCTCTGTATGTATATAAAAAAAAGAACACAGAGGGACGCCAGACTAAGTGCAGCATTAAAACAATCATATTTATTAAAACTAGAAAATTGGCAACTCAATCAAAAATAGAATGAACAGGCGTGTAATAGCATCACGGTGCATCTCGGAAAGTAAAAGGGAAGGGCCAGAGGGTAAAGAACCCAGAGGACAAAGGGGGTCCAAATGAGGACAAACTGCAGCTTTATGAAACCAAATAATAGACAAAAATAGTTTAATTGATTTGCAGTAAAAAGGTACAGATATCAAAAAAATATGTTTGGCATAAAAAGCCAAAACATACATGCATAATTACCTCACCACCACCCAGGGGGAAAAATTGAAGAACAGAATGGCAAAGATCAACCTGGACAGCACGAGGCATGCAAAAAGTCCCATAAAGGTGTGATGAGCAATAGACCTGTGATAGATAGAAGGGTCCAAGAGTAAAACAGTTGGATAGAAATGACAGATAATGGTGTGAATAGCTCAAAAGGGTATGATGAGTACCAAGGACAAATGACTCGTGTATAGATCGCATAAATATAGAGATACACAAGAAAAAAGGTGCATAATAATTAATCTAAATAAACATAATCCTTGATACAACCATCAAAAATAATTGGCATAATCCCTAATATAAGGTCAAGAACCAGGAAGTCATTCCACAAATATCAGGTGATGTATAACAATATTGCAGATCTCTCATCAGAAGTATGCGGTTAGGCATGTGATGCAAAGTAATGTAGAAAACGTCTCCGAAATATCAGGAATAGTTGAATAAATGATAGAATGATAATGGCAATATGTAACATAATATGCCCAGTATCACAAAGGTCATTTGAAAAGTCAATAATAATAATCGTGGAGACATGAATCATACAGGTGGCGTAATTCCTTCATAGAGCCCGCTATTATGCATGATATATAGATGCCTTGATTGATTGAAGCACAGGGGGTTATCAGATAAAGACCCAGTAAATTAAAGTCCACAAGAAATGCAGATATAGTAGAGTGGAGAGCTCATGTCAAACCTGCAACAGCTGATAATCCTCAACCGACTCGTAGCCCATACTGGGATATTTGCTGAAGTCAGTGGAGATGAGTCCTGTGTGTTAGCAGGTGCAGGTCCTACTGGGTCAGACTCCTGTTGCCAGCCCCAAACGTGCCATAGTGATAGGCAAAATAGATGTATAGCATACCGCGTGTAGCGGTGCAGTATGGCGGCTAAACGTAGCGGCCGTACACGCTGCAAGGAAAGCCATGGCTCCACAGGAAGGATAAGGGTGTCAGGTCCGGCAATCAAAACAAGCCACTCCTCGGGACTGCACATGCGTCAGCGTGTCCAGGAAGTGACGTTGACGCGTTTTGCCCACTACGTCACATGGGCTTCTTCAGATAGAGACAGCCATGTTAATGGAGTCCTTATATAGTAACACAAAGCCCTATGATGGCCAATGAGTGTATTCTTTAAATTTAACAATGGCTGAGGGGGAAAAAAAGGATCAATGACATTTACCAAAATATACAATGAAAAAGAAGGAAGAAGGAAGCAAAGGATCAAATTATATCATAATTGTATATATCCACCATCAATCAGCCATAAATAAAAAACAGATATAGATGGCTGAAAAAGGTAAATAAATTAAAAATCAAAACAGTCATTTCAATAGAAAAAGGGTGGAAGACAGAAAATAAGGGATATGGCACGCCCAAAAAAAAAAAAAAAAAAAAGAAGAGGGGGAAAGGTTTATGTTGGTGCCATGGCACTCTAGAGGCAACAAAGTTAAGGCTTCAAAAATGCCTGGAGGCTGAATTCGTTATTTAGGCCAAAAGGTACCATGGATCCTAATTTAAAGATCCGTTCCTTTTCTTTTTGAAGGAGAACAGTGTCAAAGTCTCCTCGTCTTGAGGATAATTTAAGCACATAAATGACCTTAGCACGCAGATCAAACGGGGAAGATTGGTGTTTTAGAGCAAAATGCTCAGCCACTGGGGTACGGTCTGTATTATTAGAAATACTGCTGATATGTTCCCCTATGCGTATGTATATTACACGTGTTGTTGCACAGTTCGCAAAATGTTTAATGTAATAAGATTTGATTCCACCAGCATCTCGGAAAGTGTCAGTGCGGTCAACGACTCTGCATACACAGCAATGGCCACACGGATACATGCCGCGGAGCGGGGAAAGGGAAGTCAACCAGGTTCTGGGAGTAGAACGTGTAAATTCTAAATGGACAAGATTGTCTGATAAATTAGCAGCTCTTCTAGCTACCAAAAGTGGACGAGGACCCACAATAGTGGACAGTTCTGGTGTCTGAGTAAGTATATGCCAGTGTTTATTGAGTATGGTATGCACTGTACCCCATTGAATAGGAAATTAACTTTTGCATGTGAAGCTGGTCTCATCTCTCATAATGTGTGCAAATATCTTCAGGTTAAAGATTATAATTAGAGATGAGCGAATCGAACATGACGAAGTGGAATTCGTTCCGAAGATTTGGAAAAATTCTATTTGCGACGAATCCGAAGATTAGCAAACTTCGGATGCACGAATCGAATTTTCCCAAAAATGGCGGCGACATGTGTGGCGACGGAGAAAATGGACAGAGAAGATGGGGCGGGGATCTCTGGGAAGGCGCGCAGACAAGGCGCGCTGACCCATAATGCATTCATGACATGTGATCGCATTAGCCAATCAGCAGCCAGCCAGCACTGTGTAATGGTTGAGCTATAAATCGCGGCCATCTTAGAATTCTCCATTAGCCTCCGGTCATTCAAGAGAGACAGACCTGTGTGTATTAAGGGACAGAGTTAGGGCCACAGAGACTATAGGGCCACAGAATCGTTACTCAGGGACACAGAATCGTTACTCAGGGACACAGAATCGTTACTCAGGGACACAGAATCGTTACTTAGGGACACAGAATCGTTACTCAGGGACACAGAATCGTTACTCAGGGACACAGAATCGTTACTTAGGGCCACAGCTATCAAAGAATTGAAAATTTAAAGTGACATACACCCTTTTTTTTTTTGGTGGCTGTCGTGCACAGTTGGTGCTGCAGTTTGCCGATTGTGCAAAATAAACTGACTTTCTGCTTCACAACCACTATTGTACGTTCAAAGAGTTAAATCCATTTACACGCCGGCTGGCGGTAATATTTTTTGGGTGATTAGTGCATTCCAGTGACACAAACGTACAGTTTCCAGCCAACGGCAAGCTGCAATTGACCGATTGTGCTAAATAAACTGACTTTCTGCTTCACAACCACTATTGTACGTTCAAAGAGTTAAATCCATTTACACGCCGGCTGGCGGTAATATTTTTTGGGTGATTAGTGCATTCCAGTGACAGAAACGTACAGTTTCCAGCCAACGGCAAGCTGCAATTGACCGATTGTGTACAATAAACTGACTTTCTGCTTCACAACCACTATTGTACATTCAAAGAGTTAGATCCATTTACACGCCAGGTGGCGGTAATATTTTTTGGGTGATTAGTGCATTCCAGTGACATAAACGTACAGTTTCCAGCCAACGGCAAGCTGCAATTGACCGATTGTGTACAATAAACTGACTTTCTGCTTCACAACCACTATTGTACGTTCAAAGAGTTAAATCCATATACACGCCGGGTGGCGGTAATATTTTTTGGGTGATTAGTGCATTCCAGTGACATAAACGTACAGTTTCCAGCCAACGGCAAGCTGCAATTGACCGATTGTGCTAAATAAACTGACTTTCTGCTTCACAACCACTATTGTACGTTCAAAGAGTTAGATCCATTTACACGCCGGGTGGCGGTAATATTTTTTGGGTGATTAGTGCATTCCAGTGACATAAACGTACAGTTTCCAGCCAACGGCAAGCTGCAATTGACCGATTGTGCTAAATAAACTGACTTTCTGCTTCACAACCACTATTGTACGTTCAAAGAGTTAAATCCATTTACACGCCGGCTGGCGGTAATATTTTTTGGGTGATTAGTGCATTCCAGTGACATAAACGTACAGTTTCCAGCCAACGGCAAGCTGCAATTGACCGATTGTGCTAAATAAACTGACTTTCTGCTTCACAACCACTATTGTACGTTCAAAGAGTTAGATCCATTTACACGCCGGGTGGCGGTAATATTTTTTGGGTGATTAGTGCATTCCAGTGACATAAACGTACAGTTTCCAGCCAACGGCAAGCTGCAATTGACCGATTGTGCTAAATAAACTGACTTTCTGCTTCACAACCACTATTGTACGTTCAAAGAGTTAAATCCATTTACACGCCGGCTGGCGGTAATATTTTTTGGGTGATTAGTGCATTCCAGTGACAGAAACGTACAGTTTCCAGCCAACGGCAAGCTGCAATTGACCGATTGTGTACAATAAACTGACTTTCTGCTTCACAACCACTATTGTACGTTCAAAGAGTTAGATCCATTTACACGCCGGGTGGCGGTAATATTTTTTGGGTGAGTAGTGCATTCCAGTGACATAAACGTACAGTTTCCAGCCAACGGCAAGCTGCAATTGACCGATTGTGTACAATAAACTGACTTTCTGCTTCACAACCACTATTGTACGTTCAAAGAGTTAAATCCATTTACACGCCGGCTGGCGGTAATATTTTTTGGGTGATTAGTGCATTCCAGTGACATAAACGTACAGTTTCCAGCCAACGGCAAGCTGCAATTGACCGATTGTGCTAAATAAACTGACTTTCTGCTTCACAACCACTATTGTACGTTCAAAGAGTTAAATCCATTTACACGCCGGGTGGCGGTAATATTTTTTGGGTGATTAGTGCATTCCAGTGACCTAAACGTACAGTTTCCAGCCAACGGCAAGCTGCAATTGACCGATTGTGCTAAATAAACTGACTTTCTGCTTCACAACCACTATTGTACGTTCAAAGAGTTAAATCCATATACACGCCGGGTGGCGGTAATATTTTTTGGGTGATTAGTGCATTCCAGTGACATAAACGTACAGTTTCCAGCCAACGGCAAGCTGCAATTGACCGATTGTGCTAAATAAACTGACTTTCTGCTTCACAACCACTATTGTACGTTCAAAGAGTTAAATCCATTTACACGCCGGCTAGCAGTAATATTTT